>NC_061797.1:31643092-32243092 GCF_021462225.1 Girardinichthys multiradiatus
TATATTGAAAACTGTGGTGTGCGTGGATAATACTGTATTTGTATTAGGCCTTGTCAGTGGTTTGTAGAACCACCTTTGGATGGACTTTAGGTTCTGAGTCTGTTGGTATGTATGTCTTTATTGGAAATTGTTGCCCTTTCTTTGCAAAATAGTTTGAGATTATAGTCAGATTAGCTAAAGAGCATCTGTAAAAATTAATTCCATCATTGTTACAGTTTTAGCATTTGTCAAAATAATTTCTCATGGATTAAAAGTTACAACTTTTGGACAATTTGGAAATCCCCAAACCACCGCAATCTGTGTAATATGATGTTGGCTTCAAGTTTCCTCATTCCACAAAGCATGACTTAAGAAATGAAATAAACTTTTGATATATATATATATATATATATATATATATATATATATATATATATATATATATATATATATATATATATATATATGAGAAGTGTTTGTTTATGTCATGCAAGAGTGATTTATCTGTCAAAATAAGGTCAAAGTTCCCCCACTTTCATTGAAGCAGCTGATTAAACAGTGACATTTAGCGTGGTTTTGGTTAATAATTATCAATTATTAATGATAATTAACTGATTGATAATTATTAAGGGCTTTGAGCCCATAATCACAACACCAGAGGACATCTCTGATTTCTATTCACAAGTAATGCTTGTTGGTTAAGAAATTATTTTTCAGAATTTTGATTTTTAATTATAATTTTTGATAAATATTAATTAATCAATAATCATAATCCTTACAGTTGGTGTCTCAATTATCTTTATTATGAATGTTTCACAGAAACATTTTTGTTTTGATTCAGACTTTTTAAACAAAGTAAATGCACCTTTTATCAAAACTAGCAAATATGATTGTTTTACGTGATCTTCTCACCGTTTAGATAAGGAGTACATCTTTCCTGCTGAGAAAAAAAAAAAATAGTTCTTCAAATGGATTTAGGCTGAGCCCTAGTGGAAAGATTATGAACTGCAGCAAAAGTAAGGGGCCAAATCAAATGAGCAATGACATGGGCATAGCAAACATAAGAACTAAAAATAAAAAAAGTAATCTGGTACTCTATATGCAATATACTTTGTCCGAAAACAAAGTTTGAGTTTTTTAAACATTTTTTGCATTAACCCTCCTTATGAGACTGTGTAGGTTACTTTTCTTAAACATTTCAGGAAGTTTGAATGCCTGAACTTTAACATTTTGCTTTGTTTCACAGGGATAGTGATTCAATCTTGCTTTATGAATGTAGTGAGAATATAGATCCTTTAAAATGTCAAGGAGACTTTTCCAGGTTCTCTGTTGCAAATGTGTTGTTATTGCAAATTCTATTTACAGACTTGTCTTATAACCGGTCTTCATCAAGGGAATTATCAAAAAATAAATAAAGTTGAGCTTATCAGGGTATTTTCATCTCTTTTTGTAATGACATTTCAGATGAGAATTGGTACAGCTAAATTAACTTTCAGCTTTCGATATCTTACTGAAGGCAACCTGATAAACAGGGTTTTAGAGGAAACTTTACCATTCAGTGTGTGATTTAGAGGTATGTCATATAAGCACATCCATGCTGTATTTGCTTAGTAACCTGTGAACACACCACTTTTGAAGTGTTCAGTAAATGCCATTACAGAGAAAGAACAATAGCTAGATAGAGTCTAAAGTGCATATCAACACTGGAATCTTTTGTTTTTTATGAAGCTATGTTTTATATTCTAGGTTGTTTAGTCCTAATCAAGATAATAGTAACATACTGTGAAATTAGCTCATAAACTCACATCTCAGATCATTTTTGTCATAAATCAATGAGTTGAATATAATCCGTAGAGCACTTTTTTCATACAGATAGAAATAACAGTAAGTACTCAGCAAAAGTTAGAAACATTCAGCCATAAAAAATAAATTACCAAGCTATGTAAACAAAAGCAAACAAAAAATTCACAAATTAAAACATTTTAGAAGAGGAGAAACTGAGAAATCTTCATTATCGACTCATAAACATATATTTTTACCTCCTCCACTGCACACCTTTTTGTCTCTGTGCATGAGATTTGTTAAATAAGGTGGTTTCTGTCATATTAAGGTTCAGTGGCAAAGGTTCAGATGCTATGAAGTGGTGAATTGTTTTGCTAACAAATGTACACTGACAATAAAAACAGGGCTGAGTCGTACTTCCACAGTATTTTGCAAAATACTATGTTTTTTAGAAGAAAACAACAAATTCTGCTTTGTTTTTGCTTTGATGACATCACAGAAGGTACATTCATAAAAACAAAAAATATTTAAGTTGCAAAGATTCAGCTTCATGTGCTTGAGCTGGAAATTGACTTTAATGAGGACAAAACTGAAGCAAAAAGTGGCGATAATGATGTTCATCTTCAGAACAATAACTAGTAAAAATATTTTTATATTCCTATTTTAATTCAAGTAGTTTAACTTGTACTATCCCACTCATAAAATGAGTATACTGTTTCTGCTAGCATCACCTTTAATAGTTACACGATTTGCAACAGTGACACTGCATGCAGTCTAAACTAAAAGTAATTTAGCTTACACAAACATCTTATCTCTTTCTGTTTGCTGAGCGATGGGACTTTTTTCTAACTACTTCTTCCCTCTTGAGTGATAACAATAATGTACACTGTACTACAGGTGCATGCGTTGTGGGGCTACCTGGGAGAATCAGGCTCGTTATACTATATCTCTGTCTGCCACTTTGCAGGACGGACCTGGTGACGCAGCAGTTATGCATGAAACATGTTCAGGATTTAAAAATCTTAATGGAACACACCAGCCTTGTTATTGGCCTGAATGGATTGCCAAAATTCTTCAACAAAGAAATCTGGCCATTGCAGTTTGCCCTGATCCTCTTCACAAACCACTACCATGTATTGTATTGTTGATTAATTTTTCTGAAATTCACACTCAGGGCTCTCAGATAAATCTCGAAGCTTTTTGCTGTGGAATACAAATAAAACTTGCAATTAAAACTTGCATAAAGACAAAAAAACAACAAGACAAATACACATAAAGTCTGACTAGCTGCATTATTCCATTTGTCACCAGAGGAATAAGCAAGCAGGAATTTGTTTTTGTTGGTAATGAGCAGAATAACCCATTGTGACTTAAACCATGAATTGTTCAGTTAATTTGTCCAACTAGTTGGCCTGTCGTATGTTTTAGCAATTTTTAGTGTCTACTAAATTGCTAATTTGTTTTTGTGTTTTTCATTAACATTATCAAACACTCTCCACTAGTCCTGAATGCTGTAAGCGCCTAGTTCATCAACAGCTTTGACACTTTTAGCAAATCCCATTAGAAAAATATGACATGTAAAAACTGAAAAGAAGACACAAATTAACTTTTTTATTTGATAAAATCATTTATTTCATTTGAATTATTAAGGTTAACATTTCCCTCAGTCCCCATCTTTTTTCAGTGTTAGATCCATCTCTAAAGAACATCAATTATGACAAGATCAAGCAACAGGTGAAAAGAAAATGAAGAAACTCCACTCGAGGACAAAAAGACATTGTTTTTCCGATAGAGTTAGCTCACTTTTAATTTTATTGAATAAATATTTATTTCCCTGTGATGGACTGGCGACCTGTCCAGGGTGTACCCCGCCTCTCGCCCATAGACTGCTGGAGATAGGCACCAGCTCTCCCGCGACCCACTATGGAATAAGTGGTAGAAAATGACTGACTGACTGACTGAAATATTCATTTCCCACCCAATAAACCCTCTCAAATAGTTTTAATTAATACTGTAGTTATCCTGTATAAGAATGTAGAAAGCTGTTCACACAGAAATGATTTTCAGCACAGTTCTTAAGACAAAAGTGCATGGCTGTTTGATTATTAATTTTGCCAAACAAGTATTGCAGAGCTCTTGATGAGACAAGGAAGCTTTATGTATCTACTTACACATGGAGTCTTATGAAGAAATAAACATTTACAGGAGTTCATCAAGGATTTGTTCAACAGTTAAAAGGCTAACTTTATCCAAGACTGCTAAAGAAGCAGCTTGCTGTTCTGTGAACAAAAAATATCCAAACTTTACTCATATATATCTCTCTGGTGTCACAGCTGACAACTTCCCAGCAATGATTATATAATAATCCATATTTTTAAGGTTCTTCGAAGTCATACAGTACAAGTTGGCAATCTCAGTGTAAAAGCAAATGAGACAACTCCTGCTACAGGCCTACACTGCGTGCACTTTTTTTGCAGTACATTTCTGAGGTTTTTCCAAAACTGAAATATTTTCATACACACACACACAAATACATCATGTTTGTATTGACTTTCTTATCTGTGCCTTACTTTACTTGAATAATTTCTGCAGCTGATTTGGGTCCCCATATTGTAACTTTATACTGGTTTGATGTCCAAGTCATAAAAAGAGGTTATCAAGGTCCTTCAGTGGACTTCTAAAAAAAGCTGACCTTCTTCCTCTGTGTCCCTGCTGAAAATGTTATGACCTCTAAAGAGCCTCTTTTATTTTCTAGGGAGAGAACTTGATCTTTAACAAAACATGAACTACAAGGACATTACACTAGAGAAAAATTGCACTCTGTCCAGTATTTTATGACTGGTAGTGAATCATTTTGTTTTCAGGTTTATGTCTGTCGCTTCTTATTAAATCTAGTGTTACATTTATGTTTTGGTGACCAGATAGGCCAAAGCTTCTGCTTAAAAAAAGATTTCAAGTACAGTTTTAAACAAATTCTAAATACAAACATTTTACTTTTCTTTGTAACTTCCAAACATATGCTCATTTCAAACATTAAGGGTTTAATACAAGTGTGTTAATTCTGCTCATAAAATAAAAGAAAATCCCCCGAACACAAAAGGCTCTTGAGAAACAGCAGCATATCACGATTTGAGTCAAATAAAGTGTTCCAACTTTTTACTGTACAGATGCATCTCTATAAATTAGAACATCAATAGTTAATTTATTATTTATTATTTAGTTATTTTGGTAATTCAGTCCAAAAAGTGAAACTCAGATATTATATCAAATTATTACATGCAGTCCAATAAATTAAGTTTATTTTTATGATTTGACTAACAGCAAATGAAAAACCTGAGTTCGGTTGTCAGAAGATTAAGGGTATCATATAAGACCAATAATAAAGAAATTTGTTTTATAACAGAGATCTGATTAGGGCTTATACAATATTAGGAAATATTTGAGAGTTGTCCAGCAGACAGTCTTTGACACCCTTCATATGGTGGATAAGCCACCAATGGTCATTGCTATAGAGGCTGGCTGTTTACAAAGTTCTGCATACAAGCATATTAATGGAAAGTTGAGTGGAAGTAAAAGTGTGAGTATTGAGTTCCAAAGTCCTCTTTACAGATAAAAAAAATTGCATCTGAAAGTCAAGGTCCCAGAGTCTGGGGAAAGAATGGAGAGTCACAGAGTGGCGTTCCAGTGTGAAGTTTTTACAGTCAGTGATGAATAAAGGAGTTATGTCATCTGCTCCTCATCTACTGAGTTGTATCAAGTTCAAAGTCAAGCCAGCTGTCTACTAGGACCTTTTCAGAACTTCATGCTTCTCTCTTCTGACCCACTTTATGGAGATGAAGATTTCATTTTACAGCCTTTCTTTTCATTTTATGGTAAATGGTAAATGAGCAATCTGGGCTTGCTGAGTAAATCAAAAGAGCCACAGGCTAAAAATCTCAATGTCATGCATTACGATATGCAAAGGGAGCCCAATCAAACATAAGTGCACGTACTGTACAGTACATGGACTTACTTTTCAGTAGGCTGAAATTTCTGCATTGAAAATATGTTTTTGTTATTGGACTCGTGATAATCAAACTTTCTGAGAAAAAAAATTGGGTTTTCAATAGCTGTAAGCTATATTCTTCAAACATTAAAGGCAAAAAAAAAAAAAAACACTTTAATCACTTTGTTTGTTATGAATTTAGAATGTATTAGTTTTGCTTTTTCAAATGAATTACTGAAATAAATTAATTTTCCAATGACTTTCTAATCTAAAGATCCACCTGTACATCTCACAAAGAATAATTTATTAGGTCAATATTTTATATGTTGTGTAGAATTGAGTTCTTGTGGCTATTACCATTTAGCAAATGTCTGACTTTACTATAAAGTGGCTGTAAAGATTAAATTGATGCATTCTAAAATCAGCAAGTAAAGCTAGTGACAAGGTTAAACTTGTAACAATACAATGCTTGACATAGTAAACCTAAATCCTAGTATTCCTTTGATCCCATTCTACAACCCAATGGGCCAGAAGGTTCTGCTGCAAGTCCAGGTACCAGACAACTCAACAAAGCCCAATAGGTTCTTTGTTTATACATTTGCTGATCAGAGGTGTTTAAATTTAGCACGTAGTCACAGAGTTATGATTGTGAGTAAAATAAATGCACTACAACCAGCATAGAAAAGGACTGGAATTTTTATTATTTTGGAGCTGTTTGCACACAAATCCTTTGCACTCCAAGAGGAGTAATTAAACAGCTGAACTGTGATGTACACCTTGCTGCTGATATAAGCTTACTGGAAGCTTTCTTGAAGTATTTGAACATTTAACATCTATCAGAATACTGTATTGTGTTGTATTCTGCATTCAAAGTATTGTATATTCACCAAATCTGCATTCTTTGTGCAGACCATAATAATTCATTTATAAATAGATAACCAAACCTTCCATCTAGACCTTACATTAAAAAATATAAATCTAAATAAGTCATGTTAGGTTGATTTTAACAGAAATAAAACATACATTTAAATTGTCCATTAGTTAATTCCCACTTTCTAAATCTTTAAAATAAAACCATCGGATTATCAAGGAGATGTAAACAAACAAACAAAAAGGATCACCAAAAATGGATGTGTTATTTTGTTCTGAGATGAATGTCAAAAAGAGCTGATCCTGATCTTGCCCATCTTGTTTAAGCTGATGCTTAATAATAGGCTTGGTTAGATACATGATGTCCTTAAACTGTACATGCTCATATACACTGTGAGTTATACTTACCCATCTGACAGGAAGAATTTGGTCCCATCAGTACAGGCTATTATGTAAATGTATTTTCTCTTGTCAGTCACATAAAAAGTCCTAATCTGGTACAGGAAAAATTATATATTTGACCTTTAGTTGCATCCTATTGACATATCTACATAGACATGTGCATAATTACCTGGGTCATAATCAACAGAGAATTGAATAATTGTTTTCTAAAATTAGATCTTTTCAGTTCCTTTAATTCACAAGCTGAAATACACCAGTTGTGTGCAAAACGAGGTGAATAATCAGCAGATAAAGATCAGTCTGTTGGACAGTACAAATATTAAAAATGGAGTTGAATAAGTGTCATCTTTGTGTGCCTCTGTTGAAGACCCAAGCACATCTGTTTATTAAAACTCAAATATGTCATTCTGTTTCTTCGCCAGCTTGGCCACCTCCTGTCTTATAGCCTGCACCAGTGCAGAGGTGGAGAGGCTGCTCAGAGGCATGCTGTCCATCTCCTTCAGCACCTGGGGCAGACTTTGCTCAGATAGTGTGCAGGGGGCAGTGGGTGGCGGCGGCTCCAGTGTCTGGCTATACTGCAGAGCAAGCCTGGTGGGACTTGCCTGTGGGTAACGAGGATTAGGGAAAGCTTCTGCATACCCAGGCAAGGGCACCTAAAAAAACGTAAGGCACGGGAATAAAAAGAAAAACCTTAATCTTTATAGGAAAGTAGTAGCACATACATAAATGTCCAAAGTAATGTATAATTGTAAATTTAAATAAAAACAATACAGGGTTTGAATATTTTACCAAGGATAATCTGTCGCATGCATTTGTATGCAGACACTTTACCATTAAATAAAATCCAGAGCAACCAACTGTCTTTAGAAATCACCTAATTAGTAAACGTAGTCATCTTGAATGTCATTTAGTCTCACTATAAATAAAGCTGTTCTGTAAAGGCCTCGGAGGTTTTTTAGAGCACATTAGTGCTGTCCACCTAATCTGACAGGCCAGCAGTCAGATTTTCCATGGTAACTTTGGAGGAGCTGCACCAAAGCTCATGTTTCTATTCTATTCTCCAAAAATCTATCCATTATGGAATAGTGGCAAGAAGAACGATTTTCTTCATCAGGGAAAAGGAAGCTCATCAGAAAAGGTGGGTAGATAAATGGAATGAAATATTGGGCACTTTGGAAGAAAACCAGTTAGAAGCTGCAAAATACATGAGGCTAAGGTGGAGATTCAACTTCCAACAGGACCAATACACCAAACAAACAGCCAGAGCTATACTATAATGGTTTGTATCAAAGTATATTCAGGTGTTAAGATGTCAAAGTCCAGACCTAAATTCAACTAAGAATCCTTAGCAAGACTTTAAAAAGTGTTTATAGGTGCTCTCTGTTTACTCTAACTGAACATGAACTATTTTGTTAAGAAGTATGTGCAAACGTATCAGTCTCTCGATGGGCAAAACGTGTAGAGACACTCAAAAGATTAGTCGCTATAATTGCAGCAAAAGGGGATGTTAATTCAGTGGGGACTGAATACATAAAAAAAGTCGCCACCTGGATTTAACTAAGCAAATAGGTACGAGCTTCCCATTGGATAATTACTGCATGGGCAATTATGTTTCACCTGGCAACATGTTATTTAACCCCAACTGGTGCAATGAGTAGCTTCTCATTTCTTAAACAACCATGTTGTGGTCGTGGAAAAGATGTCAGTCTGTTTCAGAAGGGTCAAATCATTGGCATGTTTCAAGCAGAGAAAACATCTACGGAGATTGCAGAAACCAAAATAGTGTTTAGAACTGTCCAACACATAATTAAAAACTGGAAGAATATTGGGGACCCATAGCCTTCAAGGAAGAAATGTGGCCAGAACAAAATCCTAAATGATCGTGATCGACGATAACTTAAACGTTTGATGAAATCAAAACGAAGAAAAACAACAGTAGAACTCTGGGTTATGTTTAATAGTGAAAGTAAGAGCACTTCCACACACATAATGCAAAGGGAACTCAAGGGATTGGGACTTAACAGCTGTGTAGCCTTAAGAAAACCACTAATCAGTGAGGCTAACTGGAAAAAAAAGGCTTTAATTTGTTAGGGAGCATAAAGATTGGACTCTGGAGCAATGGAAGAAGGTCATATGGTATGATGAGTCCAGATTTACCCTGTTCCAGAGTGATGGGCGAATCAGGGTTAGAAGAGAGGCAGGTGAAGTGATGCACCCATCATGCCTAGTGCCTACTGTACAATCCTGTGGGGGCAGTGCTATGGTCTGGGGTTGCTGCAGTTGGTCAGGTCTGGGTTCAGCAACAGTATGTGTTCAAAGAAGGAGGTCAGCTGACTACATGAATATAATGAATGACCAGTTTATTCCATCAATGGATTTTTTCTTCCCTGATGGCACGAGCATATTCCAAGATGACAATGCCAGAATTCATCGGGCTCAAATTGTGAAAGAGTGGTTCAGGGAGCATGAGACATCATTCTCACACATGGATTGGCCATCACAGAGTCAAGACTTTAAACCCATTGAGAATCTTTGGGATGTGCTGGAGAAGACTTTGTGCAGCAGTCAGACTCAATCATCACCATAATCAATGAAAAATCTTGGTTAAAAATTAATGCAACACTGGGTGGAAATAAATCTTGTGACATTGCAGAAGCTTATCGAAACAATGTCACAACGAATGCGTGTCGTAATCAAAGCTAAAGGCGGTCCAACGAAATATTAGAGTGTGTGACCTTTTTTTTCAGTGGCAACTTTTCTTTTGTCCTGACAGTGTACATTTTCAACATCTGATCATTTTATTCTTTCAATAGATCTTTTCTGAGCCTTGTTGCCACATAAACAGAATTAATTTGTTTCCTTACACAGTCTGTCCACTGCGGTTGGACATCCTCTGGTTCTGGTGGGTAGGACATCCAAGAGGGACTGTGATAGGATTTAGGGGATGTGGGAACAAAATACTCTGAGTACCCTGGCCTGGCGGCGGGGATGGCGTAGACAGCAGTTATAGGGTTTCCTATTTAAAAAAAGACAGTGATTTTCATTGTTTGTTTTTTTTTGTCAAAAGGTTCATTAAAAAAAATGAATGCAATCTTTTAAATGCTTAACCATCTCCTCATGTGCTTACCTGAGTAGTTTGGCACAGGCTGTTCTGCAGTGATAGATGGAAGTGCTGCTCTTGTGGTTGGCCCATATGGGTTCTTCTCACGTTTACTCCGCATTTCAGTGACAGATGTTTCTGAGCTCCTTCCCTTAGGCCCCAAGTCCGAAGTGGAACTAAGTCGAACAGAGATAGGAGAGGCATAAACAACAAGCTGCTGCAGCACGGCACCACTAGATGGCACACAGACTCCATGTGGAAAAGTGAACACCTCATTAGCATTCTTGCCATTCCTATATACACTAGTTCATTATAAAATTTTATACAAGACCTTAAATCACCCTCACCACAACGTATCTTCTTGTAGTCCCTGAATATGAATGTTAATGTGATTTTAAAAAAAGGAATACCAAAAGGTTTGCAAACAAGAGTATGGCCATCTGTCTCCACCAGTGTCTGGTTTTCTGTTACCCTTATTGCTAATTTTATATGTCTCTTAGCTCCAGTCTTCTTCTTCCAATTCTCATTAAGTGCTTCTTTAATGAAGGAGTGTCATGTTTTCTTTTTTAAAGGATGCCATAATTGACTTATCTGTAATTTGGTACATGCTATTCTTTAAGTTTCAAATGTCCATTTCATTATCTTTTTTATCAGCAAAGCATTTTCAAATTCTAGAAAGGAAATTTATTTTCCTTTCCTCTGCATTTATGAGTGTCTGCAGTTTTACCGTCTTAAGGAGGGTCTAGGAGGAGGTCCAGTGCGAGGTGGTAAAGGAGGCGGAGAACCCATGGCCATCTCAGGAAGCTGGGTGAAGCGAAAGGCCTTAGAAGATATTAAAAGCTCTTTTAATTTAAGAACTTGTTTTTGGATAGGTCACTTGAAAAGACCCAAAACCTTTCCAACTTACAGGTTTAGGCAGGCTGCACTGATAAATGTCCGCTCCATATGATGGTACCCAGTGCAGTCTAGCCCGCCCAGAGCTCATAGTGCCTGGAACACTGCTGACCACATCTGCATATGGGAGGGGAGGCGGTGCAGGGCTGTATTGGTCAGAAGGGGACTGCTGGTGGTGGCCGTGCCTTCCAGATGTGGACTGCCCCCCAGAAGCCAGGCTGAATGCCTCCTCCAGCAGCAGGTGCATCTGCTGTCGCACTTCATCAATGGATGGCTGTGAGCTCAGAGTGGATGTCTCTGAGTGGTTTTTGAGGCCCCGACCAAACACGTATCTTCGCTGCCCCAGAAGGTGATCAACATTTGTCTCCTCGATTAGCTCCGGCTCGGTCTGTAACACATGACACAAAACATGACAGAGACACTTTTCTTAGGTTAGACTCAAATGACTCTTTAAAGTGATGAGAACTAATTTAACAACATCAAATGTTACTGGAAAGGAAACATGGAATGGTTGCAAATAGAAAAACTGTGAAAAGGAAAGAAAAATTAAGCATATTTTTTTGTTGCATGTTCCTTTAGTTTTGGAGAACTTATTGTATGCTTTTGTCTCAAACGCTTTTTACCAACTGTAATCTATATACAGTGGATCCTAAAAGTATACACACTCCTGTTCAAATATTGTAAACTATAATGAATAACTTAGCCAGGACTGAGTGGTTTATTGGTATATTATGTTATGTTATGTATTACAGAATAAAATGCTTCTGTATTGTAACCGTACTTCTTTGTCTAGACAAAAAAGGGGATTGTATAAAACCCCCTCCAGTGCCCCACCAGTGCTAAGACGAAATTCCTGCAGTTCTTTCAGTGTTGCTGTCAGGCTCTTGGCAGCCTCTGTGAGCAATTTATGTATTCCTCCTCCTGACTGATACCTTTGTACAATTATTTCATTTTCTATTTCTTTTAAACCTCTTTGCAAACTTTGGATTCAACCAAACAGGCAAATGTCAGAAAGATTTTACTAGGTCTAGAACTTCATTTCTGATATAGCTGATTTACTAACTGGTGACAGATATGAACTCATGAAGACTTAATCTTTAAAATTAGTGAAGAAAAATGTGGCTCAGCAAAGTATTAGTTAAAGGGTGTGCACATGATATTTATTTATGTTCTTTTTGTTCCAAAATATTTGTTTCTTTTTAGGCTAAATGTCAAATTATAAGTGCAAAACATTTCGAAAAGATTCATCATGGTCTCATTTTGTTTACATAACAAAAACATTGCATTTTTAACAAGGGGTGTGTAAACATTTAAGAGCAGAATTTGTTCTCCTAATCAGTTTTTTATCTTTTAACATAAAATATTACCACCTTGTCCATCTATTCAGTAGTCCAGTACAGTGACAAAATTATACAATTTGAGGCTGCCCTACTTCCTGTGTGAAAAGAGGACAGCCACATTAGAGCCAGCACAGAGCACCTCATAAATCAGCCCTCCTGGAAAAGGGAAAAGAGACTTGAATCTGCAGCCATACCAGTTCCTTTTGTATTCAACAAGGCCAGGATTTATGCTTTTCCTTCAGGAACAGGAATTTAGAAAGATATTTCTAATTCCCACCCTTTGAGGCCTAAAATATTCTGACTTTAAGACCATAAAAGCTGTAAACAGAACCATAATGGAGGAATAACAAATTAAGAGATAATTCATCCATCTCCAGGAGTATTATATATCATACTGCAGAGCTTCGTAAATCTTTACTTTTAATTACAAGTGCCCCATTTATCTGCTGAATATATGCTGAACCACACCTGAGCAGAGGAGATTTGATGTATAGCTCTGCTTGTACACTGAGTCTCACAGTAAGAAGTGAGATGTATTTCACACAGAGTGCTCATAATCCTTATATCCCAGTTTCTGTTTAATTACTTATGTTATGATTGTGGAACCTACTTTCTTTAGTGTTGCTCAGTTAATTCATTTGTGAAATATGGTCAAAAAACAACAAAACTTGTACTTCATAATATCTATCAGCAATAAGAGTCTGCATTCACTAAACACTTTGGTATTTTCCATAGTTGCTGTATAATTGATCCAAAGTCCACCTGTTAGCTGTACCTCTGGACACATTTCTGTGCACACATCTTGAACAAAATGCAAACGTAAACACCAGCCTTTTAACCTAAATTGCCAGAGTGTTATTGTACAGTGGGCTTGGGGGAGGGTTAGACCTAGTGAGCAGAACTCCCCTATAGTTGGACCTCACATTGCCCATTAAAAAACTAATTTCTTTAATGTGATTTTTTTATCACCACCTGAGTTCTCCCTTAAACTGTAGCTCTTTAAAAAAAGAGATGTCTTTCAGTTGCTAACTGGCTGATTTGTTTGGGCTGAAATGGTTGGTGGGTGTTGACATGTGACTCACATCGTAGCCACTGTTACGGATGCCTCTTCTGGGCCTCTCTCTCATTACAAGGAGGTCCATCTCTGTTCCTCCGGGACTTGGACTGCTTAGGCTTTGTCTGCTGCGATAGGCCATCTGTCCGACCTGGGAATGTCTGCCAAATAGAGTAAATAAAGTGAGTGCAATACAAATCATATCTGCAGCAAAGCAATTCTTTATTCAAAGTATCCAGATTATTCGTTCAGTGTTTCTTGCACCCGCAGCAAAAAAGGTAGATGGAAAATCTGGTACAGTAAACCTTATTGATCCTTTACGTCCAGCGTGATGTACAAGGTAAGGAAAATAATTTGATTCTTTTTTAAAGGGCTTCTGGAAGTGGTGCAGACAACATAGGTGTTTCATTTCAAATGGACAAAAGATAAAACTAAAGAAGCGTTCACAAACTCCTGTTTCCAACTACATTATTCCTTTGGTGTCTTAACATCATCATCATCATTATACATTATAGTAAAACACCATGCTAAGGAAAATATTATTAACAGATGACAAGACACATGTATGTGAACACTTTAGCTATAGAAAGCGGCAATAATTTTCTGTCAGTAAAAAACTTCTTTTGATCATTAGGGTGGAATATGGTTTAAAAGTAATCCAACCTTCAACACACAGGTTAACATGCAAAACTTGATTTTCATCTAAAATCCACTTTGATCACATGGAACTCGGAGCGCACAGAACTAATTCAGATCATAGGAACTTCTTTTATGTGTTTGTTTGATCTTAATCTGGATTTAGTGTTTTGTTTTCCTGTCATACCAACTAATTTCCTCTTGGCTTCAAATGGCTCACTGCATGCTAAAGATCTCATCTTGGGCATATCAATCATCTGCAAACATCAAGCAATCAATGTGACGAAGCTACAGTGCCATGAAAACTACCCACGCATTGCAATACCACAACCACAATTATCAATGTATTTTGTTGGGATCTTCTGTCAAATACCAACACTATCGTTATGAAGTGGAAGAAACAGAAACCTAAATAGTGTCTTGTGCATTTGTATTCATCCCTCCAAGTCAATACTTTGCAGAAAAAACACAACTGCAAGCATTTTGGGAAATGTCTCAATAAGCTTTGCATATCTAGAAAAGGATGGTGTCTGTGAACATCCATTTTAAAGTCTTACCTGAAATTCTCAATTGGATTTGCATCCAGTATTTGACTGGGCCATTGAAACACAGGAATATACTTTAATCTTAACACCTTGCCAAAAACAATTATTTGCATGTAGGTCGAAAAGTTACATTTTGGTCTCATCTGACCAGGGCACCTTCATCCACATGTTCGAAGGTGGCTTTCCTCAGTCAACATTCTAATCTAACCCAGCTTCAAACTTCTTCACAAGTTTCTCCCTGACGTGTCTGGTGTGTTTCTTGTTCTTAATGATGCTGTTAATGATGATTGTTCACTAAAATTTGCTAACAGAAGGTTAAGACCTTCACAGAACAGCTGGATTTACACTGAGAATAAATGCACTCACTAATGAGCTGTGACTTCTAAGGGCACATGTTTACAATGATTTTATCTTATAGTAAAGGGTTTACAAATCTTTGTAAAAAGAATTGTGACAGCATTGTATAATTTTCATTCCAACACACAAACATGAGGCCATTGTGTTGGTCTATCATACAACATCCCAATAAAATCATTAAAGTCTGCAGCTGTAATGTGATAAATTGTGAAAAATGTTTAAGGGGCAAATAACCGTAGTTGCAGTTTTTCACCATTTGATCATGACTATAAACAATATGAACAGAATCCTTGTTGGCAGAGTTCATCAACCACCAGAACCAGTTTTGGCTCTGGTCGAAAAGGGATTGAATGGCCCAAAGCAAGGTCCCAATGCGCCACACATCCATTTCAGCAGTAAACTGGACAACTGGAAAGGATAGCAATTGCCTTTCCCAAGTTCAAAAAGCACAGAACACAACAGAAAGAATCCACTGATGCAGAAACTACAATTCAACCACTGTGCCAAACTGATGATGGTGAAGTGAAATTTGGTGTTTTATCTATAATATCATTATTAAGGTAAAAAATACTATAGGCAAGGTAATTTTTGCAAGTCCTGATGAGAGTCCACTCAAGAAAGAGTAAGGGAAGGTGCAAACAAGGTTTCTGAGTGAAAAAAGGAAAGTTTTAACAACAACAACAATATTTCTGGGAAAAAAAAACACGAGTAGGCTCAGGATAAGGATTTTGTATTCCCAGAAAGATAAACTGAATATTCAAGACAAATCCCTATTTAACCTGGTTGAACATATCTCTGCTCAGAAAAATGGAAAACATGCCTAGTTGAAGGTGCACAATTGTAGGATCATTTCGTGGGGGAAAGATATAAATACTTGTGAAAGTATAGCTCATTTGGAATGTATTTTTTGGAAAAATACTGATGTATTCTTAAAAAGCTTTTTTTTCCTCTCTGAATAATTGTGCGAAGATTAATGAAGCCCTTTGACATACACAGCTGGGTCTAGAAACATTCTGTCAACAACAGATATGAATCAAGCAATGTTAAAAGACATTCTAGAAATCTCTAGAATGTAACTATGGACTGTGCAAAGGAAACTCTGAGCAATAACTAAAACAATCTGAAATTCAAAACCATCCATAAAGACAGGAGAATATCAGAATAGAAACGGTAGTAAGAGTAAATACTGAGGTATGGGTAAAAATCATTATCAGCCCATCACCTACAGCACTTTGCAGCTGTGTATGGTAAGTCTCTCCAAACCCCTTTGGGAATTTCTCGTTCTGTTTTTATTTTTGCACTTACCTTCTGTGAGACTTAACAAATGTGGACCCTCGCTCATCGTCTGGCTCCAGAGGTCTGCCATCCTCACTGGCTTCCCTGTCGTAGTCGCATCGCTTTTTCTGCACCAGGGCTCGACCTCCGCCACTGCTGCCATCGGTGGATGGAAAATCATAATAACCTTTCTTCTTAGCTTTTAGCCTCAGCTTGTTTCTGTAGTGCTCAATGTCTGATTTCTGCTTCAGTGCCAAGTTGACCTGCAGAGCGGACATGCCAACAAATGCAACTAATGTATGCATAATGTAATGCATAACCCAAGTTTCCCTGAGCTGAAAGTCACAAACTGATGGTCAGACATAAACCTTAAGGGTTTTCTGCAAAAAAGGAGAATTTATGGTTCTAACAATTATGACAAATCTTCTGAATCATGAAGCTGTAAAGCAGCCCCAGATCATTCCAACACCACCACCACCATGTTTGACTGTCAGCATGATTTTAATTTTCTAAAATACTGTGTTGGGTTTATGAAAGATATGACACGGACGCCTTCCAAAATGTTTCCTGTGTGTCTCGTCAGTTAACAGAATATTTTCTCCAAAGGGATCATCAAAAGGTCTTTTGGCAAATGTGAGACTGGCCGTTGTGTTCCTTTAGGTCATCAGTGATTTTACCTTGGGACTCTTGCATAGATGCCACTTTTACCAAGTTTTTTTTAATTTTTATTATTGTTGAAACACTTTCCTCAACTGAGGCAAGTGAGGTCAGCAGTTCTTTAAATGTTGTTCCTGTTCTTTTGTGACTTCTTGGAAGAGTCATTAATGCACCATTGAATTGATTTTGATCCAGTCATGGGAAGGTTTGACACTTTATTTGTGGATAATCTTTCTTACTAGAGTTCAAAATACTTAAAAATGGCTTTGTAACCCTATCCAGGCTAACAGACTTCAATCACATGATGTATTACTTTTGCAATGTTTTAGCCTACTTCATGCCAGTCAGGCAGGTTCTACTTAAGTGGTTTCCTGATTTTTTAAGTGTGTCAGTAATCAGAACTGGCAGTGACCATTGATGCTAAACTAAAAAATATGGTTAACTACGGTTAATCATTCGATGGTGGAAGTGATTACTTTTTTCTATTAAATCAGGTTTTTGTATGATTTTAAAACCTTTCTGATGATCTGAAACAATTAAGTGTAACAAAAAGAAAAGGAAAAATCTGTAGGGTGGCAAGTACTGCTTTACAGCACTGTACCTGCAATTAACAGTCTTGCACAATGAAAACCAACATCTGTTTAAGTGCACATGTGGTTGTACCTCACCTCTCCATTGACGATGGCAGAGTCCTGGCTACGGTTGGAGGACGCAGGGTGGGAGCATTTAGTCTGTGCAGTTACAGGCTTTATGGAAATTAGCTGCAGAGAGCCAGAAGATGTGTCGTATGGATCTGAAGAATAGAGGAGTTCCCACACAAAGAGACAACAAATACCAATAATCATAACAGTATCAATCAAAGGGGGAAAAGTTGTCACCCTGCTTTTCTGTCTGAATGCAAACCACACCCCACTCCACCAAACAATGTCAACCACCAGTTTCAGGATTGTGTCAACTAAAAGTCTTCTGTCTCAGTAAATGAAGTTGTAGACAGAGACAATAGATCACAAGGACAGCTTTGGCTTCCAGTGTTGTGGCAATGCATCTGTGTGATGAATGAAAGAAACTGACTCTGCGCTTTTATTCTTTATCCAGCATCAGACAAAACTGGATTTAGTTCCAGTTTCACCAACTCAGCTGATGAATTATTCAAATCTAGCCGTTAGGAAAATCAGAATCTGACAATTTTTATCAAATTTACAAGCCGAGAGACAGAACTGGAGGAATTTAACTCACACCCACCACATTAACAGCAATTAGCCTCAGAAGATGGAACAGAACAAGATATTATTCAACATACTACAACATTTTGTGGGACACGAGTAGCGAGACTTCATAAGGTCTTTCTGCACTTTTAATGTTGAGTATAAGAGCATGTGTGTATGTGTGTGTGTAGGCATGTGTGTGTGTGTGTGTGTGTGTTTGTGTGTGCTCGTGGCACTTTATCACAGCACTGAGCAGTCTAACACACCGTATCATCTCAGCAAAGCGTCTGTATCATGCATATTAATGCGGTCCATCTCCAGCTACTGCTGGGAGTGGGGTTACCTTTATGACTACAAAAAAGCTGCAGTGCCAGTGTACTCATTTTAACTGACCCACTGTGTAATGGAAAACCTTAGACAGTGCAAGCATCTTAATGCAAAAATGAAAAGATATATATTTTTGGCTTTTGTGAGGCTCTTGACCTTGCAAACAAAGAAGATGTAGAATGAGTCATTTGTGTTTGCATCTACGTGCGACTCTCACCGTCCCTTCTGCGGGTCTCCTCCTTTGTCAGTTTCTGCTGCGCTGTGACTTTCAGCACCGTCAGGCCCCTCTTAGAATTCAGCTTCTCTGATTCGTCGCTGATGACGGAACCATCTTCACTTGGCAACCTGCTGCAAGTAACCATAGCAACAGGAAAGGCGGTAAGCTCTCAGGAAGCTGGGCTGGCAGCCAGGTTATGTCATCCATTCCTTTTTACAACCTCACCTTTTCCCTCCTATCCACTAAAGCTTGTTTTCATTAACTATGTCTTTAACCAAATTAAATGAATTACAAAGCTATTACCCCCGTCACTGCTTGTTTGAATAATAAGCATTGCATAGCCAAGTTCTGTCACTGGATTAGAGCTAAATAATAGTACTCAACAAGAAAATTCTGTTATTACACAACACACTTGTATGTTTGTTTGAAATCACGCTGTTGAAGCAAAATATAACTTCACTTGTTTCAGATTAATTTATTTTTATTTATGCTTTTACAAATGCAATGACAGAAACCTAAGCAAACTGCAGGAGAGCACCATTAGAAAATTGCAAAACAAGACAATTTATGATAAACACAAAACTGTTTTCATCAATAAAGGTGATTATTTTTAAACTTTTGTGGCCTTCATCAACACTTGTCAGGCAGGAAGCTGGTAAAGACAGAGAAGTGGGGATGCAGCAAAGGTCCTGAGGTCGGTATTCAAACCCTGGACGGCTGCTTGAGAACCATTAGCTTCTGTATGTGGGTCGCCCGCTCTATTTCTAAACCACACATGACCCCGAAGTGGCTTTTTAAAATGGAATGATTCATGCATTCATGCCACACAGCTGAAAGAAAAATCCTGGAATAAAAAATAGACGAAAAAGGTGCTAATTTCCAAAGAATTTTAGAAACCAAATTAAAGCGACTTCAAACTTTTCCCAAACCACAATATACGCATTATGTAGTAAATGGTAGAGCATGCATCCAGTATGTTTCAAACAATGTGCTTTCATGTCCAAAGTACAGTTTTTGTACAACCAGCTCCAGTGACTTGAAACACTGTACTGTTTGCTGGAATTAGAGCTGATCAGTCCGCAGCTCAGAGGCTGACTGTGAGATCAAAGAATCATGGTCTATCTCCTAATAGTCTGCTATAATTGATAACAGCAAAGAAAGACTCTAAAGCAGGCAGTGCTACAGAGAGACAGACACAAATACGTGTGATGAGTTTAAACTAATGGAGGTGTGTAGCTCACTTTCGCTGTATGAAATTAGAAAATGGGACAAGAAATGTGTAATTAGAAGAAAAATTAGAAGTGCATTGTATGCACTAAGCTTGAATATATAGATTTTTTACTAGTGGGTATCCAGGATTGCAGCCAAAATTCATTGTAATATTAAATAAAGTTAGAAAAAAGAGATTAATAAACTTTACAGTATCATCCCTGCAATTGTTTTATCTGGTATTTATCAACAGCTGTTTGAGAAACAGAAAATTGATAAGTATTGACTACAGAAGTCACTAAACACTTTTTATCTTTTAATAGGAATCAAAATAAATAAATAACTGTCTTATCTTTCTCTCAAGGTACCAAAGGGATCTAGTAGCTTCCATTTATTTCTGACTGAAAAAATATTGTGGTTTTAACAAATACTGAGCTCTCATTTTTATTACTAATCTTAAACAGGGGTGCCCCCTGTTGGAGGGTATTTACCAGCTGTATAAATTTGCTTAATCTACTTGGCCCACAAAACCTTTTTATTTGTTTATTTGTTCGTTCATGTCTAGATGCTTTAATTTCTCCTCTTTCATAGCACTCCTTTTCGGATATCTGTCACTCACTGCTAGCTTCTCCCAACAATACCAGAATCACATATTTAGGTCAAAGAATTAGGAGGCATGGAATATGTTCATGGAATATCATGAACATGAGATTTTGGGAGCCTCAAAGCATCTCTCAACTTATTTCAAGTTTGGTACCTGAAAACATGAACTTATACAAAATTCAGGTTTAAAATATCTTAGACAGGATCAACATTGTTTTTCATCAAACATAGATTTTACGTTGTAACGTTTGACTAAATGGCTTTTGACTTTAGTATGTCACCACAAGAATATTACAGACCCCCACCCCTAAAAGGCTGAATAACAAAATCCTAAACCTCCTACTCTTTAGTGCAAGATCCATGCATGTTGGTGTGTCTGCCTTTGTAGCTGTAGTTACAAGCATGCTATTCATAAAAGTATGTTGAATATTTTGATAGAAAACTCATGCAATTAATATGCATTTGTAAAGTTTTTGTACTGTTATGTTTTCTGGCCAGTATACTGTTGCAAAATATATATTTGTTTTTAATGAAGGTTTTCCACTGTAAATTAAAAACACTTGTCATACAAACATGTCATGCTTTCAATTTAATTTGATTGTCATGAAATAACACCATCCATCCATCCATCCATCCATCCATCCATCCATTTTCTATATACGCTTCTTCAATAATGGGCCACAGGGGAGTTGGTGCCTATCTCCAGCAGTCTACGGGCGAGAGGCGGGATACACAGGCCAACAGAGACACACAGGACAAAGAACCATGCACACACCCATTTACACTGAAGGGCAATTTAGAAAGACCAATTAACCTAACAGTCATGTTTTTGGACTGTGGGAGGAAGCGGGAGTACCCAGAGAGAACCCGGGAAGAACATGCAAACTCCATACAGAAAGATCCCTGGCTAGGAGTCAAACCCAGGACCTTCTTGCTGCAAGGCAACAGTGCTACCAACTGTTCCACCGTGCAGCCCATGAAATAACACAGATACATAATGTTATCTACTAGACCAGGGTATAGCTTTATCATTTTTGCATGAAGACAACGCAAAAGCTGTTCATATAAGATCCAACATTAGAGCTTTGTCACAGCTTTGAAAAAAGAAAACAGGTAACAAAGATCCTATCATGAAGAGGGTAACGGTAGGAGTATCTTACCTTTTGTGTTTGTCAGCAGTGAGACTTTTCTTGTTGGCTGTCCCGTCTTGTTTCAGTGCCTTTTCTAGTGACAGTGATGTGTCCCGAATTTGTCGGGACATCACTAAAGTATCCTGACTGACAGGCAGCGTCTCCTCATCTCCTCCCTGCTGGCCCAGGTGCTGCTTGGCATAGTCAAATCCCTGGACTGGCTGGTGGACATGTTAAGTAGGAATAGAGAGTGACAGAAGAGAGTGTTTAAAACTAATTTTGTCCTTCTTACTCAGAAAATGTAACTCAATATAAAAAAATGCAAAGATATGTATTAGTCTGGCAGAACATCCGTGCAGACAAGGATCTCAGCATAGTTACAAAGTGCATCTTCAAAGTTAGGAGGATTTAAAGAGCAGAACTGGGATTACTGCACTGTCATGCCTTTAAATAGATAAGCACAGATTTAAATGTGACTCGTCTTCATGTTCTTCCTGTTTCAGGTCAAATAAATGCCAAATGCAGATGAGATACACCAGTCTTTGTGAAAACTCAGTTTGTTAAGCAGAATACAATATAAGATAAAAGTGTTAAACCAAGTTTGTGTAAAATGCTATATCAGTATGCTTATAAGTAGAAGATCACTCACACAAGTATATGCTGAAAAATTCACGACTGCTGTCATCTCAGAGACATAAATTGTCTGACACACATCGCTGCTCGAGATCAGCTGGGCCAAACTGCAAAATCAATGTGTTATACTCCCCTAAACGTTTATCTTCTTTAGCAGGCACACACACTGAGGGAGTTTTATTGAAAGTGCTGCTACTGCTAGTCTTTAAAGAGGAGGCACTAACAAGTACGTATGATTAAACAGTTTGGTTTGCGCACGGTTAGTATTGCGGAGGAAAAAATGTGAGGGTCTTAATAAAAAATTTTAGGAGTCACTATTTTGAGCATTCCAAGCGCTTTCCTTTGCTTTTACATTACTCATTAGCAGGTTTTGTCAGTATACTACATAAAATATTATGTGTGGTCTTCTAGGACATTTAACATATTTCATATTCGATGAAAATGAGTTTACAAAATGAGATAGCAGAATCTTTGTCTCTGTGTGGTAACTGCTCTGTTGGTAGAACCTGAGTGCCTATTCAGTTTAATGCATAAGATTTTATTGCACGCTCTCTAATTAATGACTCAATAGATGAAGTGATGGGGTGTGTGGGAAGTTACACATTTTAATGGGTCAGCTCTGATGTATGCAATCAAAAAACAACATAAACAAGCATATCATTTCAAAATTTAAAAAATTTAAAAGCATGTTTCAGTCTTAGCTGTACGTAATAAGTATCTGCATGTACACAGGCAGAAGTGCACTTTTTGCTTTAAAAGTGCTGTATAACAACCTTCCTTTATCAGGCCTAATCACTTGCCAGAATATTACTTATTGCAAGCTTTGTTGCTGTTATATCCTTAGTTTTCCTTAGCACAGCTGGGTTTATTGAAATATATCAGCAGTGTTCTTTGCACAGAATCCCATTCAAATCCCATGAGTGGCTCAGCAGAGCCTTGGAAATGAAAACACAGATTACTAATGAGAGGAAATACAGAGCACTAGATACCTGGTGATAGTAGCTCACATCCCTCCGATACGCCATCTGAAAACACATAGGAATGTTTTTAAAAAATTGAATGCGGGATTTAAGTTTGTCTTCCAGATCACCTGAGATTTTTCAATAAAAAACAGAAGAAACGGTACAGTTTAGAAGGTGCACAAAAAAACCAAACTCCGAGAAGTACTGACTAATGATCTCTGCATTATACCCTGTCTTTCGTTTGTGTTTGGGTTTTTGGTTCAGAATATTTATATTAATGTTCATGTCTGACATGGAGAAATTCTAAAGGAAAAATTCTGAATGAAAAAAGCCAGAAAAATGCGGCGGATAATTCAACCAAAAGTTGCAGAAGAGGGATGACATTACATTTGGAACAGCAAACTGGTCATCAGTACATAACACAATGTCCACCCATGACATAATGAGTGATAGCAAAGTCACCAATTTGAGTTCATACAGTGAAAATGTATATGATGATTCATCAAGTGAGGAGGACAAAATCAGAAGAAATGTTGTGTGAGAGCAGTAGGAGACTTAACAAACTGCTACAGAGAGATTTATAAACATTCTGTGGTGAGCCCAGTCTGCTCATAATTGACAAAAAACTGACCAGCATTGTTTCTCTGATGTGCACGGCTGTCAGTATTGTCATTTTTTGCAGTTACTGTGCCATCAGAATAGCCTACATTATATTGAAGGATCATGGAGTGATTGTGCAGCTCAAACTTAGAATTTGAGCCTAAAAAGTCTCTTCAAACTAATGCTACACATGATGTGGATAGAGGGGAAGGTAAATTTGCATCTGCAGTCAAATGTTCTGCCTGTCATTTAGCTCAGACACAGAGGAAAAAATGACTCACTACCTTAGGTATTCATTGTTGGAAGGTTTGGAGAGATCAGTAAATGATCTGGCAATATGTATTTTTAACAGAAAGACGAGTTGCTTGTAAAAGATAAAATATTTATTCAACTTATTCCCGTAATATGGTCATTTTACAAGAAAATGAACATGAATGTAGTTCTAAACTTTTACAACTGTATTTTAACACTGCCCAGTTGCTTTGAAAAAACTACAAAAAATAAACATTGTGTTTCATACTTCCGAATGTTTAGGTTTTCTGGGTTTATATAATTATATTTGGCCTTTACTGCAATAAAATTCAAGATAAAATTGTGTATTGTACTATAACTATAAAATTGCTGCAAACTACAACAATTACTTTTAAGCAGAAAATTATATCAAACTAATAGTAACATTTTATTGTTTAGAAAGCATAAAAATTGTTGAAGCTCATCACATTACTAAAAATGTTACAGACTGATAAATAGAGGTACATTTACCTTGGCTCTGGGATTAAGGTTACCAATGGCATCAGCTTTAAAGTCGTTCTTGTTCTTTCTGCACAGCACAGCTGTGATGATGATAATAATGAGTGTTACCACTGAGATTGGGGCCAAGACTGCAGCGATTATCCAGAGGTTATTAGGAGGATTCTTGACCACAGCTGAAAAAAATAAAAAGAAACATTTCTTAATGAACCCACATTAAGACTTTTAAAATTTGGTGAAAACATTTAGTCCACAAGTGGATTAGTTGCAAAGACAATACAATGGTGGAGATGTTGAAGCAATAAGAAAAGACAGCATACTAAAACATGCAGAATCGTTAGTTACCCACGCCAAGTGACATTGTGCACAGCTCAGTCTGATATACAGGGGCCCTGATTCAGCTACTGTAGGCAACAATCTATAAGAAAATGCTGTGTGTGTTCAGGCTTTCTCCCTGTCTCTTTCCCTCTTAGCAGTGAGCAGGTCCACAGCCTAAACAAACACTGTCCTACTGGGAGCATTTCAGAGAGATTACAGAGCAACCCCTTTTTCTTGGGCCCTCTACTCCAACACCGGCTTTTCTTTCCAAACCGAAGGTGAATCGTGTGTTTTCATCTTTCTTACAGTGAGGTGTTTGTAAAAAAAATCTTTATGGTCAAGCACAGGAGAAAGAAGAATTGCTTACGTTCTGCTTGCACCTGAACAAAGTAGCCCAGGGTGAGTGCCATAGTTTGAGAGTCCACTGTGTTCAAGACCTTGGCAGCTGAAGTGCCCGACAGAGGAATGCCATTGTGCTGGACGTAGTAGGTCATCTCTGCTGGATTCTTTAATCCAGGCACTCTGTGTATGCTCACCATCTGGATGAATACAACAAGTCACAGTTTGTGTTTACCCACATGATCCTCAGAAATAATGTAGTGGGTTAAGGAGTAAATTACATTTTGGTGTAATTCTGCATAAAGAACCAAGCTGAACTGTTGAGGGCACTTGTTTAGTAAAGGGTCTTCGGCTTGTTTTGATGGGTAATTAGCAAATGATGAGTTGAGAAGCTCCTTTATAATGAGGGGCAGACTGCTTGTCATCATCCCAAGTGTTGCAAAAGTGTTTATCAAAGTGTACATCTTACGACATATTCATAACAATTGACAGAAGCCAGCATAAACAATTTCACTTTACTGACTTTTCATTAGCATGCAAGGGCAGTCTGATAAAAACCCGGAGAAAATAAATAATATGATAGTCTTCAAGGCTGCTGTTTGTGTACCTGGACAGTGAAGCTACCCACAGTAGTGGCTCGTCTGAAACGGGTGCCCTGCTGCCCCGCCAACACAAACAACTCTGCCAGCCGCTGCTCCATTAGACTGGCAAAGCTTTGGTACTGTCCCTCCAGGCTGGCATTATCGACATCCTGGATCACTACAAGTTCAGTCACAAGACCGAGGAAAGATGGTTGTTAAGACAGATAACAAACTGTTTTCATAGGAAAAAAGGAACAAAGAGAGGTAAGAAATGTGTATGCGTCTTTCACATTTATATCAAATGTGTAGAGAAAACCTCAAGGGAATCTTTTCAAATCTGTTGAGTGTTTTTATGTTTGGGAAATAAAACTGATTCTAAAAATGTTATGGCCCTGACAATTTACAATATTTAAACAATAATGTCACTGCAAAGAACCTATGAATTAGGAAATATGGCTGCTTCATAAAATTCTTCATCCCCACATTACGGAAGACAACAGCAAAACCCCTAACAGGTGTTCGGCTGGAAAACGAACAACCACCTTGAACCCCACACATAAAAGACTCCTTAATCCTCCCCAAAACACTGCCTATAAAGTGTCCTGTGAAATACTGCCAGTTTTTCACATAAAAGCTCCTGTCAGTGAAGGAAGGATACCTGTAGCCTCAAATTTTAACAGGCCAGGTTAACAGGTAGACTTGCCTTGCAAGTAGGACAAGGTTGGACCTAATTTTGCCTTCAGAGTTGCTTAGCTTCTTTGTTAGAAACATTCCTCAAAGATTTTGCTCCATATTGACATTATGCTATCAGAATTGGTGCAGATATGCCAGATACATATCTATGATACATTCCCATTCTATCATTTCCCAAAGGTGATATATTGCGGTGAGATCTGGTGACTGTGGAGGCCATTAGAGTACAGTGAACTTGTCATGCACAAAAAAACAGTTTGAGGTGGTTTGAAATTTGTTACATAGTACATTATCCTGCTGGAAGTAGCCATTTGAAGATGGGTACACTGTGGCCATAAAGGGATGGATATGATCAGAAACAATACTCAGGTTGACCGAGGCATTTAGATGCTCAATGCCTACTGTAGAGTCCATGGTGTGTCTGGAAAACATCCCCTGCAACATTACACCACAACCATCAGACTGAACTATAGATACAAGGAAGGATGGATCCACATTTTCATGTTATACCTGTGCATATTGTAACCTCAATATCCCATTATTAGCTGATAGGAGGGGCACCCAGTGTGAGCTACTGCTGCTGAAATCCATCTGCAGGTTTGACACTATGTGTATTTAGAGATGGTATACTGTCATGTATTGGTTGTAACGAGTGGTTATTGAAACTACCGTTGCCTTTTCTGAATCTCGCTCCAGTCATCTTCCTTTGACATCAACAGAGCATTTTGGTCCACACAAGTGCTGCTCCCTGGATATTTTCTCATATTCAGATTATTCAGTGTTGTGTGCCAAAATCCCCGCAGAGCATCAATTTTCAAAATAATCACACCAGTCGGTCTGGACTCACTGAGTTGGGGGAATCTAGTTAGCTGCAAGGCTCAGTTTGGCTGATCTAACAAGATGAAGCAGGATGTGACTTTCAGATGAAGACAGTCAGAGGCTAGACATATTCCTCTCGAACACCAGCTTAAACAGACTTCCTAGAGACAATGTTTTGGAGAAGAAACATAAAGCTTGGGAGTCCGGACACCGATAGTGGGGTGGGGTAGCGTGCTGACAATAAAACCACCTAAATCCCTTTTCTAATTTTGTTCCGTGGTGCAGTCGGGGCGCGGGTGAGATGGGGGTCATGCTATGGAATAACATTGGTCATCCACCCCAGTGACCCCCACCCACCACCACCCCCCCACCCCAATTGTGGCGAGTTGTTGGTTTAACAACTGAAGCTGAGTTGTCCACGTGTCAGTGAACACACCTGCCTTTTGTTCATGTAGTCATACTTTTAAGTGTGCAATGTATACTTTTAAATTTGTTTTAACTGTGTGATTGAAATTTGTCATAATGATTATTATTTTTAGTGTACACATTTTAAATCATTTTCTAAAATGAAACATATTATGTTATTTTAAAGAATAAAGACTTTTCAAGTTCATAAAACTTCAAATGCTAATTTCCAGTCAGTCTGAAATATAAATTTGTAAAAACAAAACAAAAGACAAATGGTCTATGAAAGGATTTTCTGCAGTCCCCCTTCAGGAGGTTTTTAATGGCCACATGTGAAAAATTTCTAAGGGCGCCACTAGTTCTGGTTCCCCATTCTAATGTTCAGTTGAACTTCAACAAGTCGTCTTGACCATGTTTAGATGATAATTGGCCCGGTGGCAACGATTGTATGGCAGCCCCCTTCTGTTAGTACATTGTAGTCTACCACTGTCAGTGTGTGAATGGGTGGATGACTGATTGTAGTGTAAAGCGCTTTGGGATCCTTGGACTTGATAAAGCACAATAAAAGTGCAGGCCATTTAAATTCAATCAAGGAGTTATACAGTAATTGAAAAAAATCCTTGAACCTGATTTCCATAGACCTTTAAGGCATCTACCATCATATTCTCCCAGACTCTCATACAGCAGCAAGTTTAAACAAATTTAAATTGGTGTAGACACTTACCATAATTAGAGTATGAATTTTAAAGTTATGAGCAAACATACAGTATATTTTGAGAGAATCAATTTTGATCTAATCTAATCCTTGAGTCCAAATAAGTCTGTTATGGGTAATGAATTTAAGGTGACCCTTACAGAGGTAGAAAAGGACAAGCTGGCACAGAAAAACAGTCCTTTGTTTTGCCTACCTACTAGTGATGAACAAATGGAAGAAAAAAATCTTCCACGCAAGTGCTTTACTTTATGGAGACCTGAAAAAGCATTTTTGCTGGTTGTATGTCTTGTGTAGTGGGAATAAATTTCATTATGAAAGAGCTGACCTTGTATTGACTCAGCCTTACATTGCAGCATGTGCAGGGTTAAGAGCCACAAAGTCTGCAAGACCCATGCCCACAGTCTAACTTCAAAGATGCATTCAAACATTGAGATTTATTCTGCGTTCAGCAAACAGTGTCATTGTAAAAGCTCATACAACAAAGAATTGCTACACAATTACAGTTATGCACAAATATGTTCCTAACCCTTGCAGATTTAGATTTAAATTTATTTATTTTTAACCAAGAAGTTTGTTTTTTACAGGAAATTAGACAGCCCTCACTCAGAAAATAAAAACACAATATCAAATAAGTAGCAATTTTGAAAAAAGTAATTTAGATGACTTTATTCACATTTTATAAAGAAACAAATAATATTAATAGAAATAATATTTTGGGGATTACAGCAATCAAGCCCTTCTTATTATTTCTAATCAGTTTTTGTATGCTCCCACTGGCAGTTTCATTAGCTTTGAGGTAGGTGGCTCTTAGAGGTAGGAGCATATCCCTGCCATCACCCTAATCTTTAGCTTCCACATATTCTCTATCACATTCAAGTCAGGATTCTGGTTGGGCCCCTCCAAACTTTTCATATTAGTTCCAGTAGGAAGAAACATGTTGGTAAAGTAAAATATTACTTTAAACCTAAATCTGCCACAGGTATAAATAATTATGGGCTTAACTGTAAGTGCTGATTTGAAAGATAAGCAGTTAAGATGAGAAACACAAGCAGACATTTTAAAGTTTCTACTTTAAAATGTGCTCTAATTCTATCAGATAATTACTGTAAATGCATCCCTGATAAAATGTGCATGCTTCAGAAAGTTTCAGTAGAAGATTTTATTTTCTTTAACCAATTAGAGCAATGACATCCCTACCTGTGACAACCCAGAAGTCTCTGGTTTCAACCGACGTGTTCAGATTGTGGTATTCAAGTGCTGCAAAGAAAGAAAAAATTGCAACAAAAATGTCACATACTCTTTTCAAACTGTAATCTTGTGCATGAGCCTTAACAAAGTTAGTTTTTTTTTTTATTTCAGAGTGAAACCTCTTTGATTTTAGAGATTAAAAAGAAACATTTTAAAAGCAATTTAAATGGTTTAGATTACTCTGTCTCTCAGCTGAGTTCTAGGCTGACACATATGGTGTTTTTCAAAAACAGGTTTTTTGTCAAAATGTGCAGAAACATCACAAGGGCAGGCAACAGTTTACAGTTTTTAACCTGTTTTCTTTTTTTGTGGTTGAGATCTCATTATCTCTGAATCTCAGACAAATGCAGAAGACACTATCGGCTTAAAGCTCTCTGAGTTCTGGTTGTCTCTGTATTCTCTTACATCTACTTCCTGCCTGATTAAGCTCCTGTGGCAGGGGCGTAGCAGCGTTTGAGGGGGATGCTGCATCAGTGGCCTGTGAAAGCCGACTTGCAGAAGTGTACACTCAGGCATGTCGGGGGGAGATGGGTGGGTGGCGAAAGGGTGAGAGGAAGAGCAATGGTAATAGATAGGTCAGAAACACTGCCAGCAAAATCTGCTTTAGACAGTCTTAGATTGAATCATGTGGTAAAGAAATCAGAAGGAAGGATTCAAGGGAACCTCTTGATAGTTTACAATAAGCGCCAGGTGAATAACCCATCAAAGCGATTTGGACAATTAAAAAAAGTTAAATAAATATAATTGGGCTCCATAAATATATTTTTTCTGTCTTATGTTTTTTGAGTGCAGTGTAAAATGTTTCGCACAGCTTCACTTATGTTCCACCTGAGAGAAATGGTTGAAGTCCAGTGGGGGAGTAAAGGAGCTGAACACTGCAGTCCAGCCTACACAAGAGCCACACAACAACACAGAGCTGCAAGCAGGCACTTTGGACCCGTGTTAGATCCCGGGTCTGTTCTGTAGGACCAGTGCCCAGGATGGTGGAAAATCACTAACTGTTATTTGTTTACTGCAATTATTGCTTTTGAAGTGAGGAAGCAATATCTTCTAGCTTATGCTTGCACCACCCATGTAAAGTATAATATTGTGAACAGTGAGGGTACAGCAAAAGCAGAAAAAAATGTCAGCTGCCTATAATATCTGAGGGTAGTATTTCACTCGTGTTTCAGTTTCTTCCTGTGTCAGTTTCTGCTCTTCTTTCAGGGGAATTTGCTTTCATCTCTTTCCTTGGAAAACAAATGGAATCTGCAGTTAAACAGATTTTCTAGCTTAATTTAATAAATAAAGTACAAAAAGAAATAAAAGAGACTTTATATTTGGGGTTTGCTTTCAGACATCCAATTTATCTTTATGCAAACAGCAAATAAACCTGCTTCTCAGCCATCCGCGAATACGTGACATATCTGCAGTGATGAAGAAGACACCACCAAGCCAGTAAATTGTCGTTTTTTAGTTAGATACTTTAAAGAATCGTACTAGTAATTAAGTAGAAATTTTTCTGCCAAGTACACACTAGAGCTAAATTAAGAAGTTACATGGTTTCAGGTAAACAGATTTTATTTAACCTAACAGTAGTTGAATAAAAATAAACTCTTGCTTCTCAATTCTGACAACTATTGTCTATCATTGTGCACTGTTGACTGTTACAGTAGATTATTAAACAGTACACAGAATAGTTTATGCTAGAAAAGTGAGATGTTTATACAATGAATCATTGGTTCTTTTAACTCAAATGATCCATATGTAAAGGTTTCATATTTTGCTTCCAATCTCTCCTAAAAGAGACTTACAGAGGCCTTAATATCCACAAAAACCTTTTTCATTATGACAGCAGTTCTTCTCACCTTCTATTTGAAACAACTACAGAATAAATTCATAAAGCCACTTGTTAGTCCTTGTTAGAGTTTATTAGTCCTTCTAATCCTGAAAGCCAGAGACAGATCTTCTCCTAAAATAGCCCAACCGAGCAAATGGCATAATAATAATGTAATAATGTACAAATTTGGGGGAAAGTCTACCAAGATTTCTGTATATTTATGTGACTTACAGACAGAACAAACATTTGCATTCTTAAAGAGCAGAGTTGTTCGCAATATGCATATTGTGCAAATTTAACTTTTCTTTTTTTATTGAAAATTACAGGATGTATTTTGATGAGTTTTATTGTTATTCTGATGTATGTAGTACATTTGTAAATCAAATTAATGCTTTTTATCTCCAAATTATTAAACTTCAAACCATTGAAATGGACACATTATGCAACAGTCCTTTATAATGTGCAGCATCACTATGTTGGAGTCATCCATTTTGGTCGCGCATTTTGACATGCGCAGCTCAACAGACGTCGCTGCTCTGAGGTCACCCGAGATTATAAATCAAAAAAATAATTGTTTCGTGGCCATTTCCCGCTTGTCTCACAGGACGACGCATCGGGGGCGCATATGTGGAGAGACAAAAGCTCGCAGGCAAACATTTGCTCCACAAGGCCATTCCCGGAAGAGCTTGAAAGCTGGAAATCTGTCTGATACAAGAAGGTCAGAAGATTAATACACCGATCGAAGACCACGCCGACACCCGGCGCAGGTGAAAAACCACAGAGGTTTTATTTCCAAGGAGATGAGTTTCCTCCTTGCTGATTCAGTCAACTAACAGTTCTTCATATTTTCCCCTCCTGGACGGATGAGAAGTTTACCGTTTTTTTTCTTTTTTCTTGAGGTGATCAGGGACGCGTGATTCCCCTCCCGCCTAATTTTTCTTCAGACCTGATCCATCCTCAACCAGAGAAGAGGAGGAATCAGCGTCAAAGTAATTTCGTTCTTTTTATAAACCGGATAGGTGCATTTAGAGGTCTGGGCAGGATGAAGCATAGTGAAGGTGATTTAGAATCACCAGTAGTTACTCTAAGGTGTTAACTTGTTGCATGCAATACTGATTTAAGTATTTTATGCTGAGCTGTGTTTTGATTTGCTGCGCAAGCGCTGCTGAATTGTGCATGTTCATGTTTTGCTCGGCTGATCCCAAATCAGCCAGGAGTTAAAAGTTGGACTTTTAAAAGTTTTCCTTTCAGAGCAACTGCGGTCTGTACCTCGTGGTCTGACCACTCTTTGTTCCAGTTTTATTGCTGGAGATTTTCCACTGAGAGCAGACCAGGAGGATTTCTCTTTCCATTTACCGTATTTTCCGCACTATAAGGCACACTTAAAAACCTTTAATTTTTTCAAAAAATGACAGTGCGCCTTGTAATCCGGAGCGCCTTATATATGGATCAATTGGTTAATTGATGGATCCATACTGGTTGTACACGGCGCTCTGTCAAATGTTTCAGGACGACTGGTAAACTACAAAGCCGCACCACTTGCAGCATTACGGCTACCGTAGTCAGGGGTGTCGCCAAAGTAATAGCGGTAAACACCTGTACTGTGCTTACTCCTAGTCCAACACCACTTGTGTGTATAACGTTTGAATGTACTGTTACAGGAATTGCCTGAACTATATGTGATTAGAAGCTCAGTGTGTGGGGTGTATGTTTCGTGTGTGTGTATGGAAGATGTTGACATTACTCCTCCGGACAGAGGTGGCGCTGTGTGCTGCCGTAGCTGAGAATCAAGACTGAAGGAGTGACTTCAGTATTATTGTGTGTGTGGGGTGGGTAGAGACGGCGACCGGAGCAGCGGTGTATGAGTCTGTAAGCCCTGTGTTTTTACGTGCTGCAAAGTCATTAAAAAGAACCCCGAATCTCGTCAACAACTCAGTGTTTTGATGCAGTTTCTTCATGCTCAACTCAGCAACGTATGAGTGAGGGAGTTAACCCTGAGGAAACTAGTAACTTCGGCCCTGGAGAAAGCGTCTCCCCTGTGTCATCAGACTACGGTCAGGGGACAGAAACAGGAAAGGTTAACAGTACTAACGTTTGATTTAGTGCATCAAACTGTTTCTTTTACGTGTTTACTGAATCAGGGAAAAGTTCCCTTTCACGTTTTAACTAACGTTTGATTTCAACTTCAACTTCATAGACTCCAATGCATTCCTAACGTGCGGTTGGCTCTATTCAATAGAATTCTATGTAGAGGAAACCTTACCATGAGAGTGAATGGAGTTATCAGAACGCTGGTTAAACCCCAGTCAAACGTTTGACTGCAGTAGCTTCTATTCTATGCGCCTTATAATCCGGTGCGCCCTATATATGAAAAAAGTTCGAAAATAGGCCATTCATTGAAGGTGCGCCTTATAATCCGGTGCGCCTTATAGTGCGGAAAATATGGTAACCCAAATTGCACATTTTGTCCATAAAACTGGTTTGATCTTCATAGACACTAAATGCATATATATATTTATTTTATTATTATTGTTAGGTAGTCATTTTTATTCCCTTTGGGTACAATAGTGCTTGTTAGTTAGGTAAAGGTTTTTGGACCAGAATAATGGTATATCAGAATTATTTGGCTTCAATAGATCTACATATATACAGGTCCTTCTCAAAATATTAGCATATTGTGATAAAGTTCATTATTTTCCATAATGTCATGATGAAAATTTAACATTCATATATTTTAGATTCATTGCACACTAACTGAAATATTGCAGGTCTTTTATTGTCTTAATACGGATGATTTTGGCATACAGCTCATGAAAACCCAAAATTCCTATCTCACAAAATTAGCATATCATTAAAAGGGTCTCTAAACGAGCTATGAACCTAATCATCTGAATCAACGAGTTAACTCTAAACACCTGCAAAAGATTCCTGAGGCCTTTAAAACTCCCAGCCTGGTTCTTCACTCAAAACCCCAATCATGGGTAAGACTGCCGACCTGACTGCTGTCCAGAAGGCCACTATTGTCACCCTCAAGCAAGAGGGTAAGACACAGAAAGAAATTTCTGAATGAATAGGTTGTTCCCAGAGTGCTGTATCAAGGCACCTCAGTGGGAAGTCTGTGGGAAGGAAAAAGTGTGGCAGAAAACGCTGCACAACGAGAAGAGGTGACCGGACCCTGAGGAGGATTGTGGAGAAGGGCCGATTCTAGACCTTGGGGGACCTGAGGAAGCAGTGGACTGAGTCTGGAGTAGAAACATTCAGAGCCACCGTGCACAGGCGTGTGCAGGAAATGGGCTACAGGTGCCGCATTCCCCAGGTCAAGCCACTTTTGAACCAGAAACAGCGGCAGAAGCGCCTGACCTGGGCTACAGAGAAGCAGCACTGGACTGTTGCTCAGTGGTCCAAAGTACTTTTTTCGGATGAAAGCAAATTCTGCATGTCATTCGGTAATCAAGGTGCCAGAGTCTGGAGGAAGACTGGGCAGAAGGAAATGCCAGAAGTCCAGTGTCAAGTACCCACAGTCAGTGATGGTCTGGGGTGCCGTGTCAGCTGCTGGTGTTGGTCCACTGTGTTTTATCAAGGGCAGGGTCAATGCAGCTAGCTATCAGGAGATTTTGGAGCACTTCATGCTTCCATCTGCTGAAAAGCTTTATGGAGATGAAGATTTCATTTTTCAGCACGACCTGGCACCTGCTCACAGTGCCAAAACCACTGGTAAATGGTTTACTGACCATGGTATCACTGTGCTCAATTGGCCTGCCAACTCTCCTGACCTGAACCCCATAGAGAATCTGTGGGATATTGTGAAGAGAACGTTGAGAGACTCAAGACCCAACACTCTGGATGAGCTAAAGGCCGCTATCGAAGCATCCTGGGCCTCCATAAGACCTCAGCAGTGCCACAGGCTGATTGCCTCCATGCCACGCCGCATTGAAGCAGTCATTTCTGCAAAAGGATTCCCGACCAAGTATTGAGTGCATAACTGTACATGATTATTTGAAGGTTGATGTTTTTCGTATTAAAAACACTTTTCTTTTATTGGTTGGATGAAATATGCTAATTTTGTGAGATAGGAATTTTGGGTTTTCATGAGCTGTATGCCACAATCATCCGTATTAAGACAATAAAAGACCTGAAATATTTCAGTTAGTGTGCAATGAATCTAAAATATATGAATGTTAAATTTTCATCATTACATTATGGAAAATAATGAACTTTATCACAATATGCTAATAATTTGAGAAGGACCTGTACATCAGTCAGTCAGTCATTTTCTATCGCTTATTCCATAGTGGGTCACGGGGGAGCTGGTGCCTATCTCCAGCATATATATATATATATATATATATATAATTAAGAGAAGCGTTTGTGTTTATTTTGTGCAAGAGTAATTTATCTGTTAAAACAAGGTCGAACTTCCGAAGGTGGGGCGGTTGAATAAACAGTGACACTTTGTGGTTTTGGTTAATAATTTATCAATTATTAATGATGAATAGCTCATTTTAATTATTAAAAAGCTTTGAGCCCATAATCACAACACCAGAGGACATCTCTGATTTCTATTCGTAAGTAATGATTTTTGATTAAGAAATTAATTTTTTCAAATTATGATTTTAAATTATAATTCTTGATAAATATTAATTAATCAATAATCATAATTCTTACAAGTAACTGCGTAAAATATATGATTCCAACAGGCAGATGTCCTTCAAAATCTGCAGTCCTGTGTTACTTAAAGAAATGATTAACATGTTTTTAAAAAACATTCACTGACTCTGCCTTGGTGGCTCAAGAGAGAACCGGATGTAAGGAATATGAGCTGGACTTGACTTGACTGATTCTGCATGTATTAAGAGCAATCTGTTTTGTGAATCCAGAGCAAAGAAAGCAAATAGCTTGTGCAAAAAAGAAAACTCAGCCTAAAGTATTTCAATTTTACATTCTTTAATTGCAGGATAATGTTGGTCTAGTATAGAAACTCTTTAATTTATTTTAGTGTTTGTAGAAGTTGCATCCAGAATTTTTCTTGTTCTGCTCTGAGGCACAAAGTTTCAAAGACTTTTTTATAGATTTTCTGCCTGGAGGCGAAATCAAGCATAAAAAGACAGGATCAGCTGTACATACAGAAACAGTTCTCCTTCAACCGAAGATTGTTGCAAGCCAATATCTGGCATTTACATCATGGTGAGTGTGAAGTGGGAAAAAAACTTAAGCGTTAAAAATTCTGATGTCGCAGATGTGTTTGCCCTTGACCTGACAAACAATTGGAGTGTTCACGGTTTCCTCCTGTTAGATGTTAACAACTTTGTTTTAACTGGACATAATTCAGAAGTTAAAGTGCATTATTTACAAATCTGTTCATGAGACCAAGTGAAATTGAGTCTCAGTTTTAAAGAAATAATTTTAGGGAATTTTTGAAATATCACATCTGTCACATTGCTTTTAGTGTTGGTTCCTGTCAGCAGCTGAAAATATGCTCTCAGGGTGTGTAGCCGCAAAGTATAACAGGAAAGCTAGTATAGGTTGTGACTCATGCGACTCAAATGTTTCAAGCATCAGGTCCTTCCTGATTTTGAGCTTTATTCTACATGAAGCAAAGGCCCAGTTTTATCAAGTACAATCTAGAGAAATACAGAAACAGTGGTAGCAGCAAGCTATTCTAAAACAAAACATTAAAAGCCACATAGACCTCTAGTCACTTACATTGTATCTTTACAACTCTATATTCTCTTGGGATATGTTTAAGTTTATTAGGAAAGCTTGTAAATACAGGATCACATTTTACAGGACACCAAGGCAATTGTGCATAAAATTGGAAAACTAACCACAAAACCACCTAAAACCAGAGAATGTCGATGGGTACACATTTTGGAGACAAAATGAGAAAACGAACAGCTGAAAAATGTGGTCAGTCCCGGTCAGTGTCACCATGCCAGTGTGCTTTCTATCTGGAAGTGTTTTCTTCCACTTTATCTATGCCTTTTGAGTAAATGCGCTGGGTTCAAGCTAGTTGAAGAAGCATATTAAAAAAAATGTATTTTATGTAGAGGATATAAACCTGTAAAGTCATATTTCTGTTACTATGAACCGGCTGTAATGACTGTGCTGAGTTAAATGGTATTTATGGAAAGCTCTGTATCAAGAAATGACATTTTCCCAACATGGTTGGATAATTTAGATGATTATGAAGGGTTTACTTACAGTAAACCTGCATTAAACCTTACATTTTGAATGTAACTGCATCGGTAAGGTTGGAAGAACCACAGCATGAAAGCATAGCTACAACAATCCACCTTCCACTAGACCAAAGTAGAAGTTCCTGCACATCATGATATTACTAATCATACAGGACCTTCTCAAAATATTAGCATAGTGTGATAAAGTTCATTATTTTCCATAATGTAATGATGAAAATTTAACATTCATATATTTTAGATTCATTGCACACTAACTGAAATATTTCAGGTCTTTTATTGTCTTAATACGGATGATTTTGGCATACAGCTCATGAAAACCCAAAATTCCTATCTCACAAAATTAGCATATTTCATCCGACCAATAAAAGAAATGTGTTTTTAATACAAAAAACGTCAACCTTCAAATAATCATGTACAGTTATGCATTCAATACTTGGTCGGGAATCCTTTAGCAGAAATGACTGCTTCAATGCGGCGTGGCATGGAGGCAATCAGCCTGTGGCACTGCTGAGGTCTTATGGAGGCCCAGGATGCTTCGATAGCGGCCTTTAGCTCATCCAGAGTGTTGGGTCTTGAGTCTCTCAACGTTCTCTTCACAATATCCCACAGATTCTCTATGGGGTTCAGGTCAGGAGAGTTGGCAGGCCAATTGAGCACAGTGATACCATGGTCAGTAAACCATTTACCAGTGGTTTTGGCACTGTGAGCAGGTGCCAGGTTGTGCTGAAAAATGAAATCTTCATCTCCATAAAGCTTTTCAGCAGATGGAAGCATGAAGTGCTCCAAAATCTCCTGATAGCTAGCTGCATTGACCCTGCCCTTGATAAAACACAGTGGACCAACAACAGCAGCTGACACGGCACCCCAGACCATCACTGACTGTGGGTACTTGACACTGGACTTCTGGCATTTTGGCATTTTTCCTTCTGCCCAGTCTTCCTCCAGACTCTGGCACCTTGATTTCCGAATGACATGCAGAATTTGCTTTCATCCGAAAAAAGTACTTTGGACCACTGAGCAACAGTCCAGTGCTGCTTCTCTGTAGCCCAGGTCAGGCGCTTCTGCCGCTGTTTCTGGTTCAAAAGAGGCTTGACCTGGGGAATGCGGCACCTGTAGCCCATTTCCTGCACACGCCTGTGCACGGTGGCTCTGGATGTTTCTACTCCAGACTCAGTCCACTGCTTCTGCAGGTCCCCCAAGGTCTGAAATCGGCCCTTCTCCACAATCTTCCTCAGGGTCCGGTCACTTCTTCTCGTTGTGCAGTGTTTTCTGCCACACTTTTTCCTTCCCACAGACTTCCCACTGAGGTGCCTTGATACAGCACTCTGGGAACAGCCTATTCGTTCAGAAATTTCTTTCTGTGTCTTACCCTCTTGCTTGAGGGTGTCAATAGTGGCCTTCTGGACAGCAGTCAGGTCGGCAGTCTTACCCATGATTGGGGTTTTGAGTGATGAACCAGGCTGGGAGTTTTAAAGGCCTCAGGAATCTTTTGCAGGTGTTTAGAGTTAACTCGTTGATTCAGATGATTAGGTTCATAGCTCGTTTAGAGACCCTTTTAATGATATGCTAATTTTGTGAGATAGGAATTTTGGGTTTTCATGAGCTTTATGCCAAAATCATCTGTATTAAGACAATAAAAGACCTGAAATATTTCAGTTAGTGTGCAATGAATCTAAAATATATGAATGTTAAATTTTCATCATGACATTATGGAAAATAATTAACTTTATCACAATATGCTAATATTTTGAGAAGGACCTGTATATGTTTATAAACTCACTCATCAAGCAAAATTTATTTAAATTGAATAACTTTTATTAATTTGTCAAACACTATTTGATACAAATGTGAACAATTGCAATGAATTCATTGCAAAGCCTCTAAATAATTAGATCTACTTTTTATCGCATACCACCACTACATGCTCTTTTTCTCTTAGTGTTTTGTCTTTCATATTTCTTTTTTGCAGAGACACAATGGACTCCCACTGGGACTGCTGTTTAGACTCCTACTAATTAATTTGCACATGTTATATACAGATGAAGGCTGAATATTTCTTCAAAACCTGCAGAACAGTTAGAAACATCAGATTACTTAGAGCATGGCTGTCATTTAGGCTGACAGTACCTTTACAATATGGACTCAGTGGCTTCATGTGTCCCAAAGCTCAGAAAAAAACTTTCTCTAAATTACTACAACAGAATCAATGCTCCCAAAGAAACGCTCACTAATGAAACACAAACTCTCTTTATAGCGACTGTTCTGTATTACCGCATGCATTTCAAACTATAAAAAATGTGACTTACGCTCAGCAATGACGAGGGGAGGATAGAAGAGGAAGTAGCCCACCAACTCAGCAGAGAGCTGACCGAGGAGGTTGGAGGCAACTGTTCCATTAAGAAACACAGTCCCATTCTTTACAGTGTAGACCAAAGACACAGCAGGAGAGCTTGGTGCCTGAGAGACACTCAGAATCTAGGGAAAGACAAAAAAACACAGAGATCAGTGTAGCAAGAAAACTGGATGCAGACATAAAAAACTACAAAACAGTTAGCTATAAAGGTGTTTAAAAAACTGCAGCATAAATGTGTAATTGTCAAATAGGCTTTAATACATGGTGCACTTTAATGTGGCAACTCATTAAAATTAATACAAACAGAGGCTCACTGGAATAATTACCTTGCATCTGAAAAGCAGCTCCTCAACAAAAGAAACACCCCAACTCACAAGGGGACAATTTTGCACAAATGCTGCAAAATTTGCATCTGTTTAAGGCTGCCAAATCTTTTAAATCGCCAGATGCCAATGATGTCAAAAAAGGATGGAGATTGATTTAAGTATGTTCTTATATGCTGCAAACACTATTTAGTAAACTTACTCCGAATCTCTGTTTTGATTCTGTCCAAAAAAGTAATAAAAAAATGTATTTAATGCACTTAAACAGGAACTAAACTTCAAATCAACTTTTTTTGCAGAAAGACTATCAATTGGGGGCTGCACATGGCGCAGTTGGTAGCACTGTTGCCTTGCAGCAAGAAGGTCCTGGGTTCAATTACCGGCCGGGGGTCTTTCTGCATGGAGTTTGCATGTTCTCCCCGTGCATGGGTGGGTTCTCACCAGGTACTCCAGCTTCCTCCCACAGTCCAAAAACATGACTGTTAGGTTAATTGGTCACTCTAAATTGCCCTTAGGTATGAATGAGTGTGTGCATGGTTGTTTGTGTGTTGCCCTGCAATGGACTGGCGACCTGTCCAGGGTGTACCCCGCCTCTTGCCCATAGACTGCTGGAGATAGGCACCAGCTCCCCCACTACCCACTATGGAATAAGCGGTAGAAAATGACTGACTGACTATCAATTGGGCCTTTAGGTGCCATCTTTATGTTACTGTGCAATTTTTTAAATTTTCATGTAAACTTGTTTAATTCTGCAATGTTTGTCCTAAAACCGTCTTGGTGCTGCCCTCTTTGGGTTTAGTGGTGGCTGCTGCAGTTGAATTTTGTTGAATTCTGTTGGTTCAAACAGTACAGTTTGGTACATCTCTTCGTCACATCCCCACATTCGGGTATTAAGCCATCTCACTCAGACACGCCCCAATTCTGTCCTCCACTGCCTCGGCTGAAGTCAGTGCCTTGAGCAAGTGGCTCAAACTGAAATGGCTAAGGGCCTTAACCTCCAGTATTGTGGGGGGGGGGGGGAATCCTCCCCCTCAAAATAAACTATAAGCGTCGCGCTGCTCACTCTCCATTTTTCAGTATGTCAAAAAAAGCTAGCTAGCTGCCACTTTCCCTCGTCCTCCTGACCACACCCACGATTAAACACCTTCGCTCATCCCCACACTTGGCCATGCCCCTTGATGTCTCTTGGCACTGCTCACTTTGGTGGCATCGTTCAAAATTTGTCTGGGGGCAAGCTTATGCTTTTATACCAGGTTTAGTTACATTTGAAATGCATTGATCCTGTCTGCTTCAGTTACAGAGATCAAAGATCATCACATTACCTGAACTGTGAGTGGGCTTTTAGTATTGAGAACTTTGGCCTGCGCCTCAGAAAAAACTTTCTCAAGCCTCTGCTCCATCATTTGTAAGAAGCGACAGGATCTGGGATCATCACCTGCCCCCACAAACTGCAACACTGCAAAAAAACAAGGGGCGAAGAACCAAGTCTTTATAGGCTGCAAGAGTTTGGTTTAGGTATAACATGTATGGTTACAAACTTTACAGTACGCACATGTCATGTGTCATTGATGTGGTGTGACAAACATGCATTTTTCTCTTTTGCAGCACAAAGTCAGCAGGGACAAACACCATCAAGTCTTAAGCTGATCTGTGACATGCCTGTTTTCACCCTGAATGAGAGTTGGCTGACCTGTTTTCAGCTGGAAGCCAGTGGCAGGGCTGGATCGCCACAAAGCACCCGGAAGAGGCAGAGCTGTCACCATGGGGAGGTACTGTCGCAGGTCTGCAATCAGCTTATCACGTCCGTAGGAATTCAAGCCCTCCACTACTACATACGGAGGGTAAACTGTATCCCCTCCTGTAACGTGATAAGCCACCGTCATGTTGGGGGAGCCAAAAACCGTCTCCACCTGAGAGGGTTGGGTAAAATAACAGGAAATAGATCGTTTACAGATATCTACCAGACACAATTCATGGCTCTACATAAAGCAAGTTATGTAAGCAATATGAGTTGGTGGAGAGTCCTTTGCTAAGGTTGAACAATAGCTCAGTAGTTAAGAAAATGCTTTGGCAGTATAGAAGGCATAACTGTGATCCAAACCTAAAATACTTCTTCTCTTACTGCTATCCATTATAGACATATTATGTTATTAAATGTAATTTGTCTCATGTTCTTCTTCTAGGTCAGTAAAATAGCTTAGAGGAAAGACCCGTAGGGAGAAAAAACTATTTTGATATTACTAAAACATACTAACAGACATCCAGCAGACAGCCAAGTAATGTCTTCAAAAGATTTTCCTGGGAATTGTGATTGTCTCCGGCAACTCATTAAATGCAAGTTGAGTACGATTTAAATTTTTTGAAAATATTATTATTTACAGTTCGATAATAATATACAAAAGGCTTTGTCAATTTCTTTTTAATAAAAATAAATGGACAGCTAAATAAAATCATGGACAAAAAAATTAAAATAGAAGAAAATAAAAATCAATAAGGTTATTAAAAAATGAATACATTAAAACATTATAAAACTGTTAAAAGAATGTTGAAGCAAAGTGACTGGTATTTTTAACTATTCATAATTTCATCAATCCCAACGAAAACCATAGCTTAATCTGAAGAAAAGAGTCTAGATCATGATGCAACTACTATCATCACTTGCTGTAGATATGCTGTTCCTTTGGTGACCCTCAGTGTGTTTTTACTACCAAATATACCACTTGGAATTATGGCTCAAAGGTTTACGTTGGGTTCTGAACTAAAACACATTCTCCCAATTGATTTACAAAGATTTTAGCCAGGTCCGGGTTTTTCATTTGGAAAAACCCAGACCTGAGAGATGTGTCTTGCAACTCTGCTCCTTAGGGTTGCAGGACAAATGAAGAATTCAGCACATAGTTGTCACATGTCATCCAACAATTTCTACAGTTATTGATGACTGTCTTCATTGCATACTTGTATGTTTCTAATGCTGAGGAATTTATTGTGTATCTTCTCCTGACTGATACTGATTCTGATTATTTTGCGACCAGGCTATTGCATATTTCAATTTGTACATTTGTTTTCTATGATAAATTTACTTGTTTTTCACTTAAATTCTTTTGAATTTGAATGATTTATCAAAACCTTGAGACTCCATTGTATTCTGCTGGTCTAATCTATATTTGCTTTAATTGTTAAGGGTTGTTGCCTATGTTGTGCAGTCTATATTATCATATGTTGTTTTTGAAGCTAATGCCAATTTTGGTTTGAAATAAATTGTTTCCTTTGAGAAAAAAACTTAATAATTCGTGAGATTTCTTATGCACGGACTTACATTTTGTGAATGCAGATACAGTTGGAAAATCATGGGTGTGACAAAATGAAATCGGGCCAAGTTTGCTGCTACACTAAAATGTATGCTTAATCTAATTTAAGACAGAAAATGGGAACACAAACCAAATCAAGCCTCCTAAATGTTAGCTAGTCCCAGTATGAATGTGTTTACCCGCAGTACTGCTGGCCCCTCTATTAATAACAAAATTCAGTTTTTATGCTAAGATACAAGCTCTAGTCAAATCAAAAACAAATGTAAATAAAAGCAAAAGCAGTTAGGTACAATAGCTAAAAATGATCAAATCTAATAAAAAGACAAAGATCTATTGAAAGACTATTCACTGATGGTCACAAATGATCACACAAGGAGAAGAGAGTAGATCTGGAATACATATATGTAACGAGACCCTATAGGAAGTGAGGGCCTGCAGAGAAGAGGAAACAGAACAAAACAAAAAAAACGATGAGGGAGAGACTGTTATTTCTGTAGGTTTTGCAGAGAAGGCTTTGTTAGGAAAACAGGTATCTCTATGTTGATGTTCTAAATGAAAATTAAATGACAAATTTGTGTGTTTTAACCTTTGTGCCTCCAGACACAAAAGAATGCATATGCTTTTAATCAGGAAGAGTTTGACTTTTTCCTGAATTTCTGATAAAAGCTGGGCTAGGAATGATGATGGAACTAGGTGTTTGTTTAGGAGAGGTGAAACGATTCAGATCTGTTATCGAAACCAAACCAAAGAGTCTGCACTGACGGCCAGGCCAAAACACTGAAAGCCTCTTGCCGCTACACAATTCAGCCTTGTTACGAGCTATGTGAATAGAGCTCTTTATTATCACTTCATCCTCTCAGCATCAACCCATGTGAAGGTGTTATTAAGAACAAACCTATTACTTCTATCTGGCATACAAAACTTCACAAATCGTTTTTTTCAAAATGCTTTTAGTCTTTAGTCTTGTGTCATTAAGTCTATTCATAATCATCTTTTCAGCATCAGTGTGGAAAATTTCCCTCCTCCCAACCTTTTTTGCCTATAATTAAATGCAAAGGCAATTTCCCTAGCTATCAGCTTGCTTCCCATTGGATGAAAAAGAAGTGCTGCTATAAAGGACCCATGCATTGTTGAAATGGGTGACCAAAGTGCACTGAAGCAAAATGCCTTTCAAGACTACTGAGAGACACTGAGGATGAACATAAGCTGCACATAGTCAGGAGCCAAAACAGGTAGCACTATTTGTTACTTTTAGGGTAAGAAATGCAAAATGAGGAGACATTACAACACTGCCCACACACTAACTGGAATTTACTGGAGATGGAGAGATACTGTTTTTACAGTTAACCCTGTTCCTTATTATATAAAGAATAAACTGTAGCAGTTATATTAAAGCTCAGTCTGTAGGTAAAATTGTTGGATAACAACATAAATATCCAATGGAAATGCAATGACACTCAGCCACTCATATCCCTGATGCTTAATGAAACCAGTCTACTAGTTAGATGTCAAGAAAGTCTTGAAGGCAAAAAGGCCAGAATGACTTTCAAATATTTGCTTATACAGGTCCTTCTCAAAATATTAGCATATTGTGATAAAGTTCATTATTTTCCATAATGTCATGATGAAAATTTAACATTCATATATGTTAGATTCATTACACACTAACTGAAATATTTCAGGTCTTTTATTGTCTTAATACGGATGATTTTGGCATACAGCTCATGAAAACCCAAAATTCCTATCTCACAAAATTAGCATATTTCATCCGACCAATAAAAGAAAAGTGCTTTTAATACAAAAAACGTCAACCTTCAAATAATCATGTACAGTTATGCACTCAATACTTGGTCGGGAATCCTTTGGCAGAAATTACTGCTTCAATGCGGCGTGGCATGGAGGCAATCAGCCTGTGGCACTGCTGAGGTCTTATGGAGGCCCAGGATGCTTCGAAAGCGGCCTTTAGCTCATCCAGAGTGTTGGGTCTTGAGTCTCTCAACGTTCTCTTCACAATATCCCACAGATTCTCTATGGGGTTCAGGTCAGGAGAGTTGGCAGGCCAATTGAGCACAGTGATACCATGGTCAGTAAACCATTTACCAGTGGTTGTGGCATTGTGAGCAGGTGCCAGGTCGTGCTAAAAAATGAAATCTTCATCTCCATAAAGCTTTTCAGCAGATGGAAGCATGAAGTGCTCCAAAATCTCCTGATAGCTAGCTGCATTGACCCTGCCCTTGATAAAACACAGTGGACCAACACCAGCAGCTGACACGGCACCCCAGACCATCACTGACTGTGGGAACTTGAAACTGGACTTCTGGCATTTCCTTCTCCCCAGTCTTCCTTCAGACTCTGGCACCTTGATTTCCGAATGACATGCAGAATTTGTTTCATCCGAAAAAAGTACTTTGGACCACTGAGCAACAGTCCAGTGCTGCTTCTCTGTAGCCCAGGTCAGGCGCTTCTGCCGCTGTTTCTGGTTCAAAAGAGGCTTGACCTGGGGAATGCGGCACCTGTAGCCCATTTCCTGCACACGCCTGTGCACGGTGGCTCTGGATGTTTCTACTCCAGACTCAGTCCACTGCTTCCGCAGGTCCCCCAAGGTCTGGAATCGGCCCTTCTCCACAATCTTCCTCAGGGTCCGGTCACCTCTTCTCGTTGTGCAGCATTTTCTGCCACACTTTTTCCTTCCCACAGACTTCCCACTGAGGTGCCTTGATACAGCACTCTGGGAACAGCCTATTTGTTCAGAAATTTCTTTCTGTGTCTTACCCTCTTGCTTGAGGGTGTCAATAGTGGCCTTCTGGACAGCAGTCAAGTCGCAGTCTTACCCATGATTGGGGTTTTGAGTGATGAACCAGGCTGGGAGTTTTAAAGGCCTCAGGAATCTTTTGCAGGTGTTTAGAGTTAACTCGTTGATTCAGATGATTAGGTTCATGGCTCGTTTAGAGACCCTTTTAATGATATGCTAATTTTGTGAGATAGGAATTTTGGGTTTTCATGAGCTGTATGCCAAAATCATCCGTATTAAGACAATAAAAGACCTGAAATATTTCAGTTAGTGTGCAATGAATCTAAAATATATGAATGTTAAATTTTCATCATGACATTATGGAAAATAATGAACTTTATCACAATATGCTAATATTTTGAGAAGGACTTGTGCATACAAACAAGACTGAGGTTGTTGTTTTTAGGCTTTAATGCCATAAAAAAACACAAGACTTCCCATTTTTTTTACTGTGGAAGGTATTATGTTGACCAATCACTGATTTGTGTATGTCATTTAAATATCAAATTAAGCCTGTTTCAATTGTTTCTCGTCCTCTACTAGCAAAACATCCCCAAACGTTTGAAGCATCCCCATTGATGCATTTGCATTGATATGGTCTGTATATTTGTTAGTTCTAAGAAAGACAAATATAATTCTTTATTTTCTGAATTATGAAAAAAAAAATCCCTGAAAAGCATAAAGCTCCATGAAAGTTTGGTAAAAAAAATTATTGGCATTCTGAGGTATTTTAACCTTTTAATACAAACCAACTGTGATGTAAAGCTAATTAGGACCAACCATACCATAAATCAGCTATTTAAGCTCTTTAATATTTGCTTAAACAGTTACAACTTAAAACGGAAGAATAGTGCCGAAAACATAAGGAACTTCTTGCAAAAACTAAAGAGGATGACAGTGAAACACCAATTTGCTTGTGCTCTTGTATATTGATGTTCTTGTTCCATGTTTAAAAATTTGTGGGATTTGATGATTGATATGACTAGGCTTAATTGCTATTAGCATTACAAGCTAAAAACAAAACTATACATGTAACATGTATCGTACTGTGTGTTATTGTGATACAGATTGTCAGCAGTGCAAATAAACACTTTTTCTACTGCAGATGTCATTGAATTTTAGGCAGCCAGATTGAATTTTGAGGTCAAGGTTCCTTAGAAATCTCACTTTCTCACCTGGACTTCCAACTTCAGGAGATCTTTCTGTTAATCTTTTTACATGAAACTTGAAAATCTTGTGAGTAAAAATGCAACACATAATTAAACTGGACCTTTCAAACAGTCATGCAGGGTATTCTTTTTCATTTTTCTTCCCCGTTTTTCTTTTTTGCTCTGTTTTGTTTGGTTCTTCGGGACACAACAGGACAAGCTGATAAAGAACAATTCCTGAATTACCAGAAGATATACTTTTTCAGTTTTAGCATCTCTAAATTACCTTTCTGTAAAATCTGGACTTTAGAAACATTCCCCTCAACATAAAGTTGTTGACTGCTTCATATTTTCCAGACTAGGAACTTTGTGTCCAGGTTACAAGAGTACATATAGTTACAGAATTGTGCATAAGAAAGACAAGAGTTTTTAGCTTTTGTGACCCACCCTTGTGAACCGCTAGACATCATCTCAAGTTCTGAGTAATAGGCCGAGGTCTTTTCTTATCTCTCAAAGAAAATAATTTAATAATAATTTAACAGGACCCCTCCTTGAACCGCCACCTTAACGTGGTGGAGGGGTTTGAGTGCTCGAATGATCCTTGAGGCTATGTTGTCTGGGGCTGAAATGCCCCTGGTTAGGGTCTCCCATGGCAAACAGGCTCTAGGTGATGGGTCAGACAAAGAGCGGTTCAAGAATCCTTCATGAGGACTAGTAGATCGAGGCACGTGACGTCGCCTGGTACCGCGGAGCCGGGGTCCCACACTAGAGCCAGGCCTGGGGTCGGGATTTGCCGGAGAGCGCCTGGTGGTCGGGTTGCTCCTCACGGGACCCGGCCGGTTCAAGCCCGAACGAGAGACGCGAGGCCATCACCCAGTGGGCCCACCACCTGCAGGGGGAACCGTGAGGGACCGGTGAAAAGAGGATTGGGCGGCGGACGAAGGTGGAGACCTCAGCGGCCCAATCCCCGGATGCTTAGGCTGCCTCTAGGGACGTGGAATGTCACCTCGTTGGGAGGGAAGGAGCCTGAGCTTATGGGAGAGGTTGAGAGATATTGACTAGAAATAGTCGGGCTCGCCTCCAAGCACAGTGTGGGCTCTGGAACCCATCTCCTCGAGAGGGGCTGGACTCTCTTCTCCTCTGGAGTGGCCCACGGGGAGAGGCGGCGGGCTGGGGTGGGTTTGCTTGTTCCCCCTCAGCTCAGGCGTCTTGTGTTGGGGTTTACCTCAGTGGGTGAGTGGGTCACATCCCTGCACTTTCGGGTTGGGGACAGGTCTCTGACTGTCGTTTCGGCCTACGGGCCAAGCGGTAGTGCGGAGTACCCAGTCTTCTTGGCGTCCCTGTTGGGGATGCTGGATAGTGTCCCTCCTGGGGACTCCATTATTCTGCTGGGGGACTTCAACGCCCACATGGGAAACAGTGCCTCTGGACTGGCAGACTGGGGTGTGGTCCCCCTTCATAAGAAGGGTGACTGGAGGGTGGGTTCCAACTACAGGGGGATCACACTACTCAGCCTCCCTGATAAGGCCTACCCCAGGGTATTGGAGAGGAGAGTCCGGCCAACAGTCGAACCTCGGCTTCAGGAGGAGCAGTGTGGTTTTCGTCCTGGCCGTGGAACACTGGACCAGCTCTATACACTCTACAGGGTACTTGAGGGTTCATGTGTGTTTTATGGACCTGGAGAAAGCATTCGACTGTGTCCCTCGTGATGCCCTGTGGGGGATGCTCCAGGAGTATGGAATCGGGGGCCCTTTATTAAGGGCCATCCAGTCCCTGTACAAGCGGAGCAGGAGTTTGGTCCGCATTGCCGGCACTAAGTCGGACCTGTTCCAGGTGCATGTTGGACTCCGGCAGGGCTGCCCTTTGTCACCAGTCCTGTTCATAACTTTTATGGACAGGATTTCTAGGCACAGCCAAGGGCCGGAGGGGTCTGGTTTGGGAACCAGTGGATTTCGTCTCTTCTTTTTGCAGATGATGTGGTCCTGCTGGCCCCCTCTAGCCAAGACCTACAGCATGCACTGGGGCGGTTCGCAGCCTAGTTTGAAGCTGCTGGGATGAAGATCAGCTCCTCCAAGTCCGAGGCCATGGTACTCGACCGGAAAAGGGTGGCTTGTCCTCTTCGGGTTGGAGGGGAGTTCCTGCCTCAAGTGGAGGAGTTCAAGTATCTCGGGGTCTTGTTCACGAGTGAGGGAAGAATGGAGCGGGAGATTGACAGACGGATCGGTGCGGCTGCCGCAGTAATGGGGGCACTGTGCTGGTCCGTTGTGGTGAAGAGAGAACTGAGCTGAAAAGCGAAGCTCTCAATTTATCGGTCGGTCTACGTTCCTACCCTCACCTATGGCCATGAACTTTGGGTCATGACCGAAAGAACGAGATCCCGGATACAAGTGGCTGGAATGAGCTTCCTCCGTAGGGTGGCCAGGCACTCCCTTAGAGACAGGAGCTCGGCCATCTAGGAGGGGCTCGGAGTAGAGCCGCTGCTCCTCCACATCGAGAGGAGCCAGTTGAGGTGGCTCGGGCATCTATACCGGATGCCTCCTGGACGCCTTCCTTGGGAGGTGTTCCAGGCACGTCGCAGGCCTGGGCCATCCCCTGGGCCTCCCCAGGGGACAGCACAGGACACGCTGGAGGGACTATGTCTCTCGGCTGGCCTGGGAACGCCTTGGGCTCCCCCCGGAGGACCTGGAGGAGGTGTCTGGGGAGAGGGTCGTCTGGGTGTCTCTGCTGAGTCTGCTGAGTCTGCTGCCCTTGCGACCCGGTCCCGGATAAAGCGGAAGACAACGAGTATGAGTATGAGTACGAGTACAAGTACGAATTTTACAGGACTACATATAAATAGATTTTAATTGAACCCTTACAATGTGTATTGTTAGCCTCATAGCAACAATATGCCGAAGTCTTATTTTTGGCTTACTGTTAAAAAATACAATGTGCTTGCTGAAAAATGTGTTTCTTTTCTTGTTTTCAGAAAACGTTCAAATATGACTTAGGCAATTATACTATGAGGCTAATGATATGTACAGCATTCTGAAGTGTCTTCACTTGTAAACTGGCACTACATAAATAAAAAAATGAATCATACTGATCTGCAAGAATATTTATGTCCTGTGAATGTACAAAAAAAAAACAAAAAAGAAAGAACCACTCTACGCCTATTGCAGAGTTTAGCTCTGCCTTTTCCAAATAATTTCTCACATGCTTCTGCCTGGCTGTGTTCAATAATAACCTCGCCTAGCCAAGAGGTGCTCTTAATATAAATTCACATCGAGTGGAGGTATTAGCAGGCTGCTGCAGAGAGGGGAGATAGGATGCTTTTTGGCACAATGGGAAACATGATTCCCTCCACAAAAAGCTAATCCGAACACACAAAGGTCATTTTGTACATGCATTGGATTTGTTTATTGGGGAATTGCTGAGAATGGCTCCATTGAAACTATTTTTTTCCTTTTTAACCAGATCCGATGTATCCAAAATGTTGCTGCAATAACAGCAATGTTGCTGCAGGTTGTCCATAAAGATGTGACTCTGGTCATCCATAAACCACATCATCTTCAATATTGGTGCAGTTTCTCAAATATGTGACACCACGCTGTGTCTTCTGGGACCCAGTCAGTCAACCTAATTTCTATATTGGTCCTTATCTCTTCTGTAATAGCCTACATGAGGGTACTTGGTTTGATTACACACATCCAGTTTTCTGGCGACTGCAAAATAAGGAACTATTCACCACTGATAAAAATTGCCTCATTGTACTACTGTTTCTAAAATAGTGAAAAAAGGTGTCAGTATAAGTTGATTTATTGATACATGCAAAGAACCTAAATAGGCTACATCATTAAAAATGACCCCATCAATCAGTATATAAACCTCCCTTTGCCAGTCCATGGAAGCTGTTTCTTTTCTATTAATTCAGCTGGTAAATCTCATGCATAGCTTTTTAGGTTGTTTCATCCTGTTGACCTTTGCTTCTACCTCCAGAGGTCACTGTTTAACCCCCTCCCATTCATCCCTGCTGCTCCCCCACAAATCTGCCTTAATCAGTGTCATATACATTAGTTATGTTGCTCTATCTGCTATTTAATGTTTTGTGGTGGTGGTGGAGGGGGGTTGTCTTCCTGCAGCTCTCCCTACCTCAGGCATTTACATTTGCATGCAGAAGGTCAGGGAGGTCCCTAAACAGGCTATCACCAAAAATAAAAAGCACTGTGGATGCACGAGGCTGGTGCAAGCACATAAGAATGCATGATAATAATGTAGGGGAAACAAATTATTTGTTTGATCATTTGTTTGATCATTTAATCAAATCACAGGTTCTTCCAATTCTTGTGTTGTCATTGAATGTGACAAATCTCTAAATGTCTGCAAACAAAGAATGTGAGGACGTTATGCAGTTTTCCACGTTGGGCAGTATTGTGCACTAACAAGTCCCGGATATCTGTTTTTTTACATGATGAACTAGAACTGAGCGCACCTCTTTGGCATCAATAAATGGTGCTCTATTTGGGAGAGAATGAAAGTTGCCACATGAGAAACTTTAACGACAAAGAAACTAATTTTTAGAGAAAAGAGTTGTTATATATACACTTAAAGGTGAGAGCTTGGTGACTGTTGTGTTTTTGTGCATGGGAAGAAGCGTGATTCATGGGCGAAATACACAATCAGAAATATAAAGCTGCAGCTTAATGCATTCTGTCACTTCTAACTTTCCTTTCTCTGACCATGATAGTGACAAATATAGCTGAAACACAGCTTTTGTCATTAAATTCCATCCGAGATTGGGTTGCAGAGGCAGCAGGTCCATGAAGGAACCCCAGACATCTCTCTCCCCAGCGACGTCCTCCAGTGAGAAAAGTTAAAAAACGTATCACTAAAGGGAACTACTTTTTATTAAAAATTCTAACTTTTTTATAAAGATTGAATGAAAAATAGTAGACTTAATGAGGCAAAAAGAGGAAATGGACCTCATTGTGGAAACTGTAATAGTTTTACCGAAAGACAGTGGTTTTTATGTAAGATAAACAGCTCTTAAATAAAGTGTTCACAAACTGATGGCTAGACATTCTCTTAGGATTTTCTGGTGGAAAGCTGAATTCATGGTCACAGCAGTTAGAGCTAGTCATCCAGGTCCCGAAGCAGCAAAACAACCCCAGACCATCACATTGCCACCGTCATGGCTGACTAAATTGCATTCCAAACTGATACTGATATCAATCACTAAGTTTCTCATCTGTTACTGAATTTCTTTAGATTGCAGTGTGAGGTATTGATTTTGAGATCTTTCAACTTACTTCATGGTATCAGACCGGTTCTGTTTGAGAGATGTCTTGTTTCTAAATGTCAGGCAGTATTTTCCCAAAAATGTGGTCACCCTTTATTCATGATATAACAAGAGTGGCAGTTACTTTATCACATAGTCTGTTTGGTTAAGATTACTTTTTTCAACCCTAATTAAATCATCATTGATAACTGCTTTTTGTTTTTCCTCAGGTTATCTTTCTCTCATATTAACATGTTTTCAATGATCTTAAACATTTAATTGTGACAAAAAATTGAAGAAATCTCTAAATGGTCAAATATCATTTTACAGCACTGTATATGCTGGACAGAATTACAGAGATGTCAGCAGATTTAATTCACAGTAGTTATGCCTGAGGTATCTCTTCTGTAGACAGTGTTTCAAGTTTGGATAGGCTGCTTGGTTTGTCCTCTCTTATCCATGCATGGACATCTGCTACTGAGTTTACATGTACCCTGTTCCTTAGATGATCACAAATTGCAGCTTATGTCATTGACCATGTGTTGTGAATCATTAAACATTAAAAATTAGGTTACTTTAATGCTGCCACCTCTTGCAGACACTTTTTTACACACACACATGCATGCACATTGTTACAGTATATACTGTAGAATAAGCATTCTGACCTGTGCTTGGGCCGATGTGTCATTCAAAGCTTTTCTAAGGCCTTGACTCAATCCCCTTCGCAGGTTCTGCCTCTGGATGCTATCCAGCCTATTCCGTCTAACGTAGATTGAAACAACTAAAGCAGACCAAAAAAGACATGTAGGAAACAAAGCATGGCAGAAAAGAATACACCTCATCTTCGTGGTTTACCTGTTTTCACCCATAACCTCTCAGTGATGTTGCACTGTGGCTGTGGAGCCTCTGTGGTCATGGTGAAAGGTGAAACGAAGACGGAAGGGATGCCCCTCGGGGAGCTTGCTTTCTGGTTGGGTGACGGTCTTCTGCTGGTGTAAGTCCTGATTGTTGTTGTGGTTCTTCTGGTAACAGGTTGGGGCTGTGGAGTGGCTGTGGTAGTTGAGTGAGTCGTTACTCTTAGAGAAAGCGTACTAGTGGTAGTGGTGGGGGTTTTTGTAGTTGACGATACAGTTGTTGCAGTGAGCTTCACAGAGGCGGTCGTGGTGTTGTGTTGCAGGGTCAGCAGTGATACCTGAGATGTGTTCTCGATGGGCCCAGCAGAAAGGATTATCCTGTCTGACTGAGAAGAGCTTAGACTAGCCTCTTTTTCTTTGGGGAAAGTGGACAGAACTGATTTAGATGTTCCGGTAGTAAGATCATTCATCTCTGGCTCTGCAAGAACAAATGCCTCAGTCACTTGTGAGTGATCAGAATCTAGTGTTAAGGTCAAAGATGGTGAAAACCAAGGGAATGATGCTTTATATGGATGTAAGGTTGGTCATGTTGACAACATATTAGTTTAATATAACACTGAAGAGGTCAGTTTCAATAATAATGACGACAACTAAGAGAATGAAGGTGATAAAAAAGTTACTGACTGCAATTAGGAATGAAATGAGAATAGCTACATCAGGTTAGCTTTTAAAGCTGACCTCTTTGGTTCAGCATTAAAGGTAATGTCTGAAAGTGTGACATCTGAGTCAAATGCACATTCAGACTAAAGATCAGCCAGAGGTGGTACATATATGCTCTTATACCCCAATGCAAGAGGAGTAGCTTGGGAGGATATTTCAGAGTCTGTAGTTATATAAGAGAGGGGCAGAGACACATCTGACTCTAAGACAGATGTAACAGCAGTTCTTAAAGTAACTCCTGGCAGTCCACTGTCAGATACATCAGATCTAGGATGTAAATAAGGATTTTGCTCATTATAGTTCAAATTCTTTTTAACAAAGGTAAAGAATGGATACTCCCCAAAGGTCAGATACTCTGGAAACAGACCACTGGTGACAACTATTGACTCATAGGAATTTAATAAACGTGCATTATGCTCTTGTCTGTCTTCCAGTTTTTGATGTGCATTTGATGAGCCATCTGCTGCTAAATTAGATTTTGCACTGTCAAAGCTGCTAGATGCACTTCCTGATTTAAAAGCACTGCTTTAAACCAGAATGGGCTTGGTGGCTTTCCACTTTGTATACAGAGCCATTAGTTTTGTGCCAAAGCTGAAAATAGCACTTGACGTCTCCACGCTGTTCTGTCCGTCACTAAAGGAGGTAGTTACTGCAGAGGGAGCGGCTGAGGCAATGTTTTTTTGCTGGCCCAAAATTGAATTTATTCATCTCTACTCACTGTAGCGATTGATCTCACAGCAGAGAAACTTGGCCTTCGTGTCAGCAGGGTTTCTGCTATAGAGGAAGGAGTAGAACTGGCATAGAGTTTGTGTGAAGGGATTCTAACAGGTTTTAACACACCATCAAAAGTTTCAGGAGAAGGAAATTTGGTAGAAGTCTTTTTGCTAGAACCTTTATTAAAACAAAAGTGCCTTTTGAAGACATAAAGGATGGGAGGTAGGCTGTGAGCTGCCCTGGTAAAATGCTTTATCTCTGATAAGGATAGACACTTTGATTGAAAAAAGAAGAAGGAACATAACTACTTTTGGTATTTTAGCAGAAATCTTTTGAAGACTGGTTTACATGTGACAGGCCTGACATTATGTGGTTTTCTGAACTTGTTTAGAAGTCAGCTTCTTCCTCTGATCTTTTAGAAGCAGATGTTTTTAGCAGGTGTATAAAATTTGTGTGGGATACTAAAAAAGGACCTTGTCTAAGGAGCTCTTTCTGAGGATGTTCACTGTGCTCCAGAATTACCCTCTCCACTTACATATATCTCAGTTAAATCAGTGTTATTCTGATTTTTTGAGTTATTTCTCCAAGTAATACTTTGATTTTCAGTTATATAGGTCGTTTTCTCTGCATCCACTCACTGCTCTAAAAGAGATTTTGGCCTAGTGTTGGAGGTAAATATCATTTCAGAGCTGTCCAGCCTGTGTGGGCTACATCCTTGAAAGTGCCAGTTAGTGTTACAAATTCCTCAACATCTCTGGGCGCATCTGACTTTGATCTGGACAAGGCTGCGGGGGCGGAAGCTCAGGTCTCAGCTGTGTAAGTGAAAGTGTGTTATTCAGGTGAGGTGGTGTGTAAGCAGATCCCAGCTCAGCTCCCAATATCTCTCCCTAGTTGTAATTTATATTGATAGCAGGAAGTCTGGCACTGCTTTGACTTGCTGCCATCAGTAAATCACCAGGGTTGGAAGCATCCTCTAAGGAGGCTTGGCGACTGTGGTTTGAGAGGCAGGCATTTGATCTGATGAAGGCTCGAAGGTGTAAAAAACAACTTGATGGTTGTGAAGGTTGTTGCTGGTGTTATAGCTGGATTACCAAAAATGTGAAATGACTGGTGACACGCCTACCTGCTTCTATGACCTAAAGTGTGACTATCAGCCATGGTCTTGTCTTGGTTTTTAATATACACTGTTCGGTGTAACATCTGCTGTCGGACTTGACTAGAAGGTGAATAGCCTTTACCACAGGCAGACAGCAGTGCTGATGTGGGATTATGTGAAGCTCCCTGCTGCCTCTGAACTGCGTGGCTTCTTTGATTGGATGAAATTGGAGAGCTGCTTTTAAGATTATCGGCAGATACAGAGTTTAAGCTTGTGTTCTGATTTTGATTGAGTCCATATAAAATAACTAAACGATTCAGACCATTGTTTATAGCATAATACAGAACAAAAGGGCTGGTTGCTGGGCCCAGCAAAATATTTAAGACTTTTGCCATTTTGTTGATATTTTCTCTAGTGGGTTTACTTGGAAAGTTTGATTGCTCGATTCTAGCATTTTGTGTTTACCATGTAATAACATGTAGGTCGCCAATTCATTGAGAGGTGGATTTTGCAAACCTAAGACAGTCTGTCTAACCCTGAGACTCAGCAGGTAATAATGTTGATGCCTCTATCTGAGAGGCAAGGTTGGAAGCACTCCCCTGACCCTGAGATGTAACAGGTTTGTATATCTGCTCAGTAGAAGATGACTGGGAAAAAAAAGATAACAAGGATTATGGTACAGAAGAGGTGGATTTTGCTGAAGTTGACATTGATGTCAGTGATAACAACTAAAATGATTTCCATCTATAAATGACACGTGATAACTTGGAGGCACAGTATATAGGGTATTTCTTAGAACTACTAAAAATCAGACCTGAGTGCGCTCTGAAGTTGTCTCCCACTGATGATGATGAGGAGGACATGTCTGAGCCTTGGCTGGAACTATGTGAAGGCCATTGGGTGGTGAGTGAATCATCCCTGCTGATAGCTGGCAAGGTTCTACTTTGATCAAGGCTCACTGGATGTTTGACAGTTCCTGCCATCACAGTTAGAATGGAGGAAAAGGCAGGCTGCCCCGATAAACCTTCACCCTCGGCGTCTGAGTCTCTGTCCGTAGGAAACACTTGAAAAGGCACCACCCCCGTAGCTGACAGCTCAGCCATTGGTTGAATAGGAGCACCTGTGAACGCGGAGCTCCTCGGTAAAGGTGAAGAGCCAGAGGCATCGTAGGTGGATTTTTCTGCAAAAAGAAGACAAAGAGATTACAGTTTATTTTTACATTCATATTGGGCCCATTTAGATGCCATTCATCTATTGAATGTTCTTGTCAATTATGGGTTAGCTTATCCACCACCAACACAAATGCATATGAAACAAGAATAGTAATCAGCAGAAATTACAGGTCCTTCTCAAAAAATTAGCATATTGTGATAAAGTTCATTATTTTCTATAATGTAATGATGAAAATTTAACATTCATATATTTTAGATTCATTGCACACTAACTGAAATATTTCAGGTCCTTTATTGTCTTAATACGGATTATTTTGGCATACAGCTCATGAAAACCCAAAATTCCTATCTCACAAAATTAGCCTATTTCATCTGACTAATGAAAGAAAAGTGTTTTTAATACAAAAAACGTCAACCTTCAATTAATCATGTACAGTTATGCACTCAATACTTGGTCGGGAATCCTTTGGCAGAAATGACTGCTTCAATGCGGCGTGGCATGGAGGCAATCAGCCTGTGGCACTGCTGAGGTCTTATGGAGGCCCAGGATGCTTCGATAGCGGCCTTTAGCTCATCCAGAGTGTTGGGTCTTGAGTCTCTCAACGTTCTCTTCACAATATCCCACAGATTCTCTATGGGGTTCAGGTCAGGAGAGTTGGCAGGCCAATTGAGCACAGTGATACCATGGTCAGTAAACCATTTACCAGTGGTTTTAGCACTGTGAGCAGGTGCCAGGTCGTGCTGAAAAATGAAATCTTCATCTTCATAAAGCTTTTCAGCAGATGGAAGCATGAAGTGCTCCAAAATCTCCTGATAGCTAGCTGCATTGACCCTGCCCTTGATAAAACACAGTGGACCAACACCAGCAGCTGACACGGCACCCCAGACCATCACTGACTGTGGGTACTTGACACTGGACTTCTGGCATTTTGGCATTTCCTTCTCCCTAGTCTTCCTCCAGACTCTGGCACCTTGATTTCCGAATGACATGCAGAATTTGCTTTCATCCGAAAAAAGTACTTTGGACCACTGAGCAACAGTCCAGTGCTGCTTCTCTGTAGCCCAGGTCAGGCGCTTCTGCCGCTGTTTCTGGTTCAAAAGTGGCTTGACCTGGGGAATGCGGCACCTGTACCTCATTTCCTGCACACGCCTGTGCACGGTGGCTCTGGATGTTTCTACTCCAGACTCAGTCCACTGCTTCCGCAGGTCCCCCAAGGTCTGGAATCGGCCCTTCTCCACTATCTTCCTCAGGGTCCGGTCACCTCTTCTCGTTGTGCAGCGTTTTCTGCCACACTTTTTCCTTCCCACAGACTTCCCACTGAGGTGCCTTGATACAGCACTCTGGGAACAGCCTATTCGTTCAGAAATTTCTTTCTGTGTCTTACCCTCTTGCTTGAGGGTGTCAATAGTGGCCTTCTGGACAGCAGTCAGGTCGGCAGTCTTACCCATGATTGGGGTTTTGAGTGATGAACCAGGCTGGGAGGTTTAAAGGCCTCAGGAATCTTTTGCAGGTGTTTAGAGTTAACTCGTTGATTCAGATGATTAGGTTCATAGCTCATTTAGAGACCCTTTTAATAATATGCTAATTTTGTGAGATAGGAATTTTGGGTTTTCATGAGCTGTATGCCAAAATCATCCTTATTAAGACAATAAAAGACCTGAAATATTTCAGTTAGTGTGCAATGAATCTAAAATATATGAATGTTAAATTTTCATCATGACATTATGGAAAATAATGAACTTTATCACAATATGCTAATTTCTTGAGAAGGACCTGTATTTCTACTTTAGTTAACAGATTTTTATAACTTCTGATTGCTAACGTAGGGTGCTGGATATTTTGAGTCTTCCTCGTTTATGCCATTGCAGTGTTTTGCATCAACTATTTTGGATACAAAAAGGACCTCTCTACTACGAGACTTTTTGCGCTGATTTATACCCACCAGAGAGGTTGTTTTCAACTTGCTTTTATAGCCAACAATGCAAAGTAATTTTCATTTGTTTATAGTTTATAGTAAACTGGCAGGAAATGTGGTTAGATGAATCTAATAAACAATACTTGGAGGTCCCTCCTTCTTGTTGAGTTATTTTGGTTTGATCAGAAGTTGTACTCTATGGTATTTCATAGGGGTCACCTGGCCCAAAACTGGATTGAAGCCATGGATAAATGCAAATGCGGTGTAATACAAAGTTTTCAAAAAATAATATATGATTGTATTAAATTAGAGATCAGATCTCAACATTTATATAACTGCTTATCTTCATGATTTGTGAAAATACTTAGACAGAATTTACAAAAAGATTACATGCAATTGTTTAGATATATATGTACCAAATGGTTTGTTTTGTGTTGCATGAAATGGAAATAAGAGGGGGCAAAATGACATCTTTTCTTTGGCCTGTAAATACATCAACAACAACATGGTCTTTGATGGACTTTTGAGTTTAGTAAAACTCAAATAAAGACGAGAAACATATATTTTGGTATGTTAATTGGAATAATATTGTAGTTCCCTCAAACAATTTTTCTCAATAACGTGAATTTTGAGCAGGATAAAAGCTAATCAAATTTAGTCTGTTTTTGTCATAGTCTTCAGAAAGAAAATCAGACTCGGCAGGTTAGACCTCAGAGAAAAAAGAAAATCACTATCCACCAGTAGATGCCTGATTGATATAACCTTCTTGATTATGGCAGCATAAAAGTTTATTTACATATATACCCACCATTTTGCCTAATATGATTTTCAGAGTAAGAGCAAGGGTTTCTGTATTACAGTGTCAGTGTGGAAAAAGCAAAAGCAGTTAATCCATACCCCTCCACAAACCCACCCATCCACCCACACAAACACACACATAAGCAGTGTACTGTGTAAAGCACATAATATGTTACTTGAGGCTAGGTATTTTGCTCAACCACTTCTATGATGAGGGAGGATTTGTGGTTTGACCAAGAACTAAAGCAACCACGAACAACTGAAATATTATTAATTTCACTGTGTTTTCTTCTATTAAGTATTATTTTCACTTTGTTACTCTATGTAGTTTTCTCTGGCGAACAATACAATCCAAATAAAACATTTTCCTTGTGCCAATGTTAAAACCTTTCAGAAACACCACTTAATACCATAGCCCTATTTTGGGGTGTAAATGCATTTTTCTGACATTCCCCGACAGCATACCAAGGGCAGACAGCGGTGCATTGCCAAAAGGAAAGAAAAAAGAGGCAATTCTCAAAGTAGAACAAATGGAATTATTCAGGAGATAGCAGCCATATGCTGACCTGAAATCTGACTTTCTTAAAAACACCAAAAGGACTCCCAGGGCTGTGCTGTTTGCTTTCGCTAAAATCACAGCTTAGAAAAAAGTAGAGAGATGGATGTGGATAGCAGTAACTATTAACAAGGTGAATGTGAAAAACACACTGAATTTGGCTGACGTGAATTTGTCTCTCATCCACTTCAGTCCTCTTAGCTGGCCTTATTGGTGGCTCTACCATACTGGGGTTCATTCTTCAATTTTTAAAACTTAGCAGTCCTGTCACATCTGCCGCCCCCTCAGCAAGTTTCCACCACTTAACTGCAGCAGCTCACACACTCATGTACGACTTTGCCATTGTTGGGTAGACATGAGAAAAGGTATTTGAGGGCACCTTGCAATGTTAATCATTAGCGCATCAGTTTGAGTCACTTTCTTTGTTTGACCCTTTTGTTTAGGTTAAAAGATACTTTCAAATTTTTCAACATCTTGTAAATTCTGGAGAAATGTGAGGATTCCAAGCAGGGGCGCAGTGCACCCTCCTGCGCAGCTGCTGTCATCAGTACTAGTACTACCACAATATTTATTGCTCGTTGTATGCAACAGTCTGCATACAGTTTGCAAGCCCTGATTTTTTTCTTAAATATGCCATCTGACAGCTATCACCGCCCTTGCTCAACCTGGCTCACAAAGGGTCCAGCGCTGAGCCCTGTTGCTAGCAAATTCATTGATCAAATCTTAGAAGTCTAGCTTTTTCTCTCACCATTTTAAAAAAACCTGATTTTATTATTTTTATGGGCAGCATGGTCATCACTGTCATTCTTCACTTCTGGGGAGTGGGGTCATTTAACTTTTACTGCCAAAAACAAGTAAAAACAAAGACATCCTTAACTTTATTATATGTGTGTACATATGCTTGATGATGCTTATTAATCTTAACCTATATTTGGGGCCACTGATTACAAATCAAAACTTTCTGAATTAAACTGTATTTTACTATTATAATTAACACAGATCATGACATTATATTTAAAATAATGTCCAAGTTGTGCACCATATGTTTAATTTGCTTCCTAAATGTTTGCAAGAGTTAGCCCAATGTTTTTAATAGTTTGTTTCCAAGGGATTTAATCATTGAATTTCATTAAGACCCTGTGAATGGGTTTTTGTTTTCACTTCATAATCCAATTTTATTTAATTTCTTTTGTAAATCCTTAATTAGCTAAAATGTAAGAAGCTAAATTTCTGCACAGAAATATTAAATATGTTACTGTTGATACAGAGAGAAATTACACTCCTGCACTCACAAAATCACTCCTAACTTACAAAGGACATGCATCCTGCTTCAAGGCCGCTAAGAGGTCATCGAGAGCTTCCACAGCCAATTAGTAAGCCCAGTGGTGACATAAGTGTGACTGTATGTAATTGATGCTAGTGCAAGTGGAGGTGTAGGGTTCACGTGTGGTTTGCCACCTACTCTGATGGGGCAGAGCATATGGGAAGATTTTCACCAATGTACAATAAAGGACAAGGTGTGCAGATGAATGGAGAAAGGAGAAGGTAAAGGATGAGCTGAGTTGTAGAGAATCATAGAGAACAAATTAAGGAGTGACATATGAATGAACTCTTGATCATTCAGGAAAAAAACATTTCCTCCAAGTTTGCAGGTAAGACAGATGAACACACAAGTTTAAAAAAACAGTGCACAACTACAAACTTAAATGAATGTTATTGAAGAGTATGAGACAACTACAAAACCACAAAGACATGGCTATCCACACAAAACATTAGGTTGGGCAAAGAGAGGATTAAAGCATCTGCTGACAGGACATCTATTAGTTGCAAATTCCATAAATCTCACCTTTATGGACAAGTGGTAAGATAAATCTCTTCATGAAGGAATGATAAAAGAAGTCCACAACCAATGTTGGGGACACAGCAACCATGGCAGGGAAGGTGTTATGTTCATATGATTCCAAAACTGAACTTTGTGCCCCACAGGCAAAAAGCAACTGTATGTGTGGTGGAAAACTAATAAAGCAAATCAACCTGAATGCACCATTTCTATGCCGAAACATGGTGAATTAATAACTTTCTAAGGAGCCATAAAGCTGAACTTTACAGTCACCTGCCCAGGATGCATTGAGATGAGTAAACATGGAACTAGAGCAGTTAAAGATTCAATGAGAATACAATTTAAAGATTTAATAAATTTTTTATGCACATAAAAACTAAAATTTGCTTACAGTAGTGCTTGCCTAGTGTTTAGTTTCGCACCAAATTCAAAGACTTTTTATGTAAACTGGTGATCATTGAAAAGTTTAATGAAACCTAAACGTAAAGTTTAAGTTTAATTTGCGCAGAGGCACATAAACTGTCTTTAGTTTTGATTTAATAATGCCTCTAAATGTCTTCTGTCAATCTTTCTTTTGAATATCAGCGGCACCCATTATGAAGTGTGTCAACATTTATCACAGTTTATCATAGTTTGAGCATTCAATTAAGCACAAACAATACCTATTTTGTCATTAGAAGGAAGAGTTGTAATATGCAGAAAATATTGGTCACCCTAAAATACAAGGATTTTTCCAACACCCAAGACAATGGGCTGCTAAAAAAAAATTAGTATCTGTTCAATGGGTCATTTATTCATTATAAAACATTTGATTTTAGTGTACTTTTTAAAATAAAAAGAAAGCTCTGTGATCCTTAAAAACCTTTTTCAACCAGTGGACCCAAAGCACAGACCTAATTTCCACACTGATTTTTTCCCCCTCTGCAGCCAACATTATCTTTGCGCTGCCAGGGCGCAGACGTAGCACTAGCGGGGCCTGCACTGCTCCACTCTTATTATACACATACTTTCTTCTTGCTTTGAGCTGTTTTTGTTCTCTCATGTGCAGAAAACAGTAAACAAGACAGTATAATTCAAATGGTAGCCTAACAGCACCCTGGGAGCATAGAAACACGTAGAAGAGGCCAGGCTGTTTCGGGTTTTTTTTTTTAAGGAAGTGCCTCAAAAGTGTCTTTTACACTTTGGCTGTTTATATAAAAGCTGTTGCACACACAACTGCTTTGAGCTGTTGTTCTTTTGAAATTCTAAACTAACGCTGCTGAACGTATGCATTTTCCTTTGTTTACTGGAGTGACAGGATAGATGTAAAGTCTGAAATTTTAAATTTTTTTGCTTATGTTTTTACAAATACCCTGTCAGTTTCAAAAAACCTGACAGTTGCTCCTTGAGACATTCACAACCTCGTGGAGAATTATGTTTCTGACCCATGCTTATTTTCGGTTGAAAGAAGAACAGTGTCTTGCAAAAGTATTCATACCCCAAAAACATTTCCACATTTTGTAACCTGAGTGAATTTTAATGAGATTTTATCTGATCGGTCAACACAAAGTAGAACATAATTGTAAAGAAGAAAGAAAATGACACATGCTTTTCTTATTTTCACAAATGAAAATCTGGAAAGTGTGTATTTTTATTCATCCTTTTTAGGACTACTTGTGTGATATGTCACTACCAGCTTTACACATCTAGAGACTGAAATACGTCCCCGTTATCCTTTGCCAAACAGTTCATTCTCAATATATTGCATAGACATCTATATGAATAGACTCTGACTGGGTCATTCTGACACAAAAATACAATTTGATTTAAACAAATCCAGTGTGACTTGGGCTGTGTTTAGGCTTGTTGTCCTGTTGCAAGGCGAGCATCGACCTAGGTCTCAAGTCTTTTGCAGTCTAAAACAAGTTTTCTTAAAGGTTTTCCTTGTTTTTAGCTCCATCCATCTTTACATCAAGAATTACCAACTTCCCTGTCTAATTTGAAGAAAAATATCAACCCAAATCTTTATTTTTCTGCCAATATGTTTCATCATGGGCATGGTGTGCTCAGGGTAATATGTTGTGTTGGTTTTCCTCTAAGCATTTGACATGTTGGTCAAAAAGTTGTTTTTGGTTTTATCTGACCAGAGCATCTTCTTCCACATGTTTGCTGGGTGAGACATTCAAGGCTTATGACATTGTTTTATAACCTAACCCTGCTTTAAACCTCTCCAGAACTGTAAGCCTGTTCTGCCTGCTGTGTTCCTTGGTCTTCATGATGTTGTTTGTTCAATAATGCTTAGCTCTGCTAAGGCCTTCTCAGCAGAGCTGGATTTGAACTGAAATATAATTACACACTCTATTTACTAATTTGGTGACTTCTCAGAGCAATTTTGCAAAGGATTTTGTTAAGGTATCAGAGTAAACAGTTTTCAATATGAATGCACACCACATTTTCATCAGAATTTTAATTAACTATCTATAATGTTCCTGCTACTTCACATGTTATATCTTGTCTTGGTGGTTCACAAAAAATCCCAGTAAAATACATTAAGGTTTGTGGTTGTAGCGTAAAAAAATTCAAAATGTTTCAGGGGTTTGAATACTTTTGTAAGGCACTGTACCAGCTTTTCCTTTTCTGAGCAAACATTTCATTTAATTTAGAAGCTAAGTGTCATACATTCAATGATTCAGCTAATACACTGTTACTTCATTTGGTATGACAGCTAATATGTAGCAGATAAAACGTAGCAAAGAAAAACATTTGGTCTGTAACTCATTGCTCCTTGCTCATGCTAAAGTGCATTTATGATTAAAACGTTCAATGCCCAGAACAAAGGCACAATACTGACTTGCTTTTAGTTATATCACAGAACAAAAGAATTATCACCAATGAAAGTGTACATAGAAAATGTAAATGTGTCTGTCTCTGTCTAACATTAACATATTTTGGATGGATTATTTTTATATATAAATGAAGGGATATAAGAAAAACACTGGTAGCAAACAGAACAGTGACTCAGAGGAAGCTGCTCTCACCATATTTCACTCTTTCTCCTGCCCCGTCTCCCTTTCCCTCCAGATGAACATGCAGCCACTATTTCAGTCTGACAAGTCAACAGAGTGACTCCTGTGCTGAAGCAGCTCAGAACACTGTAGTTATTAAAGCTTATATTGTTGCCCTCATGTCCACTCATATTACAGCTTATGTTATCTGCTGCCTATGTTTCAGTGTTACAACTAGGATTATTTTGGTTTGAGTGAAAAAATATTGCATCCTTGTCAGATTATGAACAACTCTACTTAGATATTTCAATAAAAGGAACCAAGTACCTGTTCTGGTTATGTAAAAAAATAACCATCTTAGCAGCCATAGTCATTTTAAGCAGGATGAGCCTGGTCATGAAATTATGGATGGTACATTGTGCTCTCTAAACTAAATGTTACAATCATTTCCTCTTATATTTGCACCTCTGAATGGTGCATTAGACCAATCATCCCATTGAGTGTCTCTTTTTGTTTGTCACTGCCGGAACTGGCTAAGCACAGAATACTCCTAGTGCCCTAATTCATGGCTTTTAGCAAGCTTTTTTGGAAACGACAGCATCCACATTCTCTCCGCTCTCAGATAAGCAATCACATATCAGCTTGCTCAGACTGTTTGGCAAATTCAGAGGAACAGAGGTCAGTACAAAGAGATGCCATTCCACAATCTCAGTCACCTGTCTAAAACCTAAAAACGAAATCAAACTGTTGTTTTTGTCTTTGTTGATGTTGTGTTTACAATTGTCTTATCTGAACAGTAGAAAAATCTTCTAAGCTGCTTATTTTTTTGTAACTTAACAGGCAGGGAGAGCATAGTCAAAGGGAAAGCCAGGTAAACGTCGATGCATCTGCCTCAAGCAATGTAGCACCACCTACAGATCAGAGTCTTCAACTAATGAGGTTGGAGTTAAATTAAGATCAGTTCAGCGCATGCAGCAATGGGAAATTTTAACCAAAGTAGATTTTATTTTTACAAAAAGGGAGTGAAACATCTACGTATTTTCACAAATCAAACCCAACCTAAGACAAAGCGTAGGAAAATTCAGTTTTTACATGGCATTACAGTTTTTATTTTTAAAATACTTGTGTTTTTCTTGTCTTTTGGTAGTGGTTACCTGAATCAATGTATTCTCTTGCCTGTCAGGGCTTCCTGGATCCACAGATGGTCAATAAAAATTATATATTATAGACTCAAATGAAAGGATTACTGATTGTTGCACATAGAGCGCTAATACTGTGTCTCTCAAAAACATACACATTAGTGGTAAAATGGTTTTTGTGATGAGATAACATGAATCATCTTAAACATGTTCTAAATGTATAATTCAAAGGAAACATACATGTATTTATTAGAGGAAAAACCTACAAAATAAAGGCAAAAATAGCTTAGCTGCATAAATATGCACACCCAAAAACTAATACTTTGTTAAAGCAGCTTTTGACTAGTTTCAGCGTTGTCTTCTTGAGTTCACTCCTTCTATCAATTAGAATGAATATAATTAACCACACATAAAGTACAGTAAGGAGTTTCCTAATTTTTGCATCATTTCGCTAAAGCAGAGATGATAAAAATTATTAAAAGGTTCATACTGTAAATCAGTCAGCGGAAGGGTGAAAAAAAAGCCTTATTGCACAGCATTATTTATGCACCATTGAACAGTGAAGACAGTCACTAATATAGAGAAAATAAGAGACAACAGCGACTGGGCCTGTACAATATCAGTAAAACATGCAGAATGTTGATGAATGTCTTGATAATGATATGATATAATTAAAAAATGTTAATGTCTTTCTGCTTTGGGTTAAATAAAAATATAATCCAGGTAGTAGTCTAGCCAGCCAATGGAAAAAAGGAATTCATTATTCCGCCGTCTCAAACAACAAGGTTTCATTGAAAATATTGCTTCTGGCTGGAGTCTGCCTTTTATGCAATTAAATAATTTTATTGATGATTCTTAATGACTTAACTACTTTGCCACCTCTTTATGAAATATTTTACGCTGCATTAAACAACAAGTGTACCCAAACATATTACTGACAGATAGAACCTGAATGCATGGTATTAAATAATTAGCCAACACTTAGCCAACACATATATTGTGCAGTCCTAAGTGTGCCATTACAAAAACTAAAGAATCCTTAAAAACTGATGAAAAGACAAGACAGAAACTGGTTTTGGAGGTTGCCAGAAGTCTGAGAGCAACATTTAAAGGAATTGAAGGAATTTTCAACAAGTGCCACTTTTCTTCTACGTGTGACAACCAGCTCCTGTATTCTCCGAATGTCTATATTAAGTAAGAGGGTTACAAGACAAAATGTACATTTTGTAAAGAAGACATCCAGGCCTGGCAAAAATCTCATAAAACTAGAGGCTAGAATGTGTTTTGGTCAGAACGAACCAAAATGGGAAATTTGGGAAATAATTCCTAAATGCAAAAGACATACTGGACATCACTGCAAGAATACCTTACTCAGTAAAATATGGAGGTCGCAGCATAATGTTCTGGATTTATTTATTTTCAGACAGAACTAAGATTTTGTGAAGGTGGGCTAGGGATAAAAACTTAATTAAACAGCTGACTACTAGTTGTAAAATATCCATATATTCTGTGCCTTTGTGCCATCATCCTTCAAGTCTATTTTCATAATAATTTTAGACGTATCTGAATGAACCTAGGAGGTGATACTACCTTTAGAGAACTCTTTAGTCTTCTGCTCTTAAAATACTTTAGATGACAGTCACCAACTGCATCGTATTGGTTAATACACATAGGAAATAGATTCTTCCATTGTTGTGTAAGGTTAATATAAAAGGCAGATGAACCTACAACAACTAGTTTCACTTTGGTTGTTTGTTCAACAGCTTGAGTAAACAGTTACGCAATCAAAGCCATGTGGGTAGTGTATCTCAGAGACCTCTGCTAAGCATCAACTTTGTTCCACCAGTGAAAGGTCCAGTCCTCGAGGACTAGGAACAATCCATCCCTGACAGTTTGTTTTAATTTCTGTAAAAACTCCCTGCTACTTTATGTGTGTAAGATGCTGTGTATCATCATGCATAGTATTAGACTGGAAACAGGAGCCTGAAATCTGCTCATGTAAAATCTATGAGGATAAAATTACTCCTCATCAATGAAATAAAAAGCTGGCTAGTTGCGGTGAATAAAACAAGCTGTGTCACTACAACACTCTGATCTGTGCAGATTTACAGTATATAAAGATGTAGGATTATGTCAGAGCTGAATATTCTTTTGATGGCTGAAGGGATCCAAAGGATCCTGCTGAACCAGACATGATGACTGAAAGTCAGAGGCCTCAGAGAGCTTCTTCAGGCAACTGCAGACCAGTAGAGATAAGCTTTCTGTACTTCCTACACCATGCCCAGAGGCAAACCTGGCCTATGAACCGAGAGATAAAAGGAAAGGTAGCAACTCACCAAGGAAATCTCACAAAAATGAAATCTATGCATTATACTTTCAGGTGTTCTTTGTGTTATCTAAATATCCTAATTCTAGTCCATTGCATGAAAAAGATGAACAAGCATAACAAATTTGTTCACAAAATGGGCTCCAAAGTAGATAGAAGATGTGTTTAATTGGTCAGCAGGATTTCCACATTCCCTAGAAATATTTTCTGAAATTCTTTGATAAACGGACAGAGTGGAGGCTGTATCAAACCAGGGCTGAGGGCCTTCTAATGGAGACATACGTATCAGAGCGAACAGGCGACAAGTGTAGAAGTGTTGCTACATGCTTGGGGCTATGATGGGCTGGGAAATTACAGCAGCCATTTCACATGCCAGGCTGTTGAGAACAGGCAACAGATAGTGAAAACAAATGATGAATAAGGCCAACACAAATTGCCCTTACTATAAACTACATTTTTGAATTTCTTATCCTAGAAAATTTGTATTATTGTGGTACCAGTAGAAGGAAAAATCTGAAAGACCAAAAAGTTAATATACTTGGATAAATAAAAACAGATCACTACAATGAACATGTGACAACTGTGTTGCTCTGTACAGTCTCATCGTATCAACCTGGCCTACATAGCAGGCACAGTTGTGACTGGTTTGGCCTCGGTGAGGACACGTGAAAGTGTGTTTAAACAGGGGGAGGTCCAGATTCATTCTGCCAGTAAACGTAGCATGAACTCTCAGATTTATTCGCTTCTCAGACCTACTGCTCAAATAAAATAAAGCCAAACTGTTGTAAAAAAAAAATGGGTTAATCTAAAAAAAAATGGGTCAGAGCCATTTCTTAGTTTTGCAAAAACTTTAAGCTGATAAAATATTTATATCAGTAACATATTTTCTAAAAAGTTTTAATTTGGCCTTTTCATCTACATTTGTTTAAGTTTTTGTCATAAACATATTTTTTATTGCATACTAGTATTAACATTATAATAAACTAACTGAAAAAAACATTAGAATGGTAGGAAATAGGAACAAAGCCCAATGACTGATATCCCGCAAAATGAAGACATTTGTGCTGCACAAAATACTTTAATTTTGATAAAATCAGCCAGGTAACCTAAACTTTTTCCTGAGTGGAAAGATAACTGAAGAAAATGCAGAACATACCCTAAATCAGTTGTCTCACCATGCTTCCTATGAATGTTGGAAATTTTAAGGTTTTATGCAGAGTTTTTACCGATCCTCACAGGTTTTAGTCTGATCATAGGCATTGATTTTGAGACTACTGAAAAACATGTGGCTCTTGATATGTCCTCACCTATGCTGTTTCTTCATATATAAGCTACATATTGACTGCTAAAAGGTGTTGGTTGATCTGGATTTTCCTTTTTTTTTTGCAACAGTTTTTTGCTAGTGAATAAATTGTTGAAATCTTACAAAACACATTTTGCTTGAGGGCTCTTAAATGCTGTTTATTTGGCAGAAAAAAAACGTTCACAGTAAAAACAAAAAGAATTCATGGCATCAATCAATAAGTTTAGATAAAAAACAGTGTTTGTAAAATATTTTTAATATTCATTTTAACAGCAGTGATCAGTTGCCACAGCATCTCGTTCAGAATTCAGTCCAGACTTTTAACGCTGTGCTTGAGCTTGAGGGCATAAAGTGACGGTCAAAGTTTTTGGATCAGGATTTTCTGCTAGAGGGCAAATTTTATGGTTAAATCAGCTACAGCAAGTCATCAGAATCCTGTAGCAGCAAAGCAACCCCAGACAGCGACACTGCCTCCACCCCATATAAGTACTGGTATGATGTTCTTTTCCAGAATTGCTTTAATAGTTTTCCACCAGATGTAACGGTACACCGTCCAAATAGTGGATTAGGACTCGGAACTATATCCCATGAATGGTATATTTGGTAGACCCTTTCTTATAATTGAATTGTGAACACTGACTTTAACTGAGGCAGGTGAGGCATGTGATGCTTTAGGACTTCTTCTTGGTTCTTTTATAACCTCCTATATGAGTCAAGGATGTGCTCTTAGAGTAAATTGGATAGGCCAGTCACCCTTGGGAAGGTTCACATCTGTTCAATATTTTCTCTGTTTGTGGATAATGGCTCTCACTCTGATTCACTGGAGTCCAAAAGCCTTGGTATTTTTTGTGACCCTTCCCAGACTGATATATGTCAACAAATCTGTTTCTCTTTAGTTCTTGAATTGAAGACTGGGGCATGACATGTTGTTATTTTAGCTGTTTTAGCCTACTTCATGTTGTCAGACATGTTCTAATAATGTGATTTCTTAACTCTACAGGTATGGCAATAATCAGGCCTGGGTGTGGTTGGTGAAATTGAATTCAGCATTCCAAATAATTGTGCTCTATAAGACTTAATTCATGATTTAACACAGGGGCAGTTACTTTTTCACATTGGTTGCTTTGGGTCATTTTTTGAACTCAATAAAAAGAATCATTATGTGAAATTGTTCTTTGTTTTAAATCAGGTTACCTTTGTCTAATATTAAAATTTCAGTGTGGGAGTGTGAGATATTTTGATTTGATTTAAAGTAAAACTGACAAATTGTATTTTAAAAACTATAACTCCAACTAAGAAGTTAGCTATTCCAAAATGTTTTATTGGGGAATATAAGAGATGTGATATTCAAATTAGACATGTTTTTTTAGGTTATATTTATTTATTAGAGGGGCACACTATAGATACCTCCTTACCCCTCACTCAAGGAAACCTAAGACAGACGAAAGACTCAACCAAGTCCTCTGTATTAAACAACTTAATCAAAACAAAGAATGCCTTCAGGTGACAGCCGAGAGATGTCAACGCATGAGTGCATCATCATAGCAGGTGGAGCTCAGCATGGTCAGCCTCTACTTCTCCTTTCTACTGTCACTGGTGAGAGGTTCCCCAGCTCCTGCGTCTGACCGTTTAATTGGGCCCTCGGAGAGTCTTCAAAGGAAATCAAAGCTCATCCATTGGTGTGGCAGAATGCTGACTGTACCTGTTGTGTTTGCATGCTCTGCACTGATCTCCCGTCTCTGTCCCTGTCAGACCAGTTGTGCTTCAGTGATGTAATCACACCGAGCTACAACTCTCTAAAACCCATTTTAAAGAGCATTGTTTATTTTAGTTAAATGTTGGTTAATATTATGACCTAATGATCCACCTCACTATTGTCGACAAGTGATTGTGACAATAAATGAAAATTAACATCTTTCAACTTTATATTTCTGCTTTGCTTTAATTTACAGGTAATTTTATTAGAAATTTTTTTCTTCTTTTTTAGCTAATGCAACCAAATCATTCATGCTAAATGTGCAAACATGGCACTTAGTTTATGTAGATTTAAAAAACCCACGCTGACAATTTACAAGCTAGTTAATAATGAAAATAAAGTGACTGTGCCTATTTTCTGAATGAATAATTAAAAATGGTATGTTTGTTTTCAATTCCGGTGGTGGATCCACTGAAAGCCCAAAGCAGTGATTATAAATGTTGAGACGGTTTCATACAGCAACATGCCAGCAGACATCAATCAGCACCTCACAAGCAAAAGCACAACAAACAAAGAAGTTGACAACCTAAAAAGAGAGATAAAATATTAATGATTTTCAAATCAACGAAGCACGGAACCTCACAACTGACTCACTATGGCTCCTATGTTGAAAACTATTAATGTGTGAGGGATGTTAAAACTGTGATCTTATTTATTGCCTGACAGTGTAGCAAAGAATAATGAGTCTGAGGCCTATAGAAGAAGGAGGACAACCATGACGGATAACAAGGTGGGATAAGTCTGTTAAGCCTCCAGGATCCCCCCCTGAACTCAACACTTGTGTCAAGCACAAGAATGTCAAAATCAGCTTGATACTGTCACAGCTTTGTAATCTGGGGTCACTACAGCAAAGGGCCACAAAGTAGCTTACGTCTGGCTAGGATTCGCAGGGATTTAGGCATCACAGTTTCCAAATTTCATCGATGGATTACACGTGACACCATACAGTGCCTTGCATAAGTATTACCACTTTGACTTTGTTTGATAGTCAAAGCAGTGCATAATTGTGAAGTGGAAGGAAATTATTCAGTACAGGCCTCGGAGGTTTCAGAACATTAATGAACAAAAAGCACCACAAAGAACAAGGAAAACACTTGTTTGCTACAAGTCATGTATGGGCCACAATAAACATGTGCAAGAAGGTGCTGTGGGTTTCCTTAGACAGAAAAACTTTTTATCCAATTTGAATAAATAACTCTGACTGTACTGTTCAATGGTTAGGACTAATTGGAATGTATGTACCTGACTGTTGTGAAGTGCCTTGAGACAACATGTGTTGTGAATTGGCGTTATATAAATAAAACTGAATTGAATTGAATTGAAATAAAACCAGAACTTTTTGGCCTATGTGCAAAATGTTGTTTGTAAAACACCAACACAGCATCATGATGTGGGTATTTTTACAGCAAGAACATGGAAGCTGGTCAGAGTTGATGGAAAAAAGGATGAAACTGAATACAGGCCAATCCTGGAGAAAAAATTTTAAAAGCTGCACAAACCTTTAAGTCAGACAATTGTTATAGAGATTATGTTGAGTATTTTTTAATGACAGACTATAAGAAGCCACCCTGGTATAGACAGATGAACACAATGTATCAGCTATACTGAGCCTTGGTTCTTTAAATACCTAAAGACTCAGGCATGACATGTGATGCGGTGAAAGTGAGGCTGCATTTATATCAGAAAAGAAACCCTACATAATTGTTTACAGACACAATGATACTGAGAGCAACATTTTACAACTACAGCAGTGATAATAAAAACATGAGAAGTTGCATTATTTAAACAATAGGTCAGGACTGTCTTCCAGGTCAAGCAACATGTTTGTGACACAACACAGACATCGCTCATGCTTCACATCAAAGTGATCCAACATTCAACCTGACCACCCTAAACAGACAAACCCAACAAAGAGATCACCACTCCTTCCAGCAGGCAGTGTGATAGATGAGTTCTCAGGGAAACACATCCTGAATTCAGCACATCACTGCAGGACAAACAATGTCACACTCCAGCAGCCACTGAGGATGCTGTGACAAAAAATAAGATCCCTTAAAAATGTTCAAAAAGCAAGTGTGGACCCGAATTTTGCAAATATTCACTGTGCCACAGAGTTGGGGAGAAATGTGCTTTGAATAGATAATCATGATTGCAGGGTCCCCTGTATTTGGAATGCACTCATTATTATAAGCTAATGCTTTTACTGCTACAACACATCAGCACTCGCACTGTGAAAAAGGTATTAATTTATTTCCCAGTGGTTATGAAAACCACTTGCTTGGAGGGCCTCTGTTAGTACATTCATACTGTTGCTGCAATACAATGCAGCTGTAATTGTAGATTTAAAACTGACATGCAATTAAATGACTTCGAATTCTGTAAGACTGCTTCAGCCTCCTAAACAACAAACAGTTAATTAAAAGCTCATTAATCATAAACACAGCCTAGAAAACAAAGGGCTTTTAAACAGCATATTGCAGAATTTAAAACCATAAATTTCCAATTTTTTGGCCTGTCACATCAGTTGCAAAACATGTTTCATGTAACTTGAACTGCGAAAGGTCTCATAATTACGCAGCATGAGGAAAGACAATTTTCAATCAACGGGTTTCTAGGATTTGTGTGAATTGCTATGGCAATATTGGTAGCAACTATCCAGTTTTTTTGTTACTTTTCTCTTTTCAATTGGTCCTCACAATGTTCCCATCGCTTTCTGTGACCTTTAGCATCTCGACCTCTATTATCTTCATCGGGTGGACATTAAGGGCACAGAGCGTTTGCAACTGTGATATTGCACACTCTGGTATTGTGATGACGTGCTGTGCAGATGTAGCTGCGTTCTATTTACCTTAGAAATCAGAACTCAGATGTAGCATTGACTTCTCATCCCATTTTATGCAAGTCAGAAGACCAATGGCTTATTCTCATGCTCAGTAACCAACACTTATTCGCAATATAGGTTTATACCAGTATATTTCTTAGCATATTATCCATTTAAACACTGTTGGGATTCTTACAACAGAAGATATTCAAGTTAAAATTGCCTACTATGAATTAATGCAGAATAAATAAATGCAGAATTACTCAAAATAATAAATGAACAGGTCATAAATTATGAGATTTTTCTTCTTTAAAGTAAAAAATTTACTTCTGATTTGATTGTTTATTTTTTAAAAAAAAAAAAAAAAAAAAACATATTTAAAAGTATTCATATCCAATGTATTTGTTTCTGACAGGAGATGACACCAGCATGTACAAAAGGTTTCATTTTTCAAAACAATAATTTATTTGTTTCTGTTTACATTGTAACAGAGAAAGGCATGCCCATAAATCATTTATACCCTTCTCAAACAGAAATGGAAAAACCTTTATTAGCGCTACTGCATCAGATGCGTCTCACAGTTGTTGACAAGCCTTTAGCATACCTCCACTGAATTAATCTTTTACAATCAACCTCAGGTTTTAATGTTGGAAGCCGTCTTTGCCATCCCCCCTATCTTAAGCTCCAATCAAAGATTATCTATCACATTTCAGTTGGCTCAGCCTCTCCAAAATGTTAACATTACTTCCAGCAAGAAGAAATATACATACTTTATATCTAAACCTGCCAGGGGTATAAATAATTTTTGGATTAACTGTATCTTCTTTAAAGTTGGACTTTCTTGCAGGATGTTTTCGGATGTCTGTGCATTGTGAGTTATGAGTGGTTTTGGTGCAGATAATTTTTAAAACTTGGGCTATGAGGCAGTAGAGCAGCATGGAAATGTGTAGCCATCATGCTGTTGTCATATTGGCAGCATGCAACATAACGACACTTGCTAGCAGCTGCTTTTTATGCTAACCAGCTCACTCAATGTGTTTTGATGTTTTGAAGAGACTTAAGGGAATGTTCAAAGTTTCCAGCCTTTTTCTGCCTATCCTTGGAAAACAAAATTTTTTGATAATGTGATTTTTCAACTACACAGTGTCTCTGTGTAAAAACACATTAGCTGTTTTTTTTTTACAGTTGTGAAGTAAATTTGATGTGGATTTTTGAAATCATATTTCACCTCAGAAGCGGGTCGACTTGGAGTTAATAAACTGGAATATGTATCACACACTGCAGAGCAGGTTATATTACACATGGTCCCAACAGAGTGAAAAGTAGTAAATCTACCATATCCTAAACTTGTCAAACTTAATCAAAAGAGAACATAAAGTTTTCTACACACTTAAAAAAACTTCTTTTTTTTCCCTATGTCTGTCATTTACATCTAGTCTTATAGAGAACTTCAAATTATACTTTAAAAGTGTGTCTGGAAATCTAACTATTATTTGCTTGTTTTCTTTCATAAGAAAACAGCATTTTTGGAAAGTAAAGACTTGAGTTTATCATAAAAAAGGTTGTAAATATAGACAAATGTCTCTACAAAAAATGTGCAATAAATTTAGATTTTACTTAATATACCTAATATAGGAGGATCATACCAAGTGTAATATGGTTGCTCTTTACAATTACCCTCAGTTTTTAAGAAAAGACTGGAATAGTGCTAAAAGGTGCTTTTAAAATCCAGACACCAAAAATGTGTGATTAAACCATCTAATGTAATTTTTGGCATCATCTTTATATCATCTTACAAAATCTTAGTGATTCCCATTTTGATTTTTTGCAGCACTAGTGGCCTTTGTTTTTCCCAGTATTTTTTGACAGTAGTTAGACAGGAAATGAGGGCAGAGAAAGAGGAAGACATGCGGCAAATATCACCGGGGTTCGAACCTGGGACCAACATTGCCTGCCCATTTTGATTCTTGACAAGATTTACACATACAGACTGTAGAATAGTTAGAAGGACAGATGCCTCCGTGGAATTCAGGGTGGTTTATTTAGCTCGGCTAAGATGTGTCTTTTGAACATGGTCCTTTCAGAATTAGAAATGGGACAGATCCGCAGGAGAATGGATATGTACCTACTGCATTATATAAATGCTGGTGCAAGCGCATAAAGGCAAAACTGTATGACCTGAGCCACTGAGATTTGTTTTGTTTATATGTAATGTATGATGAACATTTTTATAAAATAGGAAAAACATGATGCTTTGATTTTCCATTGATAAAGCAAACAACAGTCTTCCTCTGTCAGTTTGACTCTACTTTTAACCTTGAAATCCATAAATATTAAGCTGCAATCATTTGTCTTCTTTCACTACAAACACAATTTAAACTATGAATTTTATCTGATTGCATTTGTGCTCTTCCCAATGCCACCTGTAGTGCATTTACTATCCACATCCTACTGGATGTTGTCCATGTCTTATAATGGTGTCTGTTGACTCGGAGAAGCCTTTGAAAATAAAATTAGTGTGAATAAACCTGTTTCATGATCTTATCCTGAGGAGAGCTGCTTCACCTTCAATGATCGTCTAAAATGGTGCAGTGCTGCAGGCAGCAAAGACACATGGAGTACGAAGCACACAGTAGCCCTTTGAACAGAATCCTGTTCCTAATTGTTGGAAAAATTTATATAAGTTATCATTGCTTAGTTTAAACTATGTTTATGTTTGAAGTTCTACTATAATGAAGATGATTCCTGTGATTGGTTTTAGTGTGGAAAAAGAGTTTGTGGAAAGTTAAGGAATGTGGTCTGGAGTGGATCAATCCCTGGACATGACATGCTTATACCATATATGGGAATGACCACTCTTCTAACTTGAAATCTCTATAAGAATTGGCTGAACCAATTTACGCTTTTTGCTTGTTGGAATGTTGGTTGTAAATAAAAGGCTGCTGCAAGGATTTTCTCTTAGTGAGAAGGAAGTCGCTGTTTAGCAGAGGACTGTCTCTCCCTTGCTAGTCAAACTTACGTGGTCCATTTCTGCCTTATTTTTACACTTGTCTGTATTTATCAGCTTTCTAACTCTAACACTACTATACAGTAAACTGTTTGTTTCACGTCTGTGAAATTGTTATGGTGCTATAGGCCTCCTGAGCATGATATTAGATCACGTGCTGTGCTTTACCTTTAAACACACCGAGGAAATACAGGTAATATCAAGAAACTCAGGGAGAAGGTACTGACTATTCTCTGTTTCACTCAAATATCCATGAAGAAAAGAAGCAAACACATTTAAAAGCCTGCTAATTCTCAGACAAAGTTAAACAGTTTATCTTGTTAAAGGCAAATAATGTACTGTGGCATTCATATGGACGCCCAAATGGTGCTTGGACTTTCTTACAGAAGTAGAACTCGCTTCAAACAGGACAAATATAGGCTAGGCAAAAACTGCAATACTCAACTAAGACTCTGTTTGGAACCCATACTGAACAGGGCTCCAAACTCCATAGATGCCAGTGTGGTCTAATTGTAAATGTGGGAGGCAATTGCAATTGCAACCCAGAAAGATATTGACCCACTAAGTCATAGAGCTCAAAGGTTTGTCATGAAGTCCTTGTACAAGTTAAATTCAAAACACCCTAGGAAGTTCTTGGTTAATAAAGTGAGTGATCAGAGGTGCTTTATTGCCATAACATATTCAGAATTATTTCACAAGCACATGTACATTCTTTTCATTATTCCTTTTAAATTATGCAATAATGTATTCTCTCGTAGAGCTTAGTCAAAATTAAAACTTTCTAAAGAGTGCAAGGCTTTCAAAAGACATCCTATTCACCTATGTCTTTTTGCGCTGCAGATAACCTGATGACAATGCTGAACACGACTCCTCCTCTACAGTGGTGCTGAAACTGATAGTGGAGGTGCAGAAGCCTCCCATGCATACGGGTTAGTTCTGCAGATTGTGACAAGGTCATGGAAACAAACTAGTCAAGATGTGATACCTGTGACTGTAGATCATATAGCACCTGACCTAGTTTTATACATTTTAGATGTACCAGGGCCTAGGGCATGTTGCTTCAATGGATACATACATCAAACTAATATTGGGATAAGTGCTGCTGACATATAGAGTGTGTGCAGTATTTGGCAAATACTAAGAATGTAGCAGCACTATGACTGCCTTCACACTTAAAACAATTTTCCAAATTAGGTGCTGTTCAGTCACAACCTAATGGGTTATGTTGGTGGTATGTAGCACAAGTAAATGTGAAGGTCTTTTAGGTGTGCACATGCAGAAGGTAAATTCTCCAGAGGCAGCACAGCTACACACTCCTGGATTTTGTGAGCAGTGATTTGATTAAATGCCTCATGGAGAACAGCCTGTCTCATTTTAAGAATTAAAGAATGGCTCCACAGCTCTAAAGTGAGATATAAATCCATCAACTGCACCACAGATTAAAAAGTGCACTTAAGCATGGTTAAATTAAATGTGTTTGAGATAGTTGGTTGTGTTAAGGATTTAAAGAAGAATTGCAAGGAGTTTTTAAGTGTGTGACTTCTAAAGCCAGTATTAATTTTAAGTTCTAATAGGGTTTCATTGCTGAGTATGAATTTAATAATGTTCTAATATTCTTTTAATGCTCCTTGAGTTTAATTTACTCATTGATGCTGACATCTTTGTAGCAGGAAGACTGCCTTCAACCTGTTTTACTAAAGCTAAAAATCAGACGGAGTTATCTGAATCAGAGATTTGAGTGAGGTTCAGTATCAAAGGCTTTTCTATAAGCAGCAAATGAGAAACACTAATTTATTCAAAGCCAGAACCAGGGGCATTTCTTCTAATGAACATTAGACATTGGCTCACATCAGGTGGTGAATGATCTGTGTATATTCTCTTCAAATGTTAACGTTTTTAGCTATGACTGCCATCACATACCTGGGATTTGTTTGTGAAATCTAAAGGTTAAAAAATGCTTCTAAGGTCAAACAAAATCTAAAAACATATTACTACAATTAATATATTTCAAAGTTTTAGTTGGCTGGTTCTCTTTATTCTATAAGGTCCCTTTACGTTATAAAACACAAGACTTGCGCCTTGTACCACGATGTAATAATGTCAATGGTTGATTATCATGCCATTAAACCCGCAATTCTTTATAAACCAATTAGAGGACACAAAAGATTAAACAAAAGAACAAATTTACATTTACATGACAATACCAAAAAAATACGCTGATGGGTTGAGCCAACAAAAATTCCCAGCACCAAAAAGGGGTCACCAAGTAAGAATAAAGAACTGATTGATTATTTTCTAGAACAACTCTTAACGGGAAAATGTCAGCAAACCTTGGAGTGCTGTTTTACCTTCCTTTCCTTTTCTCAGTTCCTTGACTTTTTATGTGGGAAGTATTTCATGTTGCCTTTAATGTTTTTCTGTTTATTTCAAAGCATGTAAAATGTTGAATACATGATGTATAATAAAGTATTTATACCATTGTCAAGTATGCAAATGGTTTCCAACTACTGTTCTTTGACTGATACAGAAAACAATATATGATCCTCAAAACTCTGATTGAGTCAACTAGAAAATAATGTTAAATAATGTTTGAGTGTTTAGCCACTGCCAATACCATTTTATAGCATTTATCCATCATTACATACAGTATATAGTGCGAGTAATGTTCTATTTATCTGTTGTTTTATTCCTTCTGAAGGTACATTTGAAGGAGTTAATGTTTTAATACTATGAACTATGTTAAACAATGCTAATGTACAGGGGTTGGACAATGAAACTGAAACACCTGGTTTTAGACCACAATAATTTATTAGTATGTTGTAGGGCCTCCTTTTGCAGCCAATACAGCATCAATTTGTCTTGGGAATGACATACACAAGTCCTACACAGTGGTCAGAGGGATTTTAAGCCATTCTTCTTGCAGGATAGTGGCCAGGTCACTACGTGATACTGGTGGAGGAAAACGTTTCCTGACTCGCTCCTCCAAAACACCCCAAAGTGGCTCAATAATATTTAGATCTGGTGACTGTGCAGGCCATGGGAGATGTTCAACTTCACTTTCATGTTCATCAAACCAAGCTTTCACCAGTCTTGCTGTGTGTATTGGTGCACCGCCTTCAGGATACAATGTTTATACCATTGGATGCACATGGTCCTCAAGAATGGTTCGGTAGTCCTTGGCATTGACGTGCCCATCTAGCACAAGTATTGGGCCAAAGGAATGCCATGATATGGCGGCCCAAACCATCACTGATCCACCCCCATGCTTCACTCTGGGCATGCAACAGTCTGGGTGGTACGCTTCTTTGGGGCTTCTCCACAACATAACTCTCCCTGATGTGGGGAAAACAGTAAAGGTGGACTCATCAGAGAATAATACATGTTTTACCTTGTCCACATCCCAAGATTTGCGCTCCTTGCACCATTGAAACCAACGTTTGGCATGAGTGACCAAAGGTTTGGCTATAGCAGCCCGGCCGTGTATATTCACCCTGTGGAGCTCCTGACGGACAGTTCTGGTGGAAACAGGAGAGTTGAGGTGCACATTTAATTCTGCCGTGATTTGGGCAGCCATGGTTTTATGTTTTTTGGATACAATCCGGGTTAGCACCCGAACATCCCTTTCAGACAGCTTCCTCTTGCGTCCACAGTTAATCCTGTTGGATGTGGTTCATCCTTCTTGGTGGTATGCTGACATTACCCTGGATACCGTGGCTCTTGATACATCACAAAGACTTGCTGTCTTGGTCACAGATGCACCAGCAAGACGTGCACCAACAATTTGTCCTCTTTTGAACTCTGGTATGTCACTCAAATGTTGTGTGCATTTCAATATTTTGAGCAAAACTGTGCTCTTACCCTGCTAATTGAACCTTCACACTCTGCTCTTACTGGTGCAATGTGCAATCAATGAAGACTGGCTACCAGGCTGGTCCAATTTAGCCATGAAACCTCCCACACTAAAATGACAGGTGTTTCAGTTTCATTGTCCAACCCCTGTACATAACCTCTTAAACTTCTGACTGTTCAATTTTTCCCTATCAAAAATTTAAAGAAGCAAGAATATTCTGTATATTTCTCAGATTAATATTTAATTTACATCAATTAAACTAATTACACTAACATGTATTTCCTAATTATTTAATTAGGTAAAAAGAAACAAAAGCACAGATAAAGATAAAAACAAAAATACTAAGAGGAAGTCTACAGGCTACTCTGCAACCTACTACTATGGCTAAGCGGGGGAGATTTTATGAACAGAGAATATAACATAAATGTAATCTATGTTCATCAAAGTCTAACACTTAGCAAAGGTTTACTGGTCATTCTGGGTTTTAAAGAAAATAGTTTCATCTCCCAACCCCAACAGTGGTTGTGCCCACAGGTCACTCCTAAAAGGGCAAGAGTTGCTGGTCTCTCCAGGTACTGGCTCTATAAACGTCCAGCAGCTCCTCGCTTTGGGTCCGGAATCGAGTAACGCACATAAAGACATTTACTCCTGATTAAAAACACGTCCAAATTTTTACACAAATTAGATTGAAATAGTAAAACGGTTCAGTGCAAACAAATCACAGCCAAATCTAGCAGTTTTACTATTTTGTGCAGGTAGAACATCTTGTTTATTCTGGTTCTTGAAAGCATTGCAGGTTTCTGCCACATTTTTTAAATCATTTAGAGTTTAAAACATATTATTCTGTTAATTAAAGAATCTAATTCACTTCAGAGTTTCTGACATTATTCCATTTTAAAGTTAATTAATTGTGGATTATTTTAAGATTTCAGAATGGTTATGTAAGCAACAAAGATCATTCATAGAAAATATACTTTTATTGGCAAAGATTCACAACACACTGAAGTCATAAAAAATAAAAACATACTTTGAAGATCCAAGAGTGTGGGATAAAAGCTTAAGACTAATCTAAAAGATCCAACAAGGACATTTTAAAGGGCATTGAATCAGAGCAGTTAAAGTAAGTTAAAGGTCAGATAGGTTGTGTTTTGTTAGCAATGTGTACAATATTTTACAACTAAGTTGTTTTTACTTTGTTCACAAAAACATACAATATTTTTTAAAACCCCTGAATATTCTGCCAAATATAGTTTATCTCATCTAGTGTTTGCTGTTAGCAGTCAGTAGCCCTGAGACACTACACAGCTGCCTTCTGACCGTACTAAACTGTAAAAAGAAATAAATTGTATGGTTTAACTTTTAGTCTATTCCTAATTTGGTCAACATTACATAGAAGCAGTTGTGTTATAAAATCACGAAGGGGTTAGGTAATAAAGTGTCGTGTGAGCTAAAAACAAAGCAGACTAAAGTTATTAAGAACAGAGTGAAAAAAGTGAATGTTGAACATGAGTTTTTGAGGCTGACCACGACTTGAGGAAACATTAGGAAAAGGCTGTTTCACACCTGCTTGATTAACACCTAACAAGGCATTTTTAGGTCAAAACAACATTAATAAGGCATGTCAGTGTGTTATAGATGTTTCTCCTCCTTTCATTATAAATGTTATGCAGGCTGATTCTGTTGGAGCTTAAAATAAGAACAAAGTAGGTTTTTCTGGTAAGGGGACAAGGTACTAACAGTCTGCTCAAGATTACTTCTTTTCATAATGGTTGATGATTGTACTGCAACAAAAATGCCCTATATTCTGAATACATTCTTCAACCAATGCTACAATGATAAAACACTTCTTGTTTATAGAAACTACATTTTTCTACTTTTACTCTTAAAATCTGGATTGGTTTAGGAATGTATTTAAATTAGTTTTACCCATCAGGCCAGCAATTTACAAAAGGATCCAGTTCCTCCCAAGACATCCATGGTATTGCCTCCCATTTGCCTGCTAATAAATCTGTAACATTTTGAATGAATGTGTGATGAATCTGCTTGTATGTCTTACTAATCTCACATTCCCTCCTCCAGTGGTTCAAAGGGATTTGGTTAAATGCCAATGTCCACAGAGGCATCTGTGCTGAAATGCAAAGCAAAGCCTTTCACTACACTTAGTGCTTTCCATTTCTAATAGGCACGGCTTCCCATTAAAATTACTCAATAACTATGTCACTAACCACTTGTCCCTTTTGTTTTTGGACATTAAACATCTAAAATCTGGTCGGATCAAGCGAAAAAGGGCTTTAAATCTTTAATATCTGCAGCATCTGATTTCAGAAAGGAAGCTTAATGTTACACAATCAAGAACTGTTTTTAGAGATATATTCTTTTAATTTCATTTTTTAAAATAAGAATTAAATTATTATTCTCCCAGGTACTGAGATAAAATTTGAAAAGTTTGAAAACTACTGGGATTTATATTTAAACACAGTAGGAAAGTTTTAAGCAAGAATATAAAATTGGCAAAAGCTAAAGAAAAATCCTAGTCCTAAAGTTGATGTGCGTTTTGTGTAGAAAGTTAAGTCATTCATGCTCTTCTGCTTTTTATTAAGTGTCAGAAGAATCTGTCTGATGATGTCAACCAGTAGAGGAGTGGTTTAAAGGCAAAGGAAGTGTCTTCAGACCTTCGAGTCTGGATTATGTCAAAGTATAAATTTGGGGAAAGATACAAAAACCTTTCAGCAGCACTAAAGCACTGAGGTGTCCATTCTTTGGAGAAACAAAATACTCTGCACTGATAAAAGCAAAACAGTCAGTTTGGGTCAGTTTTGTCTAATACTGACCAAGAGCAGTGTCCTTGAGTCCTAAAAATGCCAACTTTTACTAAAGTGATAGGCCAGGGTTGATGCAGGTGTTGAGATATTTTGTTTGTTGTCATTTATTCACCCACAAAAAGGAAGGCAACTTATTACACTTTCTTTTTCAATTATGTTCTTAAGTCCTTGGGATCTTCTGCAGTAGTTCTGTGTGATGCTATGTGATTCACGACAGCTCTGTGCAGAGCAGCCTGCTGTAATATACGGTGTCCCAGTAAATCAGCCAGTCTGCTGCCCTTTCTCAACCAGCAGCAGTGCCAAGCCCTTCATCTGCCATCAGCCTCCGCCAAACAGGGGAACAAAAGAACGCAGAGGCTCAAAGGTACAGAGGGAAACATGGAGATAACCCATCGCACAATAACAATATTCCCTGATTGCACCAAACTATACATGGGATAATGCAAGGCAGATGGTACATGATGCTAATTAGGAGCCTTTCCTATCTTTACATCGATGTGTAGTAGAACTGCTGTCCGCTTTGTATATAGTCGTGTGGAAGATAAAATGCCTCCTGCTTTGACTTTTTACAACAGAAACTAACAGAGCCATGGGAGTGACATATAGCCAGAACGATAACATATGTCCTTAGACTCTCTGAATGATTGCCAACACAATTTTTTTATCATTTGATCATCTTGTTTATTCAGTGTTTCCCTTTCTTGCACTCAAATTTTTCCACAATGTTGAACAGAAGCCACATTGTCTTCCTCTCAAAACAAGTGTGTCCTATAAAGCAAAATAAACAGATAAAATAAAATGTGTATTTTAGGCACATCTTTTTATGAAAAAAGTATTGTTGGGCGTTATATTAACTTCTCAGTTTGAAAAGTCTTCACTAAGACAAATGTTTAAGCCTCCAGCGAATGCCAAATCAAACCCGCACAGCTGAATTCAAACCTGTGGGGGAAAAGGGGAAAAATCACAGACATACACAAGAGCCAGCACATACATCTCAATCAATAAGCTGAAACCAGCAAAACTAAACATTAAAACATCTTCAGGCAGGCAGGTCATCTGAGTGAGTAATGATTTTCTTGTTTTACTTGAACTTTAACTTTCTTGTGAGCCCTGAAATGTCTTATCTTCACATGGGAAAGGAAAAGCGAAACAGTAATGCTCTGCACAAACTCAGAAAAAAGCCCAGGCAGAGGTTTTAAAAGGAGACAAACCACAGAGCATGTCACAAACCACTTGATGCATTAACTGTCAATTCACAAGTAAGAAAGAGTAAAAAGTCCAGCTTGGCAGGGAAACAACTACTTCCAGTGAATCTCTGGACAGAAAGTGTTGATTTGCAACAACTCAGAGATGTTTTAAACCGAGTGATCTATGAGGTCATTCCCCGCCAAAGCTGTCAGCATTCATCAGAAACTGCAAGGTTCTGGTTATAAGAAATGGGCAGCCCCAACATCAGAGGAAGTTAGATAGCTTTCTCTGCTTCAAGTCGTCAAGCTGTTACTGAGCCTTATTCGGCCAACTTTGTGTGCGAGTAAGCCGTGTAAGGTGCAAATCAGTTTAACATCATTCATCCATTTTCTATACCCGCTTCTTCCATACAGGCTCGCTGGGGAGCTGGTGCCTATCTCCACCTCTACGGGCGAGGGACCGAGTTCACCTTGGATAGGTCGCAAGCCCATTGCACAGTAACACGAGACACACAGGACAAACAACCATGCATAAACCCATTCGCACCTAAGGGCAATTTAGAGAGACCAATAGGGGGGATATTCCTACCTCATAGCTCCAGTGGCTTGTTTTCACCAAGATGTAAGCAACTACTGTTCAATAGCTGCAACAGCAACCATTTTTTTACCGCACAAAACAAATTATGCAATGCAAACCAAAGTACAGGGGTTGGACAATGAAACTGAAACACCAGTCATTTTAGTGTGGGAGGTTTCATGGCTAAATTGGACCAGCCTGGTAGCCAGTCTTCATTGATTGCACATTGCACCAGTAAGAGCAGAGTGTTAAGGTTCAATTAGCAGGGTAAGAGCACAGTTTTGCTCAAAATATTGAAATGCACACAACATTATGGGTGACATACCAGAGTTCAAAAGAGGACAAATTGTTGGTGCACATCTTGCTGGCGCATCTGTGACCAAGACAGCATGTCTTTGTGATATATCAAGAGCCACGGTATCCAGGGTAATGTCAGCATACCACCAAGAAGGACGAACCACATCCAACAGGATTAACTGTGGACGCAAGAGGAAGCTGTCTGAAAGGGATGTTCGGGTGCTAACCTGGATTGTATCCAAAAAACATAAAACCACGGCTGCCCAAATCACGGCAGAATTAAATGTGCACCTCAACTCTCCTGTTTCCACCAAAACTGTCCGTTGGGAGCTCCACAGGATCATTATACACGGCCGGGCTGCTATAGCCAAACCTTTGGTCACTCATGCCAATGCCAAACGTCGGTTTCAATGGTGCAAGGAGCGCAAATCTTGGGCTGTGGACAATGTGAAACATGTATTATTCTCTGATGAGTCCACCTTTACTGTTTTCCCCACATCCAGGAGAGTTACGGTGTGGAGAAGACCCAAAGACGCGTACCACCCAGACTGTTGCATGCCCAGAGTGAAGCATGGGGGTGGATCAGTGATGGTTTGGGCTGCCATATCATGGCATTTCCTTGGCCCAATACTTGTGCTAGATGGGCGCGTCACTGCCAAGGACTACTGAACCATTCTTGAGGACCATGTGCATCTAATGGTTCAAACATTGTATCCTGAAGGCGGTGCCGTGTATCAGGATGACAATGCACCAATACACACAGCAAGACTGGTGAAAGATTGGTTTGATGAACATGAAAGTGAAGTTGAACATCTCCCATGGCCTGCGCAGTCACCAGATCTAAATATTATTGAGCCACTTTGGGTTGTTTTGGAGGAGCGAGTCAGGAAACGTTTTCCTCCACCAGTATCACGTAGTGACCTGGTCACTATCCTGCAAGAAGAATGGCTTAAAATCCCTCTGACCACTGTGCAGGACTTGTATATGTCATTCCCAAGATGAATTGACGCTGTATTGGCCGCAAAAGGAGGCCCTACACCATACTAATAAATGATTGTGGTCTAAAACCAGGTGTTTCAGTTTCATTGTCCAACCCCTGTATGTGAAAAGCTTTAATGTATTTGTGTTTGACGAACAAACCATGTAAAGAAGGTTTTAATGTTTTAATTTGCACTATAATGCCAAAAGTGTTGGGTCTCCCCTCCAAATAAATGAATTTAGGTGTTCCAACCTCTTCAGTGAGCACATGTGTATGAAATCAAGCACCTAAGCAGTTTCTAAAAAAAGTTAGGAATGAATGGATCGTTTTCAGGAGCTCACAGAAATCCACCCTTGCAGTAAGTACATCGTGACATTTCCTCACTACTAAATATTCCACAGTCAGCTGTTAGAGCCATAATAACTGAACCACGAAGTTGTGGGCCATGATTAGTCAAAGAGTGGTGTTAGGGGATGATGAGAAGCATCTTGTGCATAGGTTGCTAACTTTCTGCAGAGTTGATAACTATAGACCTCCAAACTTCATGCAACCTTCAGATTAGCTTAGGAACAGTTCACAGAGAGCTTCATGGAAAGAGTTTTCATGGCCAAGCAGCTGCATCCAAGCCTTACAGCACTAAGCACAATGCAAAGTGTTGGGTGCAGTGGTGTAAAGCATGCTGGGACTGGACTCTCAAGCAGTAGACGTGTTCTCTGTAAAGCTTAATCATGCCTCTCTGTTTGACAATCCAGTGCAAGACAGGTTTTGGCGGATGCAAAAAACTTGCTGCCTGTATTGTGTCATGTGTGATGGTTGGTGCAGAGCTGTGTGGGGCTGTTTTTTAGGGGTTGGGCTTGGCACTTTTTGTGAAAGGAACTCTTAATCCAGCAGCATGTCTATACATTTTGGACAGTTCCATGCTCCTGACTTCATGGGAACAGTTGGGGGGTGGGTCCTCCAGTGTCAACAGAACTGCGCACCAGCACACAAAGCACAGACCATAAGGACATGAATAAATGACTTTGGTGTGAAGAATTTGACTGATCTGCACAGAGTCCGTACCTCAACATAGCATAACTGTTATGGGATGAATTAGAGCAAAGACAAGCCTTCTCATCACTGCCTGACCTCACAAATGCGCTCCTGGAAGAATAGACAATAATTATCATAAACCTACATCTAAACCTTGCACACAACCTTCACAGAAGAGCTAAAGCTGTTATAACTGCAAAGGGTGGCCCTATAAAAGTATTTGTAATAAGAATCGGATGTCATCAAAGTTCATCAGTTTATAAAGGCAAGTGACAGAAACCATTGGAAAAATAGATTATATTTAATGTAGTTAAACTAATCTTGCAATTTCCTAAAGTATTTAGGCATCACCTTACAGCATTTGCAATTTTGGATGTTTATGATTAGATCTACAAGCTCTGCTTTCCTGGACAGTTTCATTCCTCTCTTCAAGGGAGGCTCTTCAGTCTTTACCGGACTGGATAAAGCATCTGTGAGCTGCCCCCTTCACACTTTTCTGTAGATGTTTAAGCCTGGTGTTTTTTCATCAGATCAGAAGGTAAATGTTTAGGTAAATGTATATTCTTTCTTCGGTTTTAGTCGCTGTACAGTTACTTACAGGCATGGCATTTTAATACTTTTTTTGAGAATGGCTTAAATTCTCAAAAAAACAGTACCTGGAAAAAAAACTTGAAACTGAGATGAGGAGGAGTTCAAGTAACTTGGTGATGAGTGATGGTAGGATGGAGCATGAGGAGGACAGAAGGACTACGGCCTTGCCTTCAATTAGGTGGGTAGTAATGTGAGCGCTGCTATGCTCTTTAGTTGTAAATGATAAACTTACCTGTTGCTTTTCTAGTTAAACTAACCACAAAAAGCTATTTCACACTTGAGCCACATTCATCCAGCCAGACTCACAAGTGCACACAGATACACTGACATGCAGATTGGTAGGCAACATGGAGGTAGGCATTCTGCCCAAGGTGCCCAGAATGCTGCTCCTCTGCATCAAAAATAGTCAGTTAAGGTGGTTTGGCCATTTCTTGAGGAGCACAACCCATTGGGAGGAGTCCCACCCAGGACAGACCCAGAACTCCATGGAGGGAATATATTTACCTTTTAGCCTGGGAACACATGTAATATAATACAAGTGGCAAAAAAGAGACCAAATATGAGTTGCAAAGAAAAACATAGAATATGTAGGAAAATCTTAGGTTTTGAGTACCTTCTCGTTTTTTCACCGGTAGACCTAGACTACCTGGCACACTTCAAGAAATGGATCTGTTACAGATCCACGAGAAACAAAAAATAAAAAAAGATTCTCAATGAGTCCTGATTTAATTAAATTTTTCAACTAAAGGAAATGTTTTTGTGTGCTTCTTGATGATGGCTTTGTTTTTCATCAACGTGAAAATTTCAATAATGCCTTTTTTTTTATTTGTTGCACAGACTCATACATCCTTGAATCTGAGTTAGGTGAATATAAAAAGGGCTTGTATGCTACTGTCACCAAATATTTAGCAGCTCAGGTGATGCTGCACTTGTGTTTAAGAATGGATGTGCTGACTGCAAGGAGGAGGAAGAGAAGGAAGTGGGAGGAGGAGGAGACTGTGCTACTGTAGCAGTGCTTCAGCAAGAGGTGAGTCTACAGCCCCGACAACACAGTGTGCAGCCCAGAGAAGGGTAAGAGAGCCACTGTTTGCTTAGCACCTGCAAACGAGCATCTTGTTTCGTTCTCCTTTCAGCTGTGGCTGCACACAGAGACCTTCAGGCCATCTGTGCTGAAGTGGCAGAAAGAATTGCATGAGCAAGGTGGAATACTGCCAAATCAGTGCACATGCACAGAGGAATTGTCTTTCACAGGAAAATATTTGCATAAAATGCTTAAGGATGAAGGGCAACAAAGTCTGCCTGACTTACCTCAGCTGTCTTGCGTGCTCAGTGAGACAAACAAACCCACTAAGGGCTTCAGTATGTGTGTCATTAGTGATGTCCCAGATGCTCTGAAAACAGACTCTGTAAACCCTGTAAATACACTGCCTTTCCAGAATAACTCTCTGCAGCTTATTACAAACAATGATACTGCCTAATAACCCCTGTAGTGGAAATGTAACTTCAATGGAAGTGGAACAAAAGTACAATGAGGTGGTGAAGTTGGACTGGGGTACAGTGATGAGGCTGAAATGGTTCTTACTGAGTGCAGCTTCTGGAGCTCTGTGCAGTGCAATCAGATCAGTGAGACAAAGGAGTTAAATGGCTGCAGGCGCAGGTGTAGGAGAGCTAGGCAGAATCAGAACCGAATCACCACAATCTGAAATATTATGTCATGTCTGTGTCGTTAGGATATTTTACCCAGCCAATAGGTCAGTCAGTGGCTGGAATAATTTTCAATGCAACAGCATCTTACAGCGTCTACTGAGATAGTTACATGGTAGAAGTTTTTTTTCTTTTTCTTTCCTATATAAAAAAATAATTTACCAAGCTATTCATCCAGTCGCAGCTCCATCCGCACATCCAGGGAATCATGCACCCTGCAGTAGATTACAAAACGCTGCCTGTGTAAAACAAAAGATCCATTTTCCACCCAGTATGCTCTTTTTTTCACCCCTTCACAGTAGATGGCCCATGCAGGGCAGGTTTAATGCAGAAATACGTTAGTGCAACAGATCAGCATGTGCCTCTGCGTGTTAGAGCGCATAGCTCGGCGGCGAGCTTACCCTCTGCGGCCACAGCGCACCGGACAAGGAGTGAAAGCAGAGCCACAGACAGCAGGCTGTTTTCGAGCATCCCCGCTGCTCCGACTCGCAATCCGCTCCTCAAACACCTCCTCCCCCTGTCTCCTCCGGCTATCCTCCTGCGCGGCGAGCATCCATCATCGGCGTCTCCCCCGCAGGCTCCCGGTACTTCGGGATGACCCACCCGCCCATCACTCCTCAAACCGGTAGCCATATCCGGTGGATAAGTTGCTGAAGTTTCGCTCGTAAATAATACATTGGATCAATCCTCGTGCGTGAACGGGGGGAGACACGGCCGTCACTGGGTCACGTCGTGTGTCCAGGGCTGAATAGATGGACTGGGGGGGAGGGGGAGACACGGCGTTGGGGGAAATTAAGGAATGCGCCCTTATCGCTCCGCTGCGTTTGGTCCACCCATCATCACCGTGTGGCGCAGAGTGGCGCTCTCACTTTCCCCAAAGGTTTGACATTTAGCCGCTGGAGGTGAAGTTGGTCCTTCAGACCTGCTGCTGATGGACGACGGTCACTGAGCTGCGTGCAGGGGACATTAAGTCACCGATGTAAGCATGTTTCCACGGAGCTGGGTAAGCGAGTGGATCATTTAGGTCGGCCACTCTTCTGGTCAGGCTGGAACAAAATAGCATCTGTATAAGGTCAATGCTGACCTGTCTGAAGTGCGCCCTCTGCTGGCTGTGTGTGAATTAAACAGCCAATTTATTTATTCACTGATTTCATTAATGGCCTCGTTCATTTATACAGTGAACCACTGACACAAAAGCCACATTTCTAGTAAAGAGGGCATTTTACAGTTTAGCTACTGTTAAACTTAAAGTTTACTGTTGGCATAATGAGAAGGTTCATATCACTGGCTGCTGTACCTCTTCAACTCCACAAGATGGCACCCTTTTGCCACGACGCGAGGTGCTTAAGTAATTTTGAAATAAAATTATTCTTTCTAAATACAAATATTACTACCACTTATTACAACTAATATTTTTTTCAAACAATTTATAATATTTACTAATATTACTACGATTGTATTGTATAAATAATAATTACTAATCAATGTCCAGGGATAGGGGACATTATAATAATTATAGTAATTAGTATTATTAATCATATATCTTTAATGCCATAATTTCAAACAATATTATTTTGAAAATAAGATAATACATTACTAACATTAGAAAGATTACTAACATTGTATACAAATAGAATTATGTGAATATTATTAAAGTACAATAATTTTAATTAGAAATTATTGCATATAGTTACCAAAGCTATCTGTTTTTGAGTCTTTCTTAAAATCCAAAGTAATTCACTTTGCTGGTGAAATCCTACTTCAAGTTTTATTAAAGCACTTGTACAGTGCTTTCTTGAGGGTTTAGTTCTAAACACTCATCCATGTGTACCTGTCTAAACTAAAAGTATACTTTGTAGATATTTTGATTCTTAACAAGGATAGAAATGCACTTCTCTGCCTCATCATACAAAAACAATTTAAATATATGAACAATTATATGATTTGTCTGGTCAACTTTATTGCTCCTAATAAAAGAAACCATGAAAGTGGGTGATGGAGTAACAATCAGGAGACAGAAAGAGGTGCATCAATAGATTTTTTTAATTCAAAGTGAATCTTAACAATAATACACCATAAAGTCTTATTTTGACACTCACCAAAAGAGTCACCTGGAAAACCCGCTTAATGTGACAAAGTAGAGAAGGCTTGGTCACACCTAAATCACTGAGAACTAGAGGAAACACTATCGCAAACTGTATAAGAGACATCACATCCATAGGGTTAGTTTTCCCAGTCCTCATACTGTAAATATTGCACAGTGCAATTGCTACATGGCAAACTAGTGTAGCACAAAATTAGGATAAGGAAAGAAAAAAAAAGCAAACAAAACATAAAAACAAAGCCACAAAAAAATCTACAGGTATTAAAACAGTAACAGTTCAGGTTTCATAATTGATGAGCGATCTAAACAGGTGATTCCATAACTTGCAGTGTGAATTAACTCTGAAATTGACAGAGATAACCAGAAGACTGAAAAGAACTTGAGGAAAACAACCATTTTTCTAACAAATCACAGATTTAGATTAATAAAAGACCCCAAAGAAAGATTTCTAAAGGACAATAACGCCAATATCAAAATCAGTAATTTTAACAACTGGAATTTTACAGATAGCTGTTGAATCTGCTGAACGTTAATAGAATCCTCCACAATTCGTAAACAAAGATTTCAATCATTTGAAATAAAATGCAAAAGAGTTTAGAGATTTCTCTCCTCTTGCATCGATTCTTTTGCGTGACAAATACGGGAGAGTTGATGCAGGCGTGTTGCTGGTGAAAAAGCTCTGAGGGAGTCAAAACACAGATTACATTTCACATGCTGATTATTGGGGACCTATCTCAAGCACTAATGTGTCAGGTTCATGCCTCATCCTCGTAAGATTTCTTTCCCAAAGTGACATTTGAATGTGGTCAGTAAAACATGCAGCTGAGAAAATAACAAATAGCTCCTAAAACATAAAGTTTTAGTCAGCATCGTTGAGAGGTTTCCATCAACACAAAATCAACACTTAGAAACAAAATCGCTCCTCTGATTTTAAAACACCAGTGCTGTCAGCTGTGCACTGGTTGCTCCAATTTAGCCCCAATCTGCATAACAGAAGCCAGACGTGAAGCAAAGTGAGCATGTATTCATGCAAGGTGATGTAAAGCGTGGAGATTATCTAAGAACACTTTGTGGTGCAATGACCGCACAATGGAAAGTATTGCATCTGCTGTTCAGCCAGAGTGACTATCTGAAGATCACCGTGCATCATATCATTCAAAGTCTAACTGTGGGTTTCTATCAGCCTGTTGTCACACAGAGGCTTTGTTGAAGACTTTCTGAGAGAGGAGCCGATTAGGAGTCAAATTCTCCGGAAAATGACTCCACAATGAAGCCCTACTTTGAATTTTTTTTCCCCTTCCTCTTCTGTGAAGCGGCCGCTAAAATAAAGACTGCCTACATGATCGTGGAGTTGGGTTCTCTGCCCTCTTCGTTTATTCACTTTCTGGATCTCAAGGCACAAACACAGTGCTGCTTACACTGTCTCAGTTTCAGTAAAGGACACATAACAACGGCCACCGCCTCACACTGACAAAACACTTTGATATGAGTCACTGATAAAGGGGAGAGCGATCTGAACGCAAGGCAGGTTAGAAGGTCAAACTGAAATTCTAGGCAGATAGAACATTGAACAGAGAAAAAAGGTCGCAGTAAATACTTGTAATCATTGTTGACAATAAAACGTGAAAACTGCTTTGGAACAAAAAGAGTGGGGGTAAAAATTTTAAGTTTCTTACTTTAGTCAAACATTTCCAAGCCTCACTTGCTGTGTAGGTGCTTAGCAAGAAGTGCGTTTGTGTGTCCAATGTGAACGGGGCACATTGGATTCATTTTTTGTTGTTGTTTGTTTTTTTGTGTTGTTTGTTTTCTGGCATCTCACAGTGCTCCCAAAAACTCACCAAAGTGAACTGCCAATACAAGGTGTTTGTGCAATGAGAAAGTTAAATCAATCCTGCAAGCTACAGCTTCAGATGTGTACAAAACATCGATATGAAAACATACAAAACTTAACTTACATCGATACATCATTTATATGCAGTGACGAGCCCGAGAGGTTAATAAGGATAAAATACTGATGCAGAAAAAACACGCACCCGAGGAACAACAAATGCAACTAATGTTCATCATCAGCAAATACAGTAGTTACAGCGACACTCCGAATATGAACGCAAACACGGAAATCAAAACCACTTCTATTTCAGATAATTAGACCTATACAAAACGCTAAGTTTAAACTCAGAGAGAAATCACCTAATTTCACAGCTATTGAAGTGGCAATTATCATATAGCAGCTTATCTATGATACATTCAAGAAAGAAATGATACGACTCGTTAATTGCCAAATAAGCTAGACAAAGCATCAGCTGTTTTTTCTTTTTTAAATATAAGGTTGTTGTTTTTTTTTAATCTTTGAAACAAGCCTCGTACTACCACTACAGTATAACCGAGGTCAATGCAAACAGAATAGCTACTTTGTTCAATAAACAAATTACAGTCTTTGGTGCTGCACAAGCAACTTCATTTAAAACAACAAAAGACTGAAGGAGAAAAAAAGTACACACAACAAATTAGTACATTGGCTCCCAAAAGAGTGTACATGTTAAAATGACAGGTTTTTGTGATGTAAGGATATATAAAGTGACATTTATGCCATACAATTCAATAAAAAAAAAACAACCGGCTTGCCTAAGTATCCACAACCTTGGACGAATATTTTGTTGAAACATCTTTGGATTCAATTTCAGCATTCAGTCTCTCTTTGTCCACAATACACCACATGTTGAATAAGCAATATATGCCCACTCTAGCATGCATAATCTCTCAGATTATGAAAACAACTCTTGTCCGCAGCCCTCTTCAGCTGACCTTCACAGATTATCTGTTAAACTTAGTTTTGTGTTCTGCACTAGGCCATTTTAAAATGCTATTTTTGTTCGGGGAAAGTCATTATTTTGTAATTGGATGTATGCTTGTGCTCACTCTGGTGCTCTTCATCTTTAGCTTCATCTTTAGCTTTCTGGCAGACAGCTGAATGTTTTGGGATTTTTATCCATGTATAATTTGATTCACTTTGCCAAAAACATCAGTTCCATCTATTGAGAAGTAACCCTAGAGCATGATGTTGCTACCCCGCTCTTTACTTTGGATACAGTGTGCTTTTGATGTCCTTGCTGTACCAAAAATACCGCCTAAGAGTTGAAGTTAAGTTTCATCAAACTATAACCTCCAACAAGGTATTGGAAGAATCCCTGCAGTTCCTTCAGTGTTGTTTGTTAGTCTCTTGACAGAGGCCAGTTGCAGTCTCTTCTTTAGGAGAATTTTCCAGTTTTTGTCATGTTCTCATTGTCCTATCTGTTCTCCAACCATTGGTGAGCACCTTCACAATGGTGAATATGGCGTATATATCATGCTCTGGAAATGTTTTGTAACCTACTCTGATCTGATACCTCTCTGCAAACTAAGGCTTTACCTAATGAATGCAAATGACCAAATACAAGGAAAATCAGACAGCTGAACTATTTTAGTATAATCCAATTCACCTGTGTAAACTAAGGAAGGCCGAACTCTGAAAATGACTCAAACGGTGCTTCAACAAAGTGTTAATTAAGGGGTGTGCACATCTATGCAACCGAGTTACAACAGTCTTTTCATCTGTCTTTCCTCACATACATTTGCCTGTTTTTCACTGTAACAGCACAGAATAAATGTCACATTAAAGGTGGTAAATGCTTAGAAGTTCTATATATATATATATATATATATATATATATATATATATAAAACCATCACACATATATGTATATATATCCTCCCTGACGGAATGTGTAAAATAAGTAGTTGACACTGATCAGCATTAAGCCTTCAACAGATGGTATTAATGTAAAGGGGAAAAGTTAACTTTGCCACACATGCATAAATGAGAGAATTGCACACAATTACCTCACACCTTAACAAGCATCTGTACTTAATATTCTAGCTCTATAATATATGTCATATATGTGTGTATATCAAATACTGCATGGTTTGCTCAGGCTTAGAAGATTCCATACCGTAAAATTAATTTGCTTTTTTTTTTTTAAATCTTACCTAATTCAAAGCCATGCCCGTCACACTTCTAAACATCTAAAAACAAAGTAAAAACACTCCAAATAAAATTAGAAAGACAAAAAAAAAAGTTATATATAATCGACAACTATTTAGATTGTATTGCAGTTTTTAAACAGTACAAACACTGTTAGTAGTAAGAGTTTCACTAAATAGAAAGTGATTATCAAATGTTAAGCAATACTCAGTACTTGCACTTTGTACACTAGTTCATTCGGAAACAGAGAGGAAAAAAAAAAATCAAACATTTTTAGGAAAACAGCAGGCATTCGCAACAGCAAAGCATGCCGTTCTTCTTGAACGAACAGAAAAAGGAACTCACTACACACTGAAATATACATAAACTCCGAAAAATAAGTACCGCTATCCGCGATATATCACATCCATGCAAGCTATGCATGAACATATACACATGTGCATATACATACTCACACATAGGATGCATCGACTGATTGGAATTTCAAGTGCTGCAGTCCAGTACATTAATATTCATGTATATAGTCATATATAAGTAGTAACATTAACAACCTCAAATATGTAAGGCACTATGGCTGGGGACAGTTATACAATGCAGCGGGTCTTGTGACACAAACAATAAGAGCAACGTCTATGCATCTTTCCGTTTACATTTTTGCTCATGCAAGACCACACATGCAGCGTGATGAACAACCCTATTAAAATTGGATAACTGACTTGACATTGCGAACACCAAAGACACCGAAACGGTACAAATACTTCAAACGCAGTACAACATACACCGTGGACAACATGTGCATCTGCCGACCTAGAGCTAGAGACTGGGATGGCTTTACAAATATGGATGTGTCTTGCACACATAAGAAGGCAATGTAGAAAAATAGCTGGGACCAGGGGGTTTCTAACTATTCAACAACACCCCAATTATTTACCTGTCTTGAGGAGTATTCGTAGAAGATCCAATGCAAAGATATATCAAATGTGCAAAACACATTAAGTGTGAGTTTAACTACTCATTCATTCTATCAGTCAATCATTCATACATTATTTCCTTCTTAATTTTTGCCAAATATTCTCCACCATTGGAACTCTTTTTTTTTTCTCTTTTTTTAAAGCTTAGAGTTCAATTACAACCAAGTCTAAGTTATTCAAAAAATAGCTTGTTTTCTCTGTGGTTGTGCCATGGTTTTTTATTAGAAATAAAAACCATGTTGTTTGTGGTTTAGGACTCTGCTTAGCCTCCAGGTGGCATGAAAGGTACCAGAGCCACACTTACATGTAGGGGTACTGGTTTAGTTTGGTAGGGCTGAGGGGGAAACTGCCATAAGCGGGCGAGGCAATGTAGGAGTGCGGGGGAAAGAGAGGTTTGAACTGGCCCTGGGGGTGCAAAGTGGGAGAGGGGAGCAGGCGGGGGTTGATGCCCACGGCCACTTGATGCACGATGCCTGCCGGGTGGGATATGCCATAGGTGGGCTGGAGGACGGGGCGGGAGGCGCCAGGGGAAGGCAGGAGGTGGGCCACGGGGGCCGCTGTAACCAGAGGACCAGACGGAGGGTATGACAGTAAGGTGGGCTGAGAGGGCGGATGCCCGCCAAGGTGGGGGTGGGGCCCCGTTGTGTGGTTTGGGCTGCTGTGAGAGAGTGTGAATGTGTGCCCGTGCATGGTGGGAGGGATGTAGGCCTGTGGTCGCCGGTTGGCAAAGTTCCCGTTCCATTCTTGGTGGCATGAACTGAAATGCTGGACCTGAAGGAGAGAAGAACAAACCTTAAGTCTTGCGCAAATACCCTTGACTTCTTTTTATCGTGTATGCTGATGACCTGGTGGTTTTCAATCCTAAAAGGGACAATTTTAAGGCAGCTCTTTAATATACAGTACAGACCAAAGGTTTGGACACACCTTCTCATTCAAAGAGTTTTCTTTATTTTCATGACTATGAATATTGTAGCTTCACACTGAAGGCATCAATACTATGAATTAACACATGTGGAATTATATACTGAACAAAAAAGTGTGAAACAACTGAAAATATGTCTTATATTCTAGGTTCTTCAAAGTAGCACCTTTTGCTTTGATTACTGCTCTGCACACTCTTGGCATTCTGTTGATGAGCTTCAAGAGGTAGTCACCTGAAATGGTTTTCCAACAGTCTTGAAGGAGTTCCCAGAGATACTTAGCACTTGTTGGCCCTTTCGCCTTCACTCTGCGTTCCAGCTCACCCCAAACCATCTCGATGGGGTTCAGGTCCAGTGACTGTGGAGGCCAGGTCTTGGCGCAGCACCCCATCACTCTCCTTCTTGGTCAGATAGCCCTTACACAGTCTGGAGGTGTGTTTGGGGTCATTTTCCTGTTGAAAAATAAATGATGGTCCAACTAAACAAAAACCGGATGGAATAGCATGCCGCTGCAAGATGCTGTGGTAGCCATGCTGGTTCAGTATGTCTTCAATTTTGAATAAATCCCCAACAGTGTCACCAGCAAAGCACCCCCACACCATCACACCTCCTCCTCCATGCTTCACGGTGGGAACCAGGCATGTAGAGTCCATCCGTTCACCTCTTCTGCGCCGCACAAAGACACGGTGGTTGGAACCAAAGATCTCAAACTTGGACTCATCAGACCAAAGCACAGATTTCCACTGGTCTAACATCCATTCCTTGTGTTCTTTAGCCTAAACAAGTCTCTTCTGCTTGTTGCCTGTCCTCGCAGTGGTTTCCTAGCAGCTATTTTACCATGAAGGCCTGATTCACACAGTCTCCTCTTAACAGTTGTTCTAGAGATGTGTCTGCTGCTAGAACTCTGTGTGGCATTGACCTGTTCTCTAATCTGAGCTGCTGTTAACCTGCGATTTCTGAGGCTGGAGACTCGGATGAACTTATTGTCCGCAGTAGAGGTGACTCTTGGTCATCCTTTCCTGGGGCGGTCCTCATGTGAGACAGTTTCTTTGTAGCGCTTGATGGTTTTTGCGACTGCACTTGGAGACACTTTGAAAGTTTTCCCAATTGTTCGGACTGACTGACCTTCATTTCTTAAAGTAATGATGGCCACTTGTTTTTCTTTACTTAGCTGCTTTTTTCTTGCCATTATACAAATTATAACAGTCTATTCAGTTGGACTATCAGCTGTGTACTGTATCCACCTCCTGCACAACACAACTGATGGTCCCAACCCCATTTATAAGTCTTGAAATCCCACTTATTATACCTGACAGGGCACACCTGTGAAGTGAAAACCATTTCAGGTGACTACCTCTTGAAGCTCATCAACAGAATGCCAAGAGTGTTCAGAGCAGTAATCAAAGCAAAAGGTGAAGAACCTAGAATATAAGACATATTTTCAGTTGTTTCACACTTTTTTGTTCAGTATATAATTCCACATGTGTTAATTCATAGTTTTGATGCCTTCAGTGTGAAGCTACAATATTCATAGTCATGAAAATAAAGAAAACTTTTGGTCTGTACTTTATGTATTGAAATTGTGTACAAATTGAAATAAAAGATAAGGCAATATGTAGAACCAAGCAGGACAAATGGGTACAATTTCCTGTGATCATTTTATAAATGATCAAATAAATAAATAAATAAATAAATAATGATGATGTATACAAACAATGTTGTAAGCTCTATGCTCAAGCAAATGACATTGCACATTAATTGACCTTCTGTTCAGTTCGAGTAAAGTTGCTTTGTTTAAAGCTTATTACGCATTACACTATATGGTTCAACTGTGGACATCTAAAACATACAGCATGCAAAAGTTGCTTTCTTACACTGAGGTAATGAGGACCTTCCTTAAAATACCCCGAGGGGGTCCTGCCAGCCAGATGTTTGTCACTGCAGGTGTTTGCATATATAAAGTTCTTTATAAAACATTTGATTTGTGCTGCAAACAGCATTATTGTAGTGATCACAAATCCTGCAACGCGTCCAGTTTGAGGATGCACTGTTTGTGTTTGTTTTTAAATGAATCACTTAAAATTATGCAACTGTGCTTATAAAGTTTGATTGGTGTATCATTGTAATGTTCTACTTTACAGGCTTTTGCCACTGATCCAAGATTCCAGTTTTTCTTTAAAGGTCTGACCTGCCAAATTTGACCAATACTGACCGATTTTTAAGGACACATTCATGAGCAAAAATGTGCAGAGCTTTGATTTCAGCAGAAAATGAAGGATTTACAGTATTACATGATATCACTATTTGTGTATTAAAGCAAATGTCAATAACCTTTATCTGACCTTTACTCAACTAAAAAAAGGTTAAATGAACAAAACAGTTTAATAGTCCATCAAAACACATGGATTTGGTTTTTGTGTTTTTAGACCAAAAATAGAAGGAGTTTTTGATGCATATAATGAACATTTAGAGTTTTCAATTTTTGACCTTATGATCACAGATAGCAAGGGAAAATTCACTTATTCCGTTGTCTGGTTAATTGATGTGTACATATCCACTAGTTTGCACTTAAAATAAACAAGAAACGGTGCTATACAGTGAAAATGTTCAGTAACTAGGAGTGCAGACGTAAGAACAGTTACTATGGTGGATAAAGTTCCAGATACAACATGACGTTGACCACTAATCACACGTGCTGCCATGCCACCAAAAGGAAACATTTGCAAATCAAATTTGGTCCTTATCACTCGATTCCCCAAATGTAGTCACAACTACCCGAGTATCTTTAGAAGTCACCCCTCATTACAAATTGACAGCTTCTTGTCAGGGTCAACGCTCCCCCTCAAGAAAACAGATGCTAAATGTAATACCCTAACTGGCAGCGGTATAAAAAAAGATACACGACAAGCAAAAATAAGCAGCACTTCTGCCAGGAACCAAAGCTGCTTTTGTGAGTGAGAGTATGTGTAACCCTCTCTTTGATCTCGTTAAGAAGGTGAAATATGCTTTCCTACCAAGAGATAATGAGCCCATCATAACAAAATTGTACGCAATTAAATCAAATTAACTCAGATCAGACGAATGCGTATGTTGCAAAATTACGCTTGACTGATGAAGCGCAAGATTTTGTGCATTCAATAACCCTTCAATTATGCAGAAGTGCAACAGTTACTCGCCTTTTGTATACTGATTTTCTTTGTGAGTTTACTCACCTGCCCAAAGCCTATAGGCTGCTGTTGCTGGGGCTGAAACATGGGGGGGATTTTCTGCGGTCTGTTGAGGAGCGGTGTGGAGTGGTGATGTTGTCGCCCAGGAATGCCTCGCCCTCTGGAGTGGCACGAAGACTCTTAAATTGAGGGAGGTCATGTAACAGGAGACAGAGATAGGGGTAACATGTGAATACAGAAATACTGGTGCCCAGGTCTTGCTGTCAGTCTGAATATAAAACAAGCAAACAGGTCTTGAGCTGGAGCATGTATCTAACTGCAACAACTGCAAATGCAGAACATATCTCTGTACCCACTTGGAAACATTTGCAGCTCTGTGGGCTTATCGGAGATTTCAGCTGTGTGGGATCAGTTCCAAAGTTTAAAACATAGATGGGTATAAATAGAAATATTATGAAAAGGAGGAGGTTTTTAACTAAGCTTGATCGTAAAGCCTATGGTGGGGTCAGATCATTTTCTATAAATAAATCTTTCAGCACTAAAATAGGAAGCTGTGGCCTTTTATGTTGGGCCTCAGTTGTAGTAGTTTGAAGGCGGGGGAGAGAGATGCCACTGGCATGAAGGATTTAAAGCTAAACCCTCCACTTTCTAAAGACATTTAAAAAAAGTCCTTCCTAAATGTTGGAACTAGTGTCCACTGATCACAGCAGTTACAAAGCCCACATAGATCATGCGTAACACCACATAATCCATATTTCAGACATTAGTTTGTTTAAGGTAGCCAGAAAACACAATTTTTCTGGTCAGTAGGTATTTCTTTAGCTATTTTGTTCAAAGCATTGAACATTTGATGGAATTACGCATGTAATATGCAGCTTTAAGAAGTGCAGATCCACACAGTTTTAGCAGATCTCAAATTTAGAGAAATATACTCCATGCAAGGGTTCACATCACAAATCAAAGCAGATTCATCAGCGCAGGAAACCCATAATCACCTGTGAGAGCCTCTGTGGCCAACTAACACTGCATAATCCCAGGCCATGTGACCTGTGGAGCAGACAGCAGCAGTGTTGACCGGACCTTTGAGCTGGCATAACATGCTTAAGCACTTGTTAGCTGTCTGACTGGATAACCCCACCAGAAACAACACAGCAACAAAAAAAGTCCTGCTATTTCACTTTTTGTCAGCTCTAACATATACTAGAGGGAAGGTATGTTTCTATCGTATTAGACTGATGCCTTCTGACAGTTTTAGAAGTTACAATTGAACCCTAATTCACATCACTGGACAAAGCCAAATTTAAAGGACATATATTGAATTTTATCCAGCAACCTAAAACTCTTGAAAGTATGAAACATAAATAAATAAAATTTACTTTTCCATAGGTTTTCAAAGCTTATAAAAAATGTTAAAGACACATTTTTCTAAAACAAGCAGAATCATGCCCCATAAAATATATGGGTTTGCGTTTTTGGATTCTGACATGTTGTCTGGGAAGGTTTCATGGAAGAAAACAAAAGTTGGGAGGATGGATTTATCTTTACCTAGCCAAAACCAGTCTCCTGGTTAAAAACACTTTTTGTCCAAGGATTCTAAAACAATTGGAATCTTGGATTTAATGGAAGAAACAACCCAAAGCTAATCAATGAAGATACTACAAAGTTTAACCCAGGACTACAAATGATAAGCAGAGTCAGCATCCGAATCACCAAGGGATTTAAAACTATAGGTTTATCAGCAAATTATTAGTTCAAGAAGCATCTTTTTCTTCGTCTGTGTCTGAGCCAAATGAAGGAGAGAACGTTTGACTGCAGATGCAGTTTGAGAACATCCAAAAGATGTGTCGCATTAGTCTCAAGGACCAAACAGCCAGCTGTTGGTAAGCTACCTGCAGACAGTCTTACAGAGTTTGAATGCTCTGACAGATGGCGTCCTTGGAATAATGTTTTAACAGCTCCATTACTGTGGTGTAGGAAAACCCTCATGTGGAAAAAAGTGAGACTTGCACAATTACTGATGACATTGTTCTTTGGAGAAATGGGCAGGCCAATGCCCTTGGGGATAAGAGTAACAATGCAGGTCAATGGTAAAGTGCAGAAAGATCAACCATAAAACATTAAAATGCATTTCTGTTTCAAAAGCCTTAAATTTCCATGTTTACCTGTGTTTCCATGTGTTTCAATGACAGAACAGTTGTTGTTATTGTTCTGCACCCGCATCGGAGGCACCACAACAGTGCGTACTGGTGGCTTGCTGGGCTCAGTCTCAGGGGCAACGCACGCCACACGCGGCTCACAGTTCTGGTTGCTGTCAGCAATGTAGCGCCGCTCTGTAAAGGGACTGTTGCTGTGGCCGGAGTTGTGCGAGGCAGGCGAGCTCTCCACCGTGTCACAACCACTCTCCTGTTCATCATCCGACATGCTGGAACAGGTTAACAAACCAAGTGGTTCTGTTAAATTCAAGAGCTGTAAATGCTCTGGCTGTGATTACATAGTCAAAATTAGTGCATTACCTGTTGGCCTGTTTGCATGGGGAGTTGTTGGACTGGGCTGAAGCTGAAGAGCTGGTGCTGAGCGTACTCTCTGGACTGCTGAGAGAACATACTCTCTCCATACTGACAGTGCTCTGACATGCTTCACAATTTGCAGTGCCCTTACACCTGTGTTTGAATACAGAAGAAAAATGAGATGGAAAACTTTTACAATGAAATATGTAAGATTGATCCTGATGCTCAGTACTTACTCCCCCATTGAGTGAATTTGTGCATCCTCCTCTTCATCACTACTGATACTGATAACACTAACAGTCGGGCTGGCAAGGCCAGAGATCACCATTTCTTGCCGCTGTTCCTGTGAAACCGAGAGCTCCTCGCAGTCTGGCTGCACTTTACAGCAGCTCTCCTCTTCGTCCTCCTCGACCTGATCTACTGCTTGCCCTTTTCCTATGGAGCGTCCTTTTTCTTGACATCTGGCTCCCTCCTCCTCAATGTCTTGCACATTCTTTGCTGTATCGGCCATCTTTGGGGACTGGCATGCCACATATTGGATGGTTGTGTTTTGGGAGGTGCTGCTGCCCCTGCAAAACAAACAGGGAGCAGGTTGTCACTTTCCCAAAGGTGTACATTTTTATGTATTTCTTGAGGATAAAAGCCATGTGAAGTACCTGTTCACACAAGGCTTTGCTCGCTTGTTTGCCGCTGGCTGTGGCCACACCACATGTGCGATGCCTATGTTGACTGGCTGGTGGGTGGACATGGTCATTTGGTTGGTTAAGAATGGCTGAGGGTGTGCAATCATGGAGGTGAAATGGTTACCATGGGGACGCACTTTCCTGCAATAAGACAGCACAATGACGAAAGCCTTCAGTACAAATTGTGAATGTCAAAGGACGTATTTGAGTCAGGGATCGTTAACATTTAAGGGGGAAAACAATACAGCTTCAGCCCACTACAGCCATTCCTGAAGTATAGCAACCAAAAGTAATAAATGTTACAGCTAAAAATAAAGTATGATACATCAAGAACATGTTATCCTATAATAGCATTCTCACCCCCAGTCACTCAATCTCTGTGTGCCAGTCACAGTGTCAGATGCCAATGTGGTTGGTGGCGGGGGCACAGATGTGACCTGCTGCCAAGTGGGCACCAAGATCTGTTGTGCATGGCTCGACCAGGCCTGTCAGTGTGTAAGAAAAAGCCTTTTAACACTTTGTCAGATCAACCATAAACCTCAATATTTTATATGAAGATTTTATGTGACAGACCAACACAAAGCAGCACACAACTAGGAAGTGGAAGGAAAAAGATGCCCTTCTGTAAATAAACGTCTGAGTTTGTGGCATGCACATCAGTCCAGCCTCTTTTAATTTAGTGTCTCTAAATAAAATTCAGTGCAAGGAAATGCCTTCAGACCTCACTTAATTGCAAAAATAGAGTCTGTGTTTAAGTTAACCACAGCATAAATATAGCTGTTCAGAGCATTACTGAACAGCTGGTAATGGCAAGCCTCAAAATATTTGAAGCTGCAGCTAATGGTAGTTCCACAAAGCTTTGACTCAGGGGAGCTGAATACATAATCATGGCACACTACTCAGATTTTATTTGCAAAAGAAATATTTTTAACTATCTATCCATGCCTTTCACTTTACAATTATGTATTACTTTACATTGTTATATTACAGTAAATAAAATGACATAGATACATGTCATGGCTTTTAATATGGTAAAAAAAAAAAGAAAACGTTAAGGGGTATGAATACTTTTGACATCAGTGTAATCTTCTTCAGGCCCCTACCTGTGTGATAACTCCAGGTCTGATCTGTAAGGGCTGGATTGATGGTGCTTGAGTAACCAGAGGTACAGAGGCCTCCATATGGACAGAGTAGCCAGCTGGTTTAGCGGTATTAGTAGGGATACCTGCAGATGCAATGCACAGGAAATCTGACCTCAAGAGAGTTGCCAAAAAAAGAAAACCTATTCAGAAAGTAAAATCAAGAATGACAGCCCACGTCCTACCTGGTATTGTCGGGGGACACAGAATGAGAGCCTGCTGAAATGACTCATTGCATCCAAACTGACCACTTCCTGTCTGCATTTGTATCCCAGGGTGCATCACTGACGGTGCAGATGGAACTAACCCCTTCAAAAAAGGGTAAAAGCAACATGATTGGTTTTTTGTCTACCAGTAGGTGGCGACAGCTCTTTGAACAGCACTTGTTTTTCAGTTGAACAGAATTAAGGAGAACATGTGGGAATTCGAATCCATGATGACTATAAAATCATTATTTTGACAAACTCATGGGTCAGACTAAAAACGCACCCAGGGCCCACTTCCTCAGAATGTAATTATAAAGTTAAGACTCTGCATTTTCTGTTGAGTCGTCATTGCATGCAATGCCAATTTATATGACCAAGCTAAAAAAAGGACCTGCAAATGACAGGCTGACAGTCTTTTTATGGGATTGATTTATCCAGGCTGGCCATCCGAGGTCACACTCGTTTGTTGAACCTGGATGCTTAACAGAAGAGCCAACCAGGCTGAACAGAAACAGGTCAGACCCTTTAAATAGTGAAGCATGTGCTTTTGCTTCTCTGCTAACCCAGCTCTCATGCCTGAGTATAATCACATTTAAAGGATAACGAGAACTAGGGCTATATTGTTCTGCTATTGCTACTGCATGTAGCCCAGCCCCCCATACATATGACAGTGAACACAAAGCAGTCGTATAAATGGGTGTTCTAAATCAGCCACGACCTACTCCTGTAAACGTCTTCTCAGCAGTAGTAGATACTGCTTGAATCGTAAATGATCAAGTCTATTCTGTAAAGCATGTCAACTGCAACATGAGAGACTCCTAACATTTTTAGCTGCAACCACTAATACGTAAATGTTTGCATTTTTCCAGTTTTGATCCTCAGCATGACTGCTTTCAGGTAGAGATGTTTAGAACTATAAAAATCCAAAACAAAACAGGTTGGGGGCCTTGTCTCATCCTTTCTTTTCAGCAACAACTCTGATTTGTACTGTTGCCATGACCTCAGAAACATGACGTGATTTTGTTGCCATGACAGCAGTGCTAGGACGCAATAAGATGGCAAGTCAGCATACAAAATGAACAATAAAAGCAAGAAATCAGTCTCTGTTGGAACAAATGAAAGGAACAGAACACTGGATGTCATGAATCTGCAGCATCTGTTATTCTGTTTCCCAGAATTGTTTTTTTTTTACTGATTTTTATGATCTACAAAAAAAATCAGGGGTCTTCTGAAAACATACTCAGGTTATTTATGTGGTTTATTTGTTGACATGCTTGTTGGCTGATCTAATAATTATTTTGCATGGGTATGGAAAACTCAAATGTGCATGCGCAAAAGTGTAAGATACTAGTACAAACACTCTGAACAACTTACTTGAGTATGAACAGCTGAGATCTTACTGAAGGGGAGGTTGGCTGAGGCAGCACTGGTTGTAGTTACAGGTCTAACGAAAGGACCTTTATTTCGATTGGCGGCCTCATACCCAGCGGGGCGAGTCCAACAAACGTCCATGATGTGGAAACATGACTTCACACTACAGACAAGAAAGTGGTATGTGAAACGTTCATAACAATCTGCAAACATGTCTTAAAATCTAAGACACGGGCGACGTACTGGTTGCTGTGGGGAAAGTCAAGCTGGTGCTGCATTGTCACAAAAGGGTGGATGAGAGCTTCGGCAGGGGAAATCCTCTGTTCTGCGTCGATCAACAACATCTTCTTCAGCAGGCCCACAAACTCCCAGCGGTCTGCCTTCTCCGCTAACAAGTCACAACCTTCCAGATTCATCATCAAGTTCACCTGCAATAAAAGGTTTTGTTATAAAGACCAAAATGGTGTTCATCACATGATTTATAAAAGGCTTTTTCTAGATTTTTTTGTTCTTATCCAATCTCAGGAAATTGGCTAATCATCGTAGCTGATTGTGGTTTCTATTAAAGAACACAATTTTAACAACAAACACAACGTTTTTTCAAAATACGTATTTTCTGCCTAGAAGAAGAGGTGATGTCAAACAGTGTGTGTAAAAAAGCAAATACTGTAAAACTGTGTTTTACAATTATTTTAAAACCTGTGTGTATTACCAGGAGTATACAGACCTCCGTCGTAACCAAATCTTTTTTTCAAAAGCTGCCAATATTTCAAAATCCGGATTTTTCCAGGACAGAAGTAGAAAGCTCAAACGGTTAAAAGAGCTCAACTTTAGTGTAAGTTCAGCCTTCCTGTTATGTGCTGAAAAGCTTACTCTCTCTTGCAGCATGAATGACACATGCTCAACATGTCAATAAAAATACAATGTCATTTCTCTGTCCTTTCTCTGACATTATTTTAAAAAAATTACTGATACTGGAAATAGTCTTGTTTGACTTTAAGTCTTGCTCACTCAGGCCATAGAGTGTTGGCAGTGTGAAATGGTAGAGCCTGGAATTGAGGCGCTCACTGATCTAAATAGGATCAGATTTTTGAGTTTCTAACCCACCAGTTATGGTTTAGGGCATAATTATGTTAAAAATCATGGGATTCTAGTCACCAGCTGATTCTTGGCTGATCTCTAGTAAGAATGTAACATTAAAATATGTTTTATGATGTGGAAGAATTTTAATAGAACCCCTTTTTTAAAATTTTACAAAATTCTCCTCTGACTCAGAAAAAAGCACACAAGTGAATAAGTGGGGGAATTTCCCTTTTCTATTTTTAGTGAGTACACTTCAATCTTAAGTTATAAACTTCAAACTTGGAATTTCACAGGGGAGAAGTGGTGGAAATTACCTCAAAAGTTTTGTTTTGTTGTTCCTTCAAAGTGATATCACCTGTTTTTTTTTCAATTATTTTCTTGATACTAACTAGCAGGAAATGTTACAATGGAAATTTCTTGCCAAATAGCTAAACGTACGTGCGCTATGTCATCCAAACAGCTGAAGATGTACTTCCTTGCTTCCTTTGATTTCATTGCCGTCTCCGTCTCGTGCTCGTCTGTTGACTGCGGAACAAGAAAGCATTAAGTGAGGACAACAGCTAATGTTAAAGTGGTGAAACAGTTCCATGCTTCTGGAAAATTTTGCATTTCATGTCCCCGTAAAATAGTATATTCTGAAGATAAAAAAATATATGTCTATTCACAATGAGCATCGTTGATTCAGACTAACAGAGATGATTTCAGACATGTCACTGCCGAATCCAAAACCAATAGGCAGCAATTGTGACAGACTGTGAACAAATGTTTCCTTAAAAAAAACGTATTTATGACTTGTATCTTGATGCCATAAAGTCCTTTTTTGTTGGAACTGCAAGTATTATTTGCCTATAGAAAGTAGAGTACAAGTGTAAAAGGAGGTAAAGTTTAACCTATGATATTTATGTTTAGTTTGACGTGTGAAGCAAACTGTGATCTGGTGCTTTGACTAAGAAATTATATTTTTCCATGTTTTGGCATGTGTGGCACTCCTCACCTTCAGTCTCCATGCTGCGTAAGGTGAGTCTGACTCTTTGCAAAAGAACCGTGCTGTCTTTGTCCCTGCATTCAACAAATGTTCTCCTGGTAAACCTTGCGTCTGAGAGATGTAGCGAATCTACACGACACAGAGAGAAGACAATCAAAGAAAATCTGCACAAAAAAAATTTGAAAGACCAAACATTTGGCAAAAAAGAACCATTAAATCACTTTGTTTGAGGTTTGATAGTGTTCATAGTAAACAATTAAGGTTTTTGTCATGGGTGTACTTTACAAACTCAAATACAGTGTCACCTATCTTTACACCCCCTTTGGGTTACTCTGAAGGGATGTTAGCATAGTAGAAATAACAAGACCTTTAAGATGCCCTTCTCCTGTGAAGAGTCTAAACCTTTCACGCAAAAAAAAACACCGCGGTAGTGACTGCAGCTTGTGCCGATAATAACTGAAAAATGTCAGGCAAACTCTGACATCAAGGCTCCCACAGTTTGAGTGCTTTCCAGAGCAACGACAGATAGCAGTCAGATGCTGTGGTGCAAGAATGTCACACGCAGATTTTTCAGATGAGAGTGGCGAAGAGCCTGGCTGACGTCAATCACACCCAAGTGTAGAGAACAACAATCATTAGAGATTCAGTGAAGCTTATTAGCAAGGAGACCAGAAGCACTTAAGAGAATTATGAAGGGTAGGAAAAAAGTCCTGTAAAACCCAATAATTCAAACTCAATTGACATTGAACATATGTGGGTTTTCATTTTACAAATGTTTCCTCATTAAAAATGTTGATTTGGCATCATTTAAAGTGTTGTTCTGTCACGCCTGCTGTACTGATTTCATGTCAGAATTTTCACTTTGCTGCAGAGGTATTAATACTGCAATGTGTTTTTGTATGGGTGGGGCAGTTTGTTCAGGTTGGTTTGTTGCAAACACGCTATATTACCAAAAGTATTGGGTCACTGCCCTTTACACCTTTAGGAACATTGCTGACATCCTGTAAAAAGGCTTTTGTATGGCTTTAATAAAGTGCTGGTCCACCCTTCACAGCTAAAACAATTTCAACACTTCTGGATGGCCTGTCAACAAGGTTTAGAAGTGTGTTTATGGGAATATCTGGCTATTCTTTCAGGAGTGAATTTGTGAGGTGAGACACTGATGTTGGATGAGAAGGTCTGTCTCTGCTATATGATACTAGGGCTGCGAAATATTAAGCAAACATGTGATAATGTTGGTGACTGTCGTGACAACAATCTGACTTTCTGCTTTGGGTTCATAACATAGATCCAAGAAAATATGTAGTCTGGCTAGCTACTGGGAAAAAATAATTATTATTTTCATCAACAGGGTTTTATTGAAAGAGCTGCTTCAGACACAAGTCTGCTGGTTTGCCAACAAACAGCTGAACTTTCTTTTTTTAGGGATTTTACCACCTCATCACCACTTTACCTTCCAAAACACATTCATGCTGCACAAAGGTATTCACCAACACTGTGACAGCCTAAACAAATCTCAGTTTCGAGGAAACTGTGATGGGATAGTGGAAATCCCCAGACTTCTAATGAACACTAACACTACATTTAACATTTTTTGCAAATTCCCATTTTTCATAATTTCCTCCAACAGAAGAGAATTTAAAACCAAAACTCAAGTCTTCCTTTTCACTTTCTGCACCACATATTATTTACTTCTATTGATTAAAAAAACCAACAAAAGAAAACAGAAACAAAGTATCCTTTTTATCACACATGATAGCTGCACAACAGCATTCAACTTGCTACAACAGCAACAACAGAAGATGGACGGTTGTGGATGGAAACTCTTGCGACAGGAAAACCCCAATTTTTCTTCGAAGGCCTATTTGCTCAGAAAGCTCACAGTTAAGTGAAATCATGGCACCAGGTTTCGACTTCACAAACCAGCTATCTGTTGGGCTTGGCCTGCTGCAAAACAGACAGTGAGCGCAGTCTTTACCTTTTGACTGTACAGACAGCAGTACATGCTAAATATATGCATTTGTAAGCACTTGTCCACAGAAAAGTATTATAATCGCAAACAGAGAATCACACAGCCGCTGTCCTTTACATGTCTGTTGTCAAACACATACATCATATGTGTAACATCAAGAGACAACTGTGACAGCCTCCAAAGAGGATAATTCCTTCTACAGCCTTTACACTCCTAACCCAGGTTACCCTAAATCTTTATGTTCACAAGATGAGTAGTGCCAAAGGCAAAATAAATAATTAGCTGCCACAGCTATGCCACTTGCTGTTTATCTTTTTAAGCTACGAGACAGAAAAGAGATCATGTCAAAGAAACAAGAAGCCTTGTATCCTTGTAAAGTATAAGATAGTGAGACTAGGAAATGAGGTAACCAGAGGTGGAGCGAAAGCAGGGGAAGAGCAAGTTATAAATACAATATGCTGCGTGGGATGGAACGAGACCCCGTAATGAAAGATTAGAAGAAAGGGGGAAGACATGTTGCAGCAACTTTATGAGTTACAGCCGAATCATCCGGTGACCCTGGGATGACACTTTGCACCAGCAGTCAGCTGCTTAGCAAATTAAAAGAAGAGGCAATTAATTATCATTCCTATGTTCATTCTTTTAGGATCATTTTATCACACTTAAAGAAGCACATACACAGTGCATTGAAAAGGTATTAACCCCCTTGATTTTTTTTTCGCACCTCATCAAACAAATGCCAATATAATACAAACATAACCTGGGTAAATACAAAATGCAGATTTCAAATTAAGGCCTGATCACCCCAAAAGAACCTGTCTGACAACACGAAGTAGGGAAAAAGGTTTTAAAAAGCAACACATCATGTCCGGATCGATAGAAATTAAACAACAAATGAGAAACAAAAATCATAAGACATCTGTTAGTCTGAAAAGGTTACAAAGCGTTCCACAGATGAAAAAAACACGAAACAGTCCTAAACCCTTTCAGGAGTCACTGGCCTACCACCATTACACCACAAGGTCTCATCCAGGAGCTTACTGCAGGCTTTATGTACCTCAATTAAGGTCAGTGCTCAGGATTCAACAATAAAAAAAAGAAAAATGCAAAAATGGCAGAGTTCCTAGATTAAAACAACTGCTGACCAATAAGAATACTAATGTTCCACCTTGATAATCCCCAAGACTTTTGGGAAAATATTCTGTGGACTGACAAGACAAATTGGAATTTTCAATTCAATTTAATTCAAATTCAAAAATACTTTATTAGTCCCAAAGGGAAATTAAATATTGTTATAGCTCATATTATGTAGGTTTCTTCAAAGAGCCGTTGTAGATGCTGATGGCTGTGGGCAGGAAGGATCTCCTGTAGCGCTCCGTCTTACAGCAGATCTGAAAAAGCCTCTGACTGAAGACACTCTGTTGTTGTAGGACAGTCTCATGAAGAGGATGCTCAGGGTTCTCCATAATGTTCTTCATTTTATGAAGAATCCGTCTTTCCACAATGATCTTCAGATGTTCCAGAGGAGTCCCCAGAAACGAGCCAGCCTTTTTTATCAACTTGTTGAGCTTTTTTAAGTCCCTGGCTCTGATGCTGCTTCCCCAGCAGATGATGGCAGAAGAGATCACACTCTCCACAACAGACTTATAGAAGATATGCAGCATCTTGCTTCAAACACCAAAGGACCTAAGCTTCCTCAAGAAGTACAGTCTGCTCTGTCCCTTCTTGTAGATGGCTTCACAGTTGCATCTCCACTCTAGTCTGCTCATGAGGGTCTGGTCCCATTACACCTGGTGTAAAACTAACATTATTTTAGAAAAACAACATTATAACTAGAGTCAAACATGGTGGTAATGGGATAGTCCGGGGCCGATTTGATTCTTAAAGACCTGGACAACTTGCCATCATTGATGGAACCATGAATTCTGAAGAAGAATGTCCAGCCATCAATTTCTGACCAAAGGTTCAAGCTAACTTGGGTTATGCAGAATGATAATGATCAGCAGCACACCAGCAAGTCAGTGTTTGAATGTTCCACAACATTAAGGTTCTAGAGAGGCCTATTCAAAGCCCAGAACTCGATCTGACTGTTACAATGTGACATGACTTTACAAGGGCCTCGTGGCAGTTGGCCATGGGCCAATTGTTGCTGCCAGTGGTGGCCCAATTGGTTGTTATTAATATTATTCTTTTTTGAACATTTATGTGACAAAAAAAGCAAAAACGAATGAAATCGAAATGTATAGTTCGTGATAACATTTAGAGATAACTGCTGGCTGGTTGTTACTTTGTAAATGCCCAGATTATGCCCGGTATGCGTGTGTTTAGAACTGATTGTAAACTTTTGCTGTTGGTTTTTAAATCTCTCAACGACCTCATACTGTATTTTTCTGAACTTTTAAGTGTTTGAGTGCCTGGCAGGTCCTTGAGGTCATCCAGTCAGCTTTTACTGGATGTTCCAAGGACTAAGACCAGACCTTTCAGTGATGGCACCCACACTCTGGAGCAAGCTTTCTTTAAATCTTCGTGCTATCACCGAACTGGGCCTTTTTAAAAGCAGATTTAAGATGCGTTTGTTCAGAAGAGCTTTTAATGTTTCTTAGCATAATTCTTTTTAGATAAATATTTTCGTTTTCTGTTTTAAAGTGCTTTATAAATCAATAAATGTATGAATGAATGCTTATCTCAATACCTTTCTTTTCAAAAGTGCAGGATCTTTTTGCAGCCTAACATTTGTCACTGAGAAATTGACCATGCGCAAAGATTGAATTTAAAAAACCATTTTGGTCTTTGATGGCTTTGACTGACCATTCCGTGCATATTTCCATAACCATTTACTGACCCTGCTTCATGATTGCAGTCAGGACTTGTGTCGCAGAGTTCATTACAGAACATTTCAACAAAAAAGGATAACAAGTAAGCTCACTGAAACCATGTCTCCAGTTTAAAATACACTGCAGCTTTCAAATGCTGCCAATGATCTACATATGATGGCCTTTGAGCTCTATCTTATAGATTTACACATTCCTTTCTCTAACTTCTATTACTTTCAGAGTCATTGTCTCTTACTGTCGCTCTATATTCCAGCTTCGTTGTAGAATTTTTTGATCACTCCTCATCTTATCAATTCCAGACAGTCCCATATTAAACTAAGAAGGTCCCCCACCGAGATATTTCCAAAGCAGCTTTGCCATCAGATTGACTTGTTCTTCCAAAAACAGATTAATCATCTTTAGACTTAGGTGCTGCTGTGCTCAAATCAAATCTCTTTTCGGAGATGTTGAGTTATATCTTCTGTCACGGTTCTGTGGCGGATGAAAAATGCTGCCGGGGCATAAAAATACATTGCTATGAGCGCAGTGTGGTGTCGTAATATAGGGTGCTGCAAGAGACAGAAGAGGATCTAACCGAGACTCTATTGGCAGGTTGTGAGTACACAGGGCTCTGCAGCAGGGGGGGAAAGCCGCCCAACATAAGCCCCGATCTGTCTAGTCCGAGGAAGATAGGATCAGGGCTCCAATGAGAGGGGGAGGCATCCAACAGCTACCAGTAGACATACCATCATTCACAAGAATGTGCTCTTCTGCTCACTGTAACAGACACCTGCTGACATATTCAGTTGGGTAGGTATGTCATCAAGAAACATGTTTACACTGTGCTTTATTTTTCCTACTGTAAGTCACATGATCAAAGGGTATTTTCTTTGCTTTATTAATCTATCACCAGGTTTGTTTTACAATAATTTCCTTGAGAAATAAATCAATATCTCACAGTGATTCTAGCATCTAAACTCTATAATGATCATTGTATAACATTTTAATGGCAACATGTTCTTTGGAAAGTGTAGCAGATGTATACAAGTATTTAATGGAGACTAGAAAACTTCAACAGAGAAAAAACGATGTAATTGGAAAGCTGCTTTGAAAGTGAACGCCTTCTTCTGTAGGTGAAAAGAAGGGATGAAAAAGTGAGAGAGGGGAGATGATGGACACTTCAGCTTCGCCTGTTCCAGGGTGGAATAGAAGGAGAGGCTGCAGATATGGGCGTAGCTTCAAAGGAAAGAAAGTCCACCTAAAAACATTAAAGCCCAGGAGAAAACAGAACTCAAAAGGAGACTGAGTCATGAAAGATGGATGCAAAAAAAGTAGAAAATGCTGAATGAGTCATATAACAACATACGCTCTGTGCAGAGATGACAAAAAACTAAAATCCTGAAAAATATTGTGGACAAAAGCTGTTTGGTGATGTGAGGTTACAGGTGAGAAGAAGGTTGTTTACCTGGTCATACTCCAGGGCCCCGGGGTAAAGTGGCCAACCCAGAAAAAGCTCCGCTATCACACAGCCTAGGGACCACATGTCTATGGCTTCACAAAACGGCAATCCCAAAATGATCTCTGGAGCCCTGTGGAACAAATAATACACACAACATTTAATCATAAAAATATCTACATGTTAAAAACCATGACAAATACAGTTATACATGTTTTTTTTTTTGGGAGAAAAACATTGTAGCCTGTTGTATTTGTGCCCGTTTTAACAAAACTGTGTGATTCCCGATGACGTCCGCTTTAATGGGATTGTCGTACAAGTGTAACAGAGCTAAATGACCCATAAGTCGGTGTGTGTGACAGAGCCAAGTCGGGGCCTGCAATGGCAGTGGGTTAGCAGGTCAGTCACAGTGGGATATAACTTTGACAGGCCTTCCTAACTGTCCTAGTCTGACAAAAAGGAAACAGAGTAAATACTTATGTGGCACCACAGTGTGACTTCGTAGTACATCGTTATATTACTTCACAGGAATGCAAGAAGCAGGCTCTTAGCACCAGTAAGATATGTATGCAAAGGTCACCCAACACCACTAATAAATACTAGAATAATGTTGGTTTTGCTAAATCATAATTACAAAAAAAGAGCAACACAGATATATTTATTTCAACTTCAGTATTTCTTTCTCATCTACACAATTGACAGTAATAGACAGAATAAGTGAGAAACTTGAGTGATGGAGATATGTTTAACTTCTGTTCCACACATAAACATGGCAAAGCCATAAACCCATTTACCAGCAAGAAACTATCCAGAGGGCATGAATGATCCAAAGAGCGATCCTGGATCTTCTGTTACTTCCTGTGTTTGATGTTCCACAAAGTTCAGCATCCCAACCAGGACAATCCTGCACTATCGTGTAAAATATTTAAAGAGATCCAGGAAATACCTCCTCCATGACGTCGTAGGGGCCCTATGGGGTTGAAGCATGCGAGGCATGCACACCAACAGCTAGCCTGAGGCCTGCTAAATAGGTTTTAGATAATTTTATCACACAAGGCCAAATGCAAGCAACAGTTGCCATGTTAGCTAACGCTGCTTCAGAAAAGCATTCAGGAAGTTATGCCAATGATTTCAGTCTTACAAGCATGTTTTCAATAAAGGAAAAGATGTTGTTTGAGAACAATCTTGTCATTTTAATTTTATAAAATGTCTCCTTGACAGTTCAGCTTGGCGTCACAAAGTACTTTTTCACATCATGATAAAATGAACATGTAGCATGTGTGTGGAAAAAATGTCAGTTGTCTTAACCATTTGCTAAGGATGACATCCCTTATCACACATTCAGGACTGTTTCTTAATCCCACTCCTGCTCAGTTTCTGACCCCTACCCTTCTTTGGCAGAGTGTACGTTCTTCTGCCTTCACCCACAAACACTAATTAAAACATCACCACATTATTTTAGAAGCAAGGAGGTCAAACTTGCAACAAAATAGGGAATGTGATATTATAAAAGACAGTCACAACAGTACACAGGTAATAAAGCTAATGAGGTCATAATAAATGTTGATAAAATGTTAATATGTAGTATTTGATGAGAGCTGCTGAGCCTTTTTAGTGAATGTATACTGTAGTGACAGATGTTTTGTAATCAGTTCCTAACATTGATTGTATTGCACTTTCCTCATTTCCTTATTGGAAAATCATGTCTGACTGAGAATGAATTGATCCACTTTTCTATGGTATGGTATAAAGCCGTGCTTAATCTTGAATTTATTTGCATTATTTTGTTCCTACCTCTCCAAGCTGAATGCACAGACTTAGTGTGACACTAAAACCAAAACTGAAACAAAAAAAATAACTAAATAGAAAACAGCACATGTCTGTTGTGCAGCCTGGAGGGATAAATGGATGTTGCCATGGTCGCAAGGATCCATCCAAATCAACCCAAGAAAGGCCTTGTCACACTCCTTTGAAACCAAACCTGTTTTTCATTCTAAGAATATGACGCAAAACCCCAGGAGCCAATGAGTGGCTAGAGGAGCAGAAACCTTGTGATGTTTCCACCACAGGCAAAAACCACAGAAAAGACAGATGCGTACAGCATCAAATGCCATTGTATCTTGTCTTTCTCAGGTGCTTCACAGAGTTATGTCATGTCAGATAATATAGTAGGAAAAAAAAAGAACACATAAGAATGGCTTCAACAGAGCTAGAAGATCCCTCGAAGCGACATCTAAAGGACGACTGATTCGACCCTCTGAAGGTTTGTAGACCAATAACACAAAAAACCGATGGATTAAATATCAAAACACTTTCACAGTCTCTTTCTTACAGTCAGGCTTATTCTATTGCTTTAGAGCGCAGCAAAATTACTAAGGCTTTACTAAATGAAAGGATGCATCCAATCAGGTCTGCTGACTAACATTACTGCAAGGGTTGACAATAATAAGAACCCGACATTAGTTCTCAGCAATGTTACTTTTTCCTGATGACCACAAAGGTTTCCGTCCAGCCTCGTGTGTTACATAAGAAACACTTTCAGCACCAATAAACAGCAATAATGTTTTTAAAGTCAGCAGTAAGCCCAGATCCAGTTCATGGTCTTTACGCAAGTATGATGCCAATCCCAAAATGAAACTAAAACAGTCTCAATTAACGGTAGCATGCTTTTGTTTCTCTTGGCAAAAACACAAAGTAGCTGAAAAAACTCCCTGGAAACACACCGTCTCCCCCCTGCTCGGTTCTTCCTGCATCAAACTGCTGCTACCCTACCATCTCCCTGCTCAGTTACAACGAGTAGGGAAATGTTTAGTTTGTAACACAATGCACTAAATGACTGACTGTGAAGTTTGGAGGAACAGATAAAATAATGTAAATGAGTCAGCTCCTCAATCCCAATATCCTGCCTCAGTACTCAGACATGTCTGCTGGCCTTAGTCTGCCTTTCTATGTCTTTATTAATAATACATTTATGTCTGATGAAGTCCAATATCTCATGTGGCTTTAGAGCAACATAGATAGGCTCTAAAACAAATTAGATTTGGTTGGATAAAAATCTGAGCAAAAAAATATATACCTCAAACTTTACTTGTTGAGCCAAGCAGATGAAACAAATGTGCCTTACTTTTTATGAAGTAAAGAAAAAACTTCGTCAGCATTAGCAGCCATGTTAGTGGACATAAATTAACTATCATCATTTTTTATTCATGGCCATTATATCAAAGTCCAGAAATAGCACTGTAACCCACCCTGTTCTGTCCTCAAAGGGAAGGGCAGAGTATAAACTGCCCACAGAACAGCAAACATGGCTGGCCACACCTTCAGAGCGGATCGGTGTTACTTTGTGCTCACACAGGTCTTTAGACGAAGCTGAGAATCAGAGAAACATAGCGTGCCCAGACACAAATATGGTTCCAAGCTCAGTCACAAAGAGAAACCGACAACATGGCTGCTTCATAATGAGAGAGCGGAGGCTTAAAGCATGCTTCTTCCAGGAACTGTAATTCCACACACTCTCGGGGCATCCTGCATTATTAAGTGTAACACAAAGGCAGCTTTGCAAATGGAGGAAGAGGCACATGCACTCTGATCCGCCCAGACGTTAGATTACAGACACCAAACTGTAGACACGTTGTACAGATTGAGAGCAAGCGATGGAGCAAGGGTATAAACTCGGCTCTGTTGTTTTGATGGTTAAGACAATTAACAGTTGAAGGCTTATTATACTAATTCTATTATTCAGGTCAATCTAAAGTAGAAAAGAGGTGAAAGAACATTCAATAATTTGTTTTCTTTGAGGCATGGAAATTGCTGCAAGGAGTGAACTTTGAATCTTCATATAATATGGAGATTTCCTGTATTTATAGTAGTTAAGCTGACATCTAGTGAAGGCAATAACAATAAAGTTATCTTAAAATTGATTTCCTTGAATGTAAAAGTATTATGGCCTCAGTCACAAAAGACACCATTGCAGATCATTTTATCTAATAACCTATAATGTCTGGAATGCATAGGAGAAGGCCCATTTTAATCTCTGAAAGCTGCGTTCATTTCTCTGTTTGTTATACTACCAGTTTCAAAAGGCTTTTTGAAAAGATTAGCTTTGATTGTAAAATAGCAGTTTAATAGCACTTAATGTTCTTGGACCTCAGCTTGCTGCTGTAATAATATCAATAAGAAATTGAAGTTTTCATTGAGCTCATATTTGTTCATTTTTAATTAAATTTAACATCCTACTTCTAGTTCCCAACAGCTGTCCAGGTTTTTATAAATTGACAACTTAAATTTTCTGTTATTTTACCAGTTAATGCACTTTTTTTTTTTTTACTGCAGCAGCACCATTAAATGGCATGCACAGAACTTCACTGTTTCCACAATACCAGCAGAGACATCTGTAGCTGGAATGATGAAGTAGGGAATGTGACATCAGCTGGCTGCTCAAAGCAATAAGAGAGCAATAAAATTCACAACAAACATATGCGCAAATAATCAAAGTGTTATACAAGCATTTGTTTCATCTCTTTTCCAAGTTCTGAACTATGCGCAGGAGTTTTAAATCAATCATACAAAAAGAGAGCAGTAAATGGTTTAGAAAATGCTTCTGTACTCTGTAAATTAACCAAAACACAAAACAAGTTTGTGAAACTGCCTGAAGAACTACTCAAACACAGACCTATTTTGCAAGGAAAGGTTTGACCAGTTGCAGAGCCAATACTTTCACAAATATCCAGATAAACACACTGATATCATCTTATTTTTTGAAAATAACATGAGCATATTCTAAATCAAAGAATACAGCATGCACTGATCCCAAAAAACAGGCAGTGTTTCCCCTGTCGTTATATTAGAGGGGCACACCACCGCTTCAACAATCCGCTAATAAACCCCTGGTTTTCATTCTCTAGATGTATCCTTTGTTTATTTAATACAAGTGAATTTCTTGCCCTTTTATTTTTCCTAGCCCTTTCACGTCTTTAATATGACCACCCAAATATATTAAAAACATGTTTTTTCCCCTAAAAAATATGTCATTTTTAAAATAATTTTACTGTCGTTTTAATTCTTACAGACTGATATACATTTTTTCACCAACAGATTTCCCTGAGTCCATTTATTTCCATCTTTCTTTTTTACATTCTCAGTCACTGTATTGTCTTTTACCATATTAATAATATTGTTAAAGTAAACTGTCAATCAAAGGTGATTTCTGTCTTGATTAAGAGTTCAGTGTTGATAAATGTCAATGTTTTGCTCATGTTTCATGTGGGATTTTTAAACTAAAGCTTCATAAACAAAGGACCTAAATCAGCATATTTTTAATAAACTCTTGAAAACAAAACTGATAATTTGACTTAGTACTAGAAATAAATTTGATCATCAGTCTGGGGTGTTTTATTTTTAGACTTCTAAGGGGAGAGTGATTTGGCCCTCTGAACTGTAGAAATTCCAATCTATCTAAAAATGAAAAATTAATATATTTTATGTATTTCTTTTCTGTCAACTAAAGCTCCTAGAAATAAATCGGAATTGTCCCAAATGTAAAAAAATACAAAAAACAAAAATATAAAACAAAAAATATATATAAGCACTACAAAGAACTAAATTATAACATAGGAAAATTAAACACAACAATATATTTAAATTAATGACAAAATGCAACATCATGCAAGGGGGAATTATGAATAAAATAAAACCAGATGAATCTGTTGAGCTGGTTGACCTTGAGCTAGTAAGTGGGAGCTCTCTAATGTTTCAAGCTGTCCGTTTTAGACCTTGGACACCGATGTGTTTCACCATCTATAGAAGTCAAAGAGCACTGGCCAGCAGCCCATAAACTATTTTAAGTCATCCTCTCCTCTCGGCCTCAGCAATGCTGTTCCTTCACGGTATGCTTTGCATATTCTTGCCAATAAAGTACAAGTTACACGGCAGCAAGTGTATTTGGTTTTGAGTCATTACTGCTACTGTGTCCTGACCTCGTCAAGTCAAGCCAAGATACATGCTATTCATAAAATCCATAATCTGTAAAAACATATGTTATTGTTGCTTAAATAGATCACTGATATATCAATGCTAGTCAAAAAGATTTTGTAAAAAATAATTAGTTCAGACATGAGTGTGGCAGATATGCACCAAACTGACTGGCAGATCATTGTTTGAGCTGAATACAAATCAAAAAAGGGCTGGCATACATAAAATAGCATAATCTTGTAATTGTATCCCATTCTGTTGGATTTAAAACCACTACCTACATCAAAAAAACTGCAGTTCCCTTATATGTGTTAAAGTCCTAAAAAAAAGGCTAATCTGAATCTGCAGGTCAGACTTCTATAATAATCATATCTTTATAATCATTATATGCACCTTAATAAGACAACCGCTGAGAAAAACAGAACTTTTACACAGTATTTCACAGTTTCTCAGAAGGTCTTGTTGTCCTACATTAGCAAGATGCATGTATGTAAACGACACACATGGTTCCCAAATAAGAACCCAGTAGTCTATAGAAGGGTTATAGAGATAGTTTTGCTTCTACGGACATTCAGACGGGTAGCAGCGCCAGCCACAACTGCTTTAAATCAATACTGAAAGAATCGTGTGTGAGATGAAGTCGTTTTAGCCGTAAAGTTTACTAAGCCATAAAAACTGGAATGCTGTTTTCCAGAAAAACGCTAATTGAAATGGCCTGTTTCTGATTAATTTTTACATAACATGGCACAATACAATACAATCTTTATGTTTTTAACCACGTCACAGTGGTGGCACATGCACGACTTACAGCAGGAAATTACTATCTCATCTGTGTGCGCATAATGTCTGCATGCCTAATGAATATATGAGAATGTTTGCTAACATGGAGTCTGAATTTACAGTTCTTTTTTTGCTCTCTGTTGACTGGAGGTAATCTCTGCAGCTGTTAGTGGTGATCATCACTACCAAACGTTTAAATTTATTTGTACAAAAAAGCTTGTCGCGAAATCATTCAGTCTTTGCTTCCTACTCGTAATTTGCTTTGAATCGAAAACATAGAAAAGCTGAATGATTTCTTACTACAGCGCATTTAGAGGCGGCTAGCGCCTGCAGTGGGAAATGCGCCAGGGAAGACGTGGGATGGTTTGAATTGTGTCGTACAGCATCACGTCATAAACAGCCAGCAGTAAATTAATTAGCAAAGCCTTGGCAACTCTTGTGTTGATCACATGGATTGGGTTTTTCCTGTCAAGCATAATCAGACAGAACATTCATCGACCTCAAACGGTTTCTATAAACTGTCAAATATCTCATCCTTTCGCAAATGTTTAGTCTTGCAATTACTTCTGTAAATTTTAACACTGGTTACCATGCGTATAAACAGCCACATCGCCTATGCAGCCCTTTTTATTTTATGTCAAACAAACTTCTGCACATCTCTTCGAGAACTTTCTCCGTGGATAAACGCTACAGTCCATCATTCAAAGAAAAGTTAAATAATATTTTTATGAGCATGTTTCCACTGCACATTATTGAACTCCAGTGAAGTCAGAAAGACCCCTGACTGCCAATATTAACAGGTCAATCAGAGGTATTGATGCATCAAAATACAGCGCCTCGCAAGATGTGTGAAAAACTGAGGCCCAAGGCTTGAGGTTGACAGCGCTGACAGAGCTGTTCACTTCCTCCGACCACAAAAGCACTGAAAAGTATGACAGCTCTATTTTGGGCGACCTCCTGAAATAAAGAACATTCACAACAACGCTAATAGCTTTCATAGAAACAGCTCGTTGAGTGAGAAAGGATTAACAATAATGTACCCGAGAAACATTTTTCCACACTTCACGTGTAACTGGTGCTCAATGAAAGTATTGTCTGCTCAGTTTGAACAATGAGAAAATCAACAGGAGATGCAAATGCAGACAGACATCAACTGCTTTCCGCATCGATTTTCATTGATAGTCTGAATTTCCAGCAAAGCATGCCGATTCGCTCCCTTAATGTGGAAGCAATGAAAATTATTCAATTATGTAAATGATGCTCACAATGACAGCTAGCACTATATGCCACTGTCTTCTTCCCAGGCTCAGAACCCACCAACCATATGTCAACGTAAAATGAACTTTCCACCACTGTCTCCAAGTTAGTGGAGGAGACCATACAATGTCACTGAGGACAGGTCTGATAGTACCTCACTAAGTTTAAATCTCTAGTGATCATAAAACATCCTACTGCATGCCAACTATCGATTATAGTTGTTTCCACTCAGTAAATAATCAATAATTCCCATGGCTACAAAGCCATAGAAATGGCATTTTACCATTAAGAAACAATACAATAGAATCCACTACCTGAATTTAAAATTTTATATAAAATTAAATGTAATGACATTTAAACAGAGTCTAAAGCTGTTTTTCTATTAGTCTGATTCTACATATCCGGAGTAAAGGTGCTTTAGTTTGTGTATTTCTTCGAAATCACAATACAACCACACAACCTGTTGACTTATTGACAAAAAAGCACAGAGGGATACGAGCAGTGATGCACTGGACAAACCAGAAAGCAACTGTGGTCTTTTTAAGTTGTGTCTTACACAGTATGACATGTTTATGTCTCCTTTACCTGAAAAACCTCCAGCTGTTTCATATGGGTGCATTTAAACATACTTCATACGTGGATTATTACAGCTCTGGTAGTGTTAAATGTTCAATCCAGCATGTTTCTATTTTTCACTCTTGTTTAGACTAACTAAAATGTGTGTAAGAGATGCATATCCTTCTTTGGTTCGATCCATGACGTGAGCAATAAGCATGAAGCAGACTGACACTTCTAACAGGTGTCTAAAACATAACTCACTTCAATAGACAGTTTGTATCTAACAGGACAGAAATTTAGCAACTATCCGAATGAGTTTTGTGCTTAATCATTGTTTAGCTGGTAAATTACAGCATAATTTCTATAAAGCCGACCGCCAACAGAAGAATGCATGAAAATGTTCACAAAATCTGTCAAGTAGGATTATTATTTTCATGAGACCCAGGGACATCAGAAATCAGTCACATATTTCTAGTCCAAGGCAGGCGTCTCCTAAATATGCAGGATGTTGTAAAGTGCATGGAAGGCATTTCCTTGGAGAGAACTGTGGAAATCTCCAAGTCTGAAATGTATTTCATCTTTATCCTTGTACTCACCTATAGTACCGAGACTGGAGGTACGTTGAACACACTGCTTTGGACACGTGACTCGCTGAGCCAAAATCTATGACCTTCACCCTGTAGGGCTGCCTCACTGGGTCCACCAGCATTATGTTCTCTGGCTTTAAGTCTGCATGAATCAGACCCATACTCTTCAGCTTTTTCAGAGCTGTAGCTACCTGCTCAAGCACCGGTCTGATCACCTTCAATGGGAGCGGGCTGAACTTATTCTGCTTCAGGAAATCATACAGATTCTGTTCGAGCATTTCAAATACGAGGCAAGTGTGGTTGCGGTGCTGGAAGCATTCAAAGGCCCGCACCAGGTTGTGCTCATCAGCGTTCTCCCCACTCAGGCGAGCGAGGATGCCTACTTCAATCTGACCCTGCCGTGCGTATGAAGGGTGGTTCTTCAGGATCTTCACAGCCACCACTTCACCGGTGCCCCTCTTCCAGCATTTTACGACCTGTCCGAATGTGCCGCGCCCCAAGAAATCCAGCACTTCATAAGTATTCTTCATGGAACACAGGACTTCGTGCTGTACTACCTGATAGTCCCCATCCGCTCCTCCTGTCCCTCCAGTTGCACATACACCTCCATGCCCTACACCCTGTTTGGAGGGGCCTCCTCCAGCCCCAACAGCTGTCGGCGCTGTAACGGCTGCATTCCCCACATTCGTCGTTTGCAACATGGCAGGCAACATTGACAGTTCCTCCACAATCTGCATGGTGCTCCCTCGGTTTTCCAGCTCCTCACTTTTACGTTTCAGCCCACATCGCTGAGAGCTGTCGGCTGAGTTCAAACCTCCACAGTTCTCTTCTCTGTCACCCTCCTCCTCTCCTCCTCCCTCGACTCCTCCACTGCAGCCCTCTCCCCTTCCTCCTCCTCCTGCCCTTGTTGCTCCACTGCTGCTCCTACTTTCTTCAACCGCCTGATGCTGCTGCTCCTTGCCCTGTGAGTGGACGACCCCTGCCTCCTGTTGCTGCTGGGCCGCAAGCGGGCCTGGTCCCGGTCTTCTAATACCAGGCTGCTGTCTTTGTACGCCACGAACCACAACCGTCTGCACCGGGTACTGCTGGCCTCCACGTGCTCTCAGGCCCACTACTAAGTCTCGGTTCACAAACGAGTGGGCTTGTTTGGTCGGGTGCACAATACCAAGGGTCCTGCTGTTCAGAAAAGTCCGTGGATGTGCCCCCTCATGGTACACACAGCTGCTGGGCTCAACTTTGAGTTTCTTCACACTGCTAAAGGCACTTGTCCGGGTTTGATAAATGTGTGGTGGGTAGACCAAGACTTGTGAGGCCATACCTGAAACAGAGAACAAAGCAACAGGTCATTAGTCCAGAATGTCATTAAAACACACCCAAAAACAAGCAACAGCATATGAAGGGTAATATATAATGCAAGAATTGAGTTACTGTTTTCAGGATGTAAAGGTCTCTTAGTTTCATTTTCTGTGTTTGTTTAATCAAGTTCAAATGTGAGTTTTGTTTCCAGTTCAGTCCTATCATATTTGGCGTATTAAACACTCAGGGTTGTTGGCTGTAGATGCAGACATAAATAATAACAGCCTTATCTATTTGTTCGTGCCGCAGTTGGCACTTTAAACATTTATGTCATACTTATTTCATTGAAGGAGTGCTTGTAGAGGAGAGCATGACACCTTCAGCAGTATGCCGTACCGACTGTATTCCCACCAACACCTCCACACAGCAGATGACTAACTTCACAAAGGTTTGTCTGACCTAATCCTGCCATTTTTCATGCATCCTACAACAGGTTTCTAGGCAACCGATGATGAGAGCATAAGAGGTAGACAAAGAGACTAATACAAACTTAAAATCATCATTAGGCCCACATGTCTAATTACATGAGGCATGCTTTATTCTTATACTCTTTTTTATAATCTGAGTGTGTGTGTGTGTGTTCTTGTACTTGTTGATGAGTGAGAACCAGTTTTCGTATTTGTATCGCAAAGTGAGGACATTTTGACAAAGTGAGGACATTTTCCTGGTCCTCACTTTTTCAAATTCCGTTCTTGGGACAGGGGTTAGGTTTAGGACTAGGGTATGAATTGAGTTATTGTTAGGGTTAGGGTTAGGTATTAACTGGTTAGGGTTAGGGTTAGACACTAAAAATCAAGGAAAATGAATGGAAGTCAATGGAAGTAACCGAAAAGTCCTCATGAAGACAGTAAAACACGGATGTGTGTGTGTGTGTGTGTGTGTGTTTGATCGAATAAAAAGCTCAATCTCAAATGTTATAAGAGCCAAGTTCAGGTTTGTGGGCAAACATGCACACATTCTACTGTCTTTCCTCAAAGGTTATACAAACACTGCGTCTGCGGTGACAGGTTCTCATTTATTGTTCAGCTCATTCAGCCCTTTTGTGGACACAGTAAAACTGACACAACTCTAAGTGTACTCGTATATAAAAGACAAACTCCTACAGAAGATGGACGAATGTATTTTTTGTTTTACTTTTAGAATACTTTATTTGTGACCCTCACCAATCCTGTTGAAGGTTTTACAATTTTGTTGGTTTAAAATCACCACTGAAAATGAACCAATCATGCGTTTCGTGACTGATATTGATTTCCATCTATTTTATTTTTTTTAAGTATAATCTGCTGATTGATTGATTTTGAAGTACTGCGACACATAAAAAGGAATCCCTAACCTTTCTATGATTTATTAAAAATGCTCAGGGTTGTTGTGTTTATAGACCAAAAATGGTGGGAGCCCTTAGTTTTGATACAAGGAATAAGGAAAAAAATTATTTAATATTTGACTTTCCAGTAACTAATCACAGCTGATCTACTGTACTTTGACAAACATCACCAACTTAAGCAAGTCGGGCCAGTTTGTTTGAAGCACCAGAATAATTTCCCTCAAACAAAATGTAAACTTGTGAATACATTTGGGGCTTAGGTCCTCATCAAGCACCCCCAGTAAATTGTAGGAAAAACATATGGCTGGTGGGGGCTGATGGGAAGGAATAAACACATGCTGATGAACGGTTTTAAACAGAATGCACCATTCTGATAGCATGTGCGAACTCTGCTTACATTTCATTGGTAATCAGCGAGCAGAAGTAGACTTGTTTAACAGTATAACTCCTTTTTTGGACTTTGTTGCACAAAGGAATAAAGTCATTACCCTTTCTTGTGAGCTCAGCTCCCCACAGTAGTTTTGAGCAATGACTGAATCTAATAGCACAGATACGTTTACAACTTGCTGCCAAAGAATAATGAGATCTTCAACCCTTTACTAAATATAAAGGTACTCAAGTAAGGCCTAAGAGTTTCCTGGCAGTACTGCAGCTATTATTATAAGAAGCAAAGAAGGGTAGTAAAGTTATTTACCAAGTTTCATGATAATAGTCTGGTTTGAAAATCGTATTTAAAAGAAGCAGCATTACTTTAATAAGCATCCTCTATGCGCTGTGCTGCACTGACCTACTTTCATCTGTGTGTGTGTGTGTGGGGAGGGGTTCAATTATACACAAGCTGCAGGGCTTCAGAAGCTTCCAAACTTTAATCAATACTATATTTACAGATCTATTTTTACTTTTCTCTTAGTCTTTCTGTAGAGTATCCTAAAATAAACCCATCAAGGAGGGCCCACTAGAGTTGTTAAAATGCACTGTGAACTATCTCTTTCACTCCATTCTGAGGAGTTTTGATAAGATACTGTCTGAACAGCACCGAGCGAAATGCACTAAACACTTCAAGTTATCCCAGGCACAGCTCAGGAAGGCAATCCAAAGAGACAAAATGATGATCCTGATTTCAGATGCTGACAGAGAAAGCCAATCAGCATCACAAATGTTTTTATTTATTTTACCATACAGTCTGAAGATGCTTTCTAAAATGCTTCTGATGTGATGGCAGGTTTATAGATTATAGCCTAGCAGAACCGGGTCCTCACCCTTCTACCTAATCAAGCTGGGACGCATTCCCTCTGCGAGTTATTGGTGTTGAGTCTGGCTTCTCTAGGCCCCACAGTTCTGTTTAAACCAAATGCACAAACATTTCTAAGAAATCAGCCCACTGCTTCACCACATTCAAAAGAAAGCATGTCTACAAATTAGAGAAGCTGAAAAGGAAGCCACATAAGAACATAAAGAATATTGTCAGATTCTAACACCAAAACCCCGCATGCAGATTAAAATGTTTGCAAAAAAAAAACTACATCAATACAGCTCAGATAATAAGCCATAAAAATATATATAACGAATGGTTACAAATTCACATTTGCAGACTGGTGGCTGGCTGAAATTTAACAAAAGCAAAAAGAAGGTGACAACCACTTTCATCACAAAGGTAAAGCCTAATAAACAATAGAAAACAAAAAAAAGAATGGGTTACCAGCCGCCATTTTTAAAAAATCCTAATTATTCCGATATTAATTAAAGCCCCTAGATGAAAAGCAGCCAACACAGCAGATTGTTCCACATATTCCTGGTGTAAACTGGGCCTAAGAAAATATTTGGCAGATGACTGCATTAAGGAAGTGCGCATTACAAATAAAGTTCAGCTAATCAGATTGCAAAATAATGGCATTTAAGACGTACAGAATCTTCCAGTTAAACGGTGTGACTGGCACTAAAACGTTCTCATGTAAATTTCATGTTCTCTTGAATCACACTGACATTTCATTGCAACAGTAACATCATTCGTTTTCCCTTCACAGTGGGACAAAGAGTCAGCTGCAAGCTGCCAACTGAAAGGTTAAGTGGATCCACTGCCTTTCTTTTGATCAGACTGTTGCTGTTTGTGTCTGTAACTGAGCCTCCATTGAGACTTGTCCTTTCAAAAACTTTAAATGGGTCTGGGCTCTGTTTCACAGCCTCTAGGTCAGAACACTGGGCAAGTATGTGTGTGTCCACGATGATGTCATGTTTACATCACAGATCTCAAAACTACCTCTGATCATTGAAGGAGAAATCCAGATAATATGGAAATTGAATAGGTTATAAATCAGAAAGATGAGCCTCCTGGGTGAAGTAATGGTTCATTTTTAAAAGCATTGATAAACAGCGAGATGTCAAGATAATGTAAATTGTTTTGCTTCTATTTTCCTGATTTCGTCTTGTGTACTACCTTTTCTATCAAATGGCATTATAGGCTTTTGCTTTAGTACGAAACTGTAATGATGACTCCTTTAACACAAACATGACAACAACTTTGGGTTGGTTAACAAAAAGTAACTGTGGTGGGTTGCAGTTATGTTTAGCAGGGAGATTTGCAATGAGCTTAAAAGTCACACAAAAGAACATCAAGCAGAGAGCATCAGGTACACAGGATACACCCAAAGAAACTGCAAGGCATTCAGAGTAGACTCTCCACACATGGAAGCCATTTTGCAAATCATTCTGAGAAGTTTAGACTGTGTACGCCATGGTGTAGATAAACTCTTAAAACCTACTTTTACTCAACCTCGAGTTCTAAATCAAGCTAAAAGCTAATTATAAATAAAATCTGTGGAACTTAGGGGACAGGAAATACTGAGAACTCTGTTTTCTTTTACATTACAGAGCAGCAAAAAGAAAAACAGCCGTACATAGGGCTGCAATGATTCCTCAAATGACTTGAATGATTTGATTAAAAGACAAAAGTCCTCAAAGCAAAATCTCTTGCCTCGATTCTTTGTTTATTTCATATAATTTCATACTGTTCAACACATACCTTTTTCCCCCCACGTGGTCACGTGTTTCTCAGGGGACAGTCATTACAGCTGCACAACATGCTTTTGTTTACATTAACTGTGATGGAAGGAGACGGGAGATAACGAGCGGAAAACCTGAGGAAACAGACCCAAAATGTAATAAGCTCAGCTCTCTATCAAAATAGAGAGACGCAAACAACCATACATGATATCTCTCTGACAATTAGCAATAATTTCACAGTTAAAAAGTTTCCTGATACTGTCCAACACTAGTTTTATGGCATTAACACAAAAATTTTAAATATAACTTTCTCTTATGATGTAATAGTTTTTTTATTTTTATAAAAAAAATCAACTATTCTTATTGCAGCATAAACAGTCTAATATAGATATATATCAGGGTTCGATATATGTTAGGCCGATACGCTCATAAAAAATGAGCGTATCGGCCCTTTGACTGACATCTGGGCTCCCTCCGTGCGGTTTTTATGTTGGCTAAGAGTCGCCGCTGAGTCTGTTCCCGCTTCTTTTCACCCTGTGTGACCGCTAACGGTAAAGCTTTCTAAAATCATGTCAGCTTCGGAGGGTTGGTATAAACAGCGTCATATCATAACGGGCCTGCAGAAGAAAACCCCCTAACCCAGTTTAATAATGGTATTAAAAATGTTGTTTGTGACTTTTATTTCTTATTATACATAGACTTCAGCCACATTCTAGCAATCAACACATCCAATGTCTATAAGCAGTTTTTCTTATTGCACAGAATATGATACTTCACTTGTTATTGCACACTGCCAGTCAGCTGGCTGAATGAAGACTAATACTTTTTCCCTTGCTTACAAGAGAAATTTGGCACAAACAGCCATGGTGTGGACTTCCTTACCTACTATAAGGTAAGGAAGTGTGGTCATACGACTCCTATTAATACTATTCATAAGAACAAGGTTGCTTAGAGTTATTTTGGTTTGATCATGGATCATGACCTGTCGTATTTCATAAGTGAATTGGCCCCCAATGGTAACAACCAAATGAAAAGGAAATTAGGTAAAATAAAATCAATTTAAATAATCTGTGAGGTTGGAGAATTTGTGTGTATTTATTTCTAAATATTAATCAAAATAGTTATATGCAAATAAAAGTAAAAGACAATTGCTGTATGGGAAAGAAATTGAGGAAGGAAGGGATGAAACGGAAATGTGTGGACACAAAATGAGAGTACAAATTGACAAAGGGGTGAATTGACCCAAAGCCAATAGAAATAATTATGAAAGGTTAAAGCCTACACATGTACATTCAAATATGTCCCACAGTATTCACACATAACATTTGTTTATACACTTTGCAGTTATTTTTGTTTTGCAAGAATGGGCAGATACTTAGTTTTTTTACCAGTTTACAAAGACAGTTACTAACATTTGTAAGCATTCAGGGCCACATATGCTTTACTTTATAGCTAAAAGCCAAACCAAGCTACTACGATCACAACAGCTTAGGTTCCACAAATCTGAGCTACAAATGTCTGCCATCTTACATCCCATTCAAACAGACTGATAAAGCTTTCGCACTTCTGTGTGATGCTTTGTCGTCGCACGTTCATCCAGTGTGCGTTCTGTTAGGCTACACTGCTTTCTACACCAAATTCTCACATAAAATGCAGTGAGGTATCTCTGGCTCCTGCTGACCTTAAATAATTAGGCCTAATGATGAAAGCCCTAATCCAGCCCAACGCTGTTCCCATGCTTTTAATACCCCACAAGAGTTACTGTCTTAGACAACATGGCCACAACCTATCTGTGGTGCTTTCCCTGAGTCTCGTGAACTCGGTTTGTCATACTCCTTAGATAAAAAGGCCCTTTATTTTCTTAAGCATGTGATCTCATGCTATCTTGACTGTGGAGCTCTGACCTTTTCTGTGCAGTTTTCTTCCAGAGTCATTAGCTACCGTTTACAGACAATATCTGTTAGCATAAAAGTACAAAATTGAGCAAATATAGTGAAGATAAAGTAATTTGATTATGGTTTAATTTCTACAATAAAATTACAACATTTCAAAGTGTCTTACCAGGACGTGTTACAAACTTAGCAAATATTGTTAGGTTGTCACTTCATAAAGTCATTTCATGCAGGACATGTTACTAAAACATAAGATTGTCACTATTAAAAGCCTCAACCCAATATAATTAAATTAGAAAAAATATAGGCTTCATGCCTTCTCATTAGTGGTCAGGCTTTCTGAAAAAACACCATAAGTACAACAGAAGTCCAAAGGAAGACTTCTAGACGCACATATGTTAGTCTTTAACATCCTACAACCACGTATGAATGACTGACTGAATGACGATGAAATATTATACCCCCATACAGGAATTATGATCGATCTGCAAAGCACTGATCACAGCACCACACTAACTGATGTCAAACAATTGGAGGACACAAGTGAGACAGCTTTTTTATCACATCTGTTTCTAAACAAAACCATCTTGTGTGAGAAATGAACAAATCACTGAACATATGGCAGTAATTAAGGATGTAAGTTGAAGTCATGAAATGGTTCAGGAGATAAAAGATCACCTTTTTGATCTTAGCTACTGCAAAACATCACCCATGCCACTCTCTCACTCTGTTTTGTTTACTGCCTTGCATCTGTAGGCGTACGACCAGATGACATCACTTGGATACCAGCTTTTTATGCCTGCCACAAAGCAACCGATGACCAAAGGTTCCAGGCAATAAAACGGCCAACACAAGTAAACCCATGCAAGCTGGAAAAGTACTGTGACAACAACAACTTTCTCAACCTTCTTTAATGTTTTTTAGGGGCAGAGCATAAATAAATTATTGTGCCTACAATTAAAGCTTATTTTGAAAATGACTTCATGCCTATATCCTCTGCCACATTAATTCCAGCAAAACCCAAACATATCAATTAAGCTAAGCATGTGTGATTACCTCGGCATTAGGCTTACGTTGTTTTTGTTTGGGATGTATGTATGTTTCCTAAGGTAGCAGGTTACAAAAAACAGCTTAGAAAAACTTTTTTTGTGTCGGTTTTGTTTAAAACGTTGTTGTGCAATGCAACTTAACTCAGAACTGAACAACTACAGTCAAATCTATATTTAAAGCTCAAACCAGCATTTAAAATGAGGATGTCAACATATCTTTTTTTTAACAGAAAGAGGCTAGCAAGCTCCACACTGGGTTTCAGATTTTATTTTGTTTTCTTACTGTAAAGTATATTTTCAAATTATTTAGCAATATTTCACATCTTGAGCAAGATTTTAGGCAAGTTAAAAACACATGTTTAATAAAGTGAACTCAGTCAAATGTGCTGTAATTTTTCTCTGATGTGTTAATAAGTGTGCTTTTATGCTTGTTTGCCAACGTAGATCAAATACTTTAACAGAAACAGGAACACTTTGCTCAAGTTATTGTTATGTCCAAGCTAAGCCCATAATTACTCACTCCCCTGACAGATTTAGGTTTTAAATCCTATAATTTTATCAACATGTTTCTTCTGATTAAGGGAAAATTAATGTTTTGTAGTGGCCCAGCCAGGAACCAGACATGAATCCAGTTGCCAATCTGTGGAGGGAGCTAAAGATTAGGGTGATGGCAAGAGGCCATTCCAATCTCAAAGTCCTGAACCTCGTCAACAAAGACGAATCTTCAAAATACCAGTTGAAGCATGCAAAAAGCTGGTCAGCAATTATAAGGAGCTGATTAATATAAAGGCAACAAAGAATTTTCCACTGATTGCTGAGATGGGAAAAAATATTTTTTGAAATGCAATTTCTTTTATATTCAATTCAATTAAGAAATACTTTATTAATCCCAAAGGGAAATTAAATGTTGGTGTAGCTTATATTATGCAGGTTTCTTCAAAGCGCCATTGTAGATGCTGATGGCTGTGGAAGGATCTCCTGTAGCGGTCTGTCTTACAGCAGATCTGAAGAAGCCTCTGACTGAAGAAACTCTGTTGTTGTAGGACAGTCTCATGAAGAGGATGCTTGGGGTTCTCCATTTTATGAAGAACCCTTCTTTCCACAATGACATCCAGAGGTTCCAGAGGAGTCCCCAGAACAGAACCGGACTTCTTTATCAGCTTGTTGAGCTTTTTTAAGTCCCTGGCTCTGATGCTGCCACCCCAGCAGATGATGGCAGACGAGATTACACTCTCCACAACAGACTTAAAGAAGATATGCAGCATCTTGCTGCAAACACTGAAGGTCCTACGCTTCCTCAAGAAGTACAGTCTGGTCTGTCCCTTCTTGTAGACGGCTTCACAGTTTCATTTCCACTCCTGCCTGCTGTCCAGGTGAACACCGAGAAATTATTAATCCTCCATCACCTCTACTTCTTCTCGTGATGGAAACAGTGTTTGATCTATTCTTGTTTCTCTTCAAATCTACAATCATCTCCTTTGTTTTATTCACGTTCAAGATGAGATGATTGTTTCTACACCATGCCACAAAGCGGTCCACCACCTTCCTGTAGTATTTAAGTACAATTCAATTCAATTCAAAGATACTTTATTGATCCCCGAGGGGAAATTAGAATTCCAGTATAACCCATCCAAACATACATCATGACACAAGACAAGGGGGGACGGGTGACCGAGGCTTTGCTGCCCACTCACAGGCGCTGCCCTTGCTAGATGAGAAAAGAGGCCACATTAGGTAAGTACAGGGGAAAAAAATCATATTTCACTTTATCCTTAGCAGGATACAGTTTGAGATTGCAAAAAACCTCAGCACAAAGAAGCAACAAGTTTACAAAACAACATCATCAATATAGAACTACCTGTTTATATAAATAAATAAATAAAAATTTTCAAAAATATTCCTTCGATTTAAATTCTTTTTAATGAGGTACCAGAAAAAGTGCCGGAGTGACAAGAGTTTATCCCTTTTTGTATGAAGCATAAGGTAAAGCAGCTCTTCCTGTTGAGACACTTGATAGAAAGATACTTTACCTTCTCTTACAAAGATTAACAAATTTGGCTGTTTTCAAACATTTCAAATCATGTAAAACACACAGTCATGGCGTAAAAACAAAGGGGGCCAAACAACACTCTCCGTCTCACCACAGCAGGTCTGCTAAGCAGCTGACTGCAGGCTCTACCTGAGCAGACAGCCCAACTAATTGACCAGCTAATATCAGCTTTATAAACTTGTCTTATACTCTATAAAGCTCATAAGAGCAAAAAGGTTTAAAATTAACTGCCATAGGTTTTTGAAAACTACTTTGAAATGTAGCATGCTTTTATTTATCCGTTTACTGTATCACAAGGACAATAAACAAATGTAGACAACATTGTTTTAGAAATATAAAATAGTAAACTGTAAAACCGTAGTACTTGTATTCAGGGTTATCATATCATGGAAATGTCTTAGCAACCCATGACTTATTAAACTCCCGTTTTTAAACTACAAGTAACACTGAAATGAGATGCTGCTGAATAATCCAAATAAATTTGTCATTTCAGATTGTGCTTGTGGCTGCAATATGCAATAGTGGTTAACAATCTTAAAAATAAAAATAAAACTATCTGCTCTAGCAACGCCTCTGTTAGGTTGAGTCTCCTCCGTGCCTCAGCCAAGCGATGATTAAAAAAAAAAAAAGTAGAACAGAACTTACCAGTAAAGTAAATCCATATTGCTCATTGGGATTACGTTAAAGTTAGTTTAATCCATGAAATAGCTGTGATGGGTATCAACACCAAATGTCCGACGTTAAATCTTGAAAACATCTCATCGCCGTGACAACGCTTGTGTTTTGAAAGCAAGTTGCCTTACAATTAATCACCATGGACGTCATCGCCATCACCGTTTGAGAGGAAAGGGAAAAAAAATACCTTAGCTAAACCGACTACTTACAGTGTGGACTGTGTTACTCGCGTATGATGCTGAAGAGACGTCCAAAATTGGCTAAGTTTACAGCTAAGTTATGACAGGGTAATACGTCACATCCAAACCTTCGTTTCAAAGGTTTAGCTTGGAAGGTGACAGCCTTCACTCCGCCACTTACCTTCACATAGAGTCACTTTAAGTATGATCCGAGGCTTCTCTGAACATGTTATGGACTTATAAATCCATACCATGCACAGTTCGCCTGCATTGCTGCCATCTTGTTCCAGACGACAGGAAGGAAGAGCTCGCCCTCGGTAACGCTACCATCTCCCACATTTCAAACATGAAATAACTCCTGCATATGGACGTCCGGGAGCAACACACCGAGTCCGGCTTGTAGCTTTCAGTTCAAATCCGTGTCCTTTCTCTTTGGGCGCCGTTGCCCATCTCTGAAAGGGTGCCCGTTACCCCTGTCTAGACGAGCGGCTCCGCGGCCCTGCCAGCCTCTAATATGTCTCTTCTCTCTATCTAGCAACTGGAAGCAAATGTTTGTGAACTGACGGCATCAGTCAGACCTGAGTAATCCATTGCAGAGCAGAAACCTTCTTAAAAATAGCGCTCAGACTTATTTGGAATACAACGGGAAAGCCCCAATGTACTGGAAATGTATTAAAAATATAAACCTATTACATTACGTTTTAGTGAACAGTGTGTATCGCATGTGTATAGAAATGGAAGATAGAAACAACTTGTTTTTTGCAGGGTATTTGTTAGATTTTATCAGATTACAAAGTGAAGCCCTCTATCCGTTAGTATGATCATCCTTTATTATGTTAGGGAAACAAATAGACAACCATGACGCAAATAAAAGTGCCTTCTATTATATAAACATGTTTTACAACTTTAAAAAATGCTTTCACATTTTAAAAAAATCGGATCCTTTTTAAGGTAATGATATGGTCTTTGTTCTCTTCATCTTATTAATATAAAGTTCATGACTATATATATTAGATCAGTGATTCTCAAAGTTTTTAAAACATAAAATGTGCCACCACTGCAAATACAAACTTTCCCAAATACCACCTCTTTTACGAACATTTAAAAAAATGCATCACAATGGGATTGGGAATTTAATGTGTATGTCAAAAAAAAAGGGGGGGACACAATCTATTTTATTCATTGGATTTTTTTTTTTTTTTTTTTTTGGTCGAAAGACAGTTTAGTTTCATTCAAACTACTATTAATTTCAAAATTTTAAATTGTTATCCAAATTTTCTTCAAAGAGTTGTATAGATGGCAATGGCTGTGGGCAGGAAGGTTATTCTATAGTGGTGCTACAGCATATCTGAGTAACCATCTGAGAACCACCAGACACGCTGTTGTTGTACTACTGTCTTGTGAAAAGGATAATTAGTGCTGTTTATTATGTTATTTATTTTATGAAGCATCCTTCTTTGCAGTAGAGACTCCAGAGCAGTCACCAGAACAGACTCAGCCCTCTTCGACAGTGTTTTCAGCTATTTTTTATTGATTAGGTTGTCCATTTAACCAAAAGTTGAAATTTAAGTTGAAGTTAAAAGGTGAAAGAAATCACTTAGAGGTCCATAGAGTTCAGAATTCTGTGTCAGAAGGGTCGAGGTTTCTCACCTGTTACCACTGCAAAATCATATGTGGTGATATGAGTTAAGATTAAAAACATAGTGATAGCTGCAGTTAAAAAATTATATTTATTTTCACTTCTTAATAAGATTTTCATTCAATCTTAAACATACAAAAATACAACATGTTATGTTTTGAGGCTGTAAAATAAAGAAAATTAGTTTGCTATTAGCTTGGATTGCCAGAAATAGTTAGTCTTGTCATTGAGAAAATCAATTTGTGAATTCCACTGGTTTTTGTACTTGAAACTAGAAGACGGTTATATTGGGTTTGAGATCCTCTAAACTCTGGTTTTCGACCACATTTCTTTTTTCTTTTTTTTTTTACATGGATACTGACTGCTTAGTTTAAAACATCCAAAACTGAAATACTAAAATCTTAAATATGGTGCCTTGAAAGCATTTAAGAAAAGGGATAATGTTTTCACATGAACACACTTACATTTGACAGGACTTGATATTAACATTGCTGCAACATGTGGGAATGTAAGAGCCATCAGATATCCCTAATTTATCAATATCACTGAGAAAGTTCAATTAATAATGTGAAAGGGGTTTGTTCTCTTTGTGGCATACAGCAACCTTTAAATTATATTAATTTAAATTGTGAAATGTACAAATTCCAAGTGTCAGTTTCAGAAACTGTTTTAAGAAAACACATACATCACTGTGAACAAACTAGCCAAGGGGCTCCCAGCAGACTGGGTATCAACTCTGCATTTTAAAAGACCAGTTACAATAATCCATCAAAATACAGTTGTGTCTTTATCTGGTTTACCTTTAATAACAAACAGCTAGACCTGGTCAACTGGAGTGGATGTGAGAATTACAAAAATCACTTTAGTTATGAAATATGATGCTTTCCTATGCTTTTGCATTTCCAAAGGCTCCATTACTTTAGAATATATGATTAACAAATATAGGCAAATATAGAATAGGTATATGTTTAACTGGTTGGTAGGACAGAAAAAGAAAAACAAAGTATGTTCGCATGTGAACGATAACTACTTCATTCTTCTATTCAGGTCTGTTGACCTGACTAGACAGACACTGTCAAGCGCGCACTCTCTCGGGCTATCATTTGCCTCCCCCTATTGGCCAGCAGAATTGTCGGTGTGTTATTCAGTGCAAAACAAACTGTTACTGCTTTTCTGCTGAAAATATTTAAGAAACGACATTACCTATAATGCATGTATTATATTTCACTTAGACCCGTTATTCGGATAGATCCATGATATGCTTTAATCTATAGTTAAATTGTGACTGAACTCGTGTATAGCTATAATGATGTCAGAATAGTAAAGTATCTCAGTGCACAACCTTGGTGTAATTTAACAAACATAATATTAAGGATGAAGACTTGCAAATGAGACTTTTATTTTGAAGGGGCCGTGCTGGCCGGAAGTAACTTTGTTATTCCCGCACGCGCGGCGGAACACTGGCTGCTTTCTCGCCATTTTAGTCATTGGCGAGTCCAGCCGTTGTGCAGTTAGTTGCTCGAAGGCAACGTGAAAAATCCCCCTAAAACTATGCCGATGACCTAGTAGTTTTAAAGAGAATTCCCGTCCCTTTCTTAGTTTGGTGTTAGTTGCTCTGGTTAGTAACTTTTGACGCAGATACTCTTCAGCCATGTCGACGGAGGGAACAGCCGAGCAGGTAGCAACACGCAGTTCTCTTTATGGCCAAGCTAGCGGGGCGTCTGTGTTTTAGCAAGCGTTTTACCTTATAACACCGCTGTGCACGTAATTTTGCTTGATATGTGCGCCGTTGCAGTTTATTTCGCGGAAATACACGCTTTGAAGTTATGCAGTTTGGTTTTTTTTTCGTGCTCGAGTCGTGCGCCATATTGATTCAGCCGCTTTGTCGCAACGTGAAGCTAGCTGTTACCAACACTGCGAGCTATCACTACTTTACAGTCGTGTTATTGTGCAGTTTCTGCTACTTAATAAATGGTTTTACTGTAGACATTGATGTGCAAGGCGCTGTTTAATGGCGCCAGCTAGAAAAACTAAGCTACGTTTTTTCTGTAGATTAAAACATTTGTTCTTGTGCTTTTTTTCGTGGCAGGACTGTTTTCTAATATTCGGAGTCTTGTAGTGATAAACATAGTCACGTTTGTGGGTGTCCAGTGCTACGTTGACCCCCCCCCCCCCACACACACACACACACACATCACTGCAAGTATTTTGAGTTCGCTAACAACGTTGCTTGTTGCTTTTTTATGTTGCAGGCCGCAGCTGAGTATATTCCCGAGAAGGTGAAGAAAGCAGAGAAGAAGTTGGAAGAAAACCCATATGACCTTGACGCATGGAGCATTCTGATTCGAGAAGCACAGGTTTAGTGACACCGAGTTGTATTACTGGGGATAAGGATATTGGGAATAAGGGTGGTGGGTTTGGGGGTATAATTTAGTCCAATACGAAATTTGAGATGTTGTCTTCCGCCACAGGATTGGCAAGACTGCCTTTTTATATGTTAAGTAGTGAGTGGAATGTAAATGCAATCTCCTCCTGTAGAATCAACCCATAGATAAAGCAAGGAAGACCCATGAGCGACTTGTCTCACAGTTCCCGAGTTCTGGCAGATTCTGGAAACTGTTCATTGAAGCTGAGGTTAATACTTTTTTATTCTTTTCCTCTGTGTGCATGGCTGAGACCTATTCTAACATAATCAACAATGTGATTTTCACACAATCAAAATGTATCTGACTTAAGTGAAGTTTAAAGTCACAATTCTTGTGTTGAGCCTGTTTGTATTAGTCAATTCTCTAGTGTTCTTCAAAAAGTGAAGAACGGTGTTTCCACAATTACCTGAAAAACTTAATGGACATTTTATGAAGAATGATACAAACTACTTTGCAATGGGGGCTCTACTAATGTTTATTATGAATTGTGCCTTTAAACAGAAAGGGGTTGTTATCTATAACCACTTTAAAGATAATTCCTCATGTTTCCAGGTTAAACGAAAGATTACATATCATCTGCGCCATATTAAAAATTGGGTAAAGTGCATTTGTTGCATGTTTGGTCTGCAACAGTATTAAAACTATTTTAATAGTATTGGAGTGCATTAGCCTTTTATTCACTTGTTGTGTCAATTTATTGCCTCCTGTGTCATTTCTTTTGGGTTATTTTCATAAAGAACAATCTTTATTGTGTGGCCCATTCTTTTCATGAGACCTTCCCCTTCCCACTCCTCCTGAACACATAATCTGTGATCCTTTTGTTGCCAAGAACAAGTTTTACTCTCATACAACCAGATTTTGACTGGATGGTTCAATTTCCCTTCCACCTGGTAATCAATTTTAACCACAAGAGCGATATTGATGCTCTTAATCTCAGCAGAATGTTTTATTTTTCTAAGTTTAAGTGATGGTGTCAATGTATTTAGATTCTAGGTTCTCCCCCAAATAAAGCTTCCTCATATTTTCCCGTCTTGTACTAACATTTTTGTGGCGTTACTCGATAAATTTGGAGAAACAAACGTCTTTGTCTTTTCCAATTTAGGCCCCTTGCCTTGGATAAGTGCATCAAGTTGTTAAAGCAGTAATAATACTAACAATGTTCACAGCAAATAGGATTATAATAAAGACAATAGTATGATCAAAGTCACTTCTTGTTTCCACATAGTGTTTATTTTGAAGACAGGTGTAGTTGTAATAGTCTCAAAGAAATGTGACTTTACTATGTTTTGTGTACCTTTATTATTATTACTGAGCTGAGATTCTTCACCAGATGGAAATAATTTTTAATAAAAGGAAGAAAAAAACCTTTAGCTGCTCTTGTTTGTATGTAGTATGCCTTTAAATGTTTTACTTTTAGAAAATTGATGAAACTCACAACTAGAGAAATAAAAAGGTTAAAATTAGCTGCAGACCAGCATCAAAATTGTTGGTCCATGTAATTGCAGTGCCTTGCAAAAGTATTAATACCTATGAAGTTTTCCCTATTTTGTGATGTTACAATTGCAAACGTTAATGTGTTTTCATAAGCCTTCGATGCAAAACACAAAGTAGCACATAATTGTGAAGTGCATAGAAAATGCATGGTTTTCAACACTTCTTGAAAATAAAAACCTGAAAGGTTTGTCATCAATAAGTATTGAACCCCTGTCGAACCACCTTTTGAGGTATTGGAACAGGAATTTATTTTTATCTAAACCATCTGTATGTTTTGAGTCACTGTTTGCTTTAAGATTAACCTGTGCCCCACTCTTATTTATTTTTTTTCCAGGTTTTCTGTTGCGCTATATTTAGATTCATCAAATTTCCTTTTAAACTGACCAGATTGCCTTTCTCTTGCTGCAGAAAAGTATCTCCACAGCATGATGCTTTGTCTGTCCCTCTTTTACCCCATAGTGTGTCCTTGGCATTTAAGAAGGCGTTCCACTCCCTTCAGTGTTCAATCATGCATGCTTTTCTCTTTTTCTATCCCATAAAATCCCAATAAAAATACTAAAGTTAGTTTATATTGTGACGAAATGTAAACAAGCTCAAGGTGCCAGGCACTGAAAAAGTATTTTTGCTCTCCGTTTAACTCCAAACCATTTAATTTCCTTAAATCCCTAACCTCAGATAACGTATCATAAAGGTTTGAGTTTTGAAACTGCACTTTTAAAAAGTCACTTACAGGATTATCATCAATGGCATAGCCAACAAAACAGTTGTGTAAATTCTAGTGTAACTGCGCCACCTTGTGGTAAGTATGTATATGTGCTGATTTCTTCAGCATTTTAAGAAGCAGCTTTGGACCACATTTCAAGTTCCCCAAATTTTGCAAAACAAAGCTGATGTGAAATTCGACCCCTTTTCTCTTTATGATTGCCGTTTTCCACGACGGTGTGTAAAGGCTGCTCAGCAGGCAAAACAAACAAAAAACCAGCTAGAGAGATGCTTCCCACACTATTGAACGCAAATGAGGTGAAGGTGGAAACGTGTCCTGTGAAAAATCACATTTTTAGCTGCCCAAGACTGGTGTTAAGTATACTTCTGCAGACACATAGTACCATATAGAATTGGGGTAGGGGGACTTCCCTAAACTAAGAATTTTTTAGGATTAACTCCATGTTCTTTTTATTAGTTTAACTTTGAAAAACAACATTGGAAAAAGTCTTAATTTTTTCTGTATGTTTTTATTTTTTCCAACTGTAATCCTATAGTAGTGTGTATAAGATTATATTCATCTAGAAGACCCTATCAAATGCTGTTGAGCTTGGGTGTTGGCAGCTGAACTGGAGCTTTACTGCACATCTCTGCAAGCCACTCACAGACTTAGGAGCCAGATGTAGCCATCGCCAAGGGTGGACTCGGAGAAACTGGAGCCCAGTCTTTGATTTTAAAGAAGTTAAAGATTTTTTTTTTTTGCTCAGATGACAAACCTTTTTATGTAGAAACAATTCCTTACATGAGAGCTTTTCAAAAATATTTTGACAAGAAGGTTTAAATATGTACGTTTTCTTCAAGTGTCCAGGTGGTATCGTCGTCTTAAATTGAATTTGAAATCTGTTAAGATAAATGTTAATAGAGCAAGATGGTGTTAGGTTTTGAACGTTCTGACTCCTATGACACATTTATGGCAAATAAGGTCACGTGTGATTTATGTTGCAAAACTTAAGTAGTTTTACAACAGATGTCTTTACCTCAAAACACATATATACTGTTAAATTCTTTATTAAAGCTTGACATTCCATGCTGCGTTATTTGCATGTTATGAAAAACTTACAAGTGAATAAATTTTTTTTGCAGGATGCGTTCAGTATTTTCTAATTCATATTTTAAATGCTTCTCGGGCCCTCCGTTCCTAGGTGTCACTTCACACACATTCATTTTTGCTATGCTCATTTGCAGATTTTATAAGGACGGGAGTTTAATCCGAGATTCACGTATATATTTCAAATATAGTGTCACATAGAAAACTATGATTTAAATATTGTTTGGCGTGAAGGATGTTACGGTTATACAAATATACAATACATTTATTGTTAGGCTTCCGGTGATACAATGATGATGCATTTCATTTTACTGTATTAAAAATTATGTATGTTGTTAAATTCTCTGTTGTGACGAGGAAAACCTTACAGATCAGAGTCTATGGAATATTTGCACCCTCGCCAGTTTTCACCAGTAGGGCTGGAGTGTTGATGCCTAAGGAATAATGGTCTCAAGTTGATGCTGGAGGCATGTTCTTTAAAAGCAAATGATAATCAGCGGCTGAAGCTTTTTAAAGACAGTCTTACAGCATGTAAATACATTAATCTTGAAATTGCTTGTTATGGTGTTTTCCTGGGTTATGTGGCGCAAGTGGAAAAAAAAATAAAACCCCTTTCTAAAAGTTAGTTGTCATTCTTGTGTGAATATCACCCTGTTGATCCTCAGGGTCATGTGTATGTGTGTATTTGAGTGATTGAAACTGCATGTATGCATGTTTCCTGTGAGCTTTGCATTTATACGTTTTACACTTTATTTGCAGATAAAGGCTAAAAACTATGACAAGGTAGAAAAGGTAAGTGCCCAAACTGAAAGCTTGTCTTTTTCTATGTTGTAGTTCTTGACTGTAGGCTAATTATTGTAGTCTTTATGAATGTTGCAAATTATGCTAATTTTAAAACTGGCTAGTGCTTTCACTGTGTTTCTATAAAGTTTGAACTACCATTGTTCTAATACAGTCATGAAAAGACTAAGAATTTTCAACACTTTCTGTTTCACATATTTCTGTCTAAAGGTCATATAGGGTTAATGTATGTATTTTTTTCCTGTTGCTTCACTTTAATAAAATCTTAAAATGTCTGCTTATTTCTGAATTTTTTTTTCCTGTATTTTAAGTCAGCACATCAAAGCAGCAACAATTTACCTAGATGAATGAAGCTTTAGAATGAAATGATTATAAACGGATTCCAACACGGGACACTAGACCAGCTGCTTGGTTGCTACACACGTCAACCTGTCTGTGATCTCTGGTTTTGTGGTCTAAGTGTGTTTTAGACGTGTTGTTCCAACATCTTGTTGCAGTTGTTTCAGAGATGCTTAATGAAAGTGTTGCACATTGACCTGTGGAAATGCTACCTTGCATATGTTCGAGAGACCAAAGGGAAGCTTCCTAGCTACAAGTAAGAAGACGTACTGTGTTATGACATCAACAATGTTAAGAGACAGTAAAAAGATTTAATTAATTCCCTTATTCCCAGAGAGAAGATGGCCCAGGCATATGACTTCGCCCTTGATAAAATTGGCATGGAAATTATGTCTTATCAGGTCTGCAAATATAACATTTTAATTAAAGTCGTGTTTTAGTTTCTGTTGAGCACTCTTACCTGACCTGCTGTTTAATTCCTTTCTCAGATTTGGGTGGACTACATAAATTTCCTAAAAGGAGTGTAAGTGTTGTTTTTTTTTTTTTTTTTTTTTTTCTTGGTTCCCTTAATTTTACCCCAACCTGCATTTAAGACTTAAATCCTGTGCATTTTTTTGTGTGCGTCTTCTATCAGCGAGGCAGTGGGCTCATACGCAGAGAACCAGAGAATCACGGCTGTTCGGAGGGTCTACCAAAGAGGTTGCGTGAACCCAATGATCAACATTGAACAGCTATGGAGAGATTATAGCAAATATGAAGAGGCAAGTGACACAATCACAAGCTTATGGTCTGTTCTCTTTAAGTTAATCCACACTTGCATGCAACTGGGTTTAGACATGCTAAATTTGACTTGTAGCTCAAGCAGTAGCAAAGGAGAACATACTGGCAATATACTTATCTATAAAATATTTCTTGGTGGTAAAGGTTAATGAACTGTGAGGATTAGAGTTAAATTTTAAAGTGAAATTGGATTTAAAAGTTTTCAATAAATGTGATGATCATCAATTTAAATGCAACAGTAACAAAACCAGGACTGATCTAAGGATTTTATCTACAGGGAATTAATGTGCATTTGGCCAAAAAGATGATCGAAGATCGAAGCAGGGATTACATGAATGCAAGGAGAGTGGCTAAGGTGAGAAATCAGATTCTTCTTGAATAATGTACCAAATACTTTTCTTGGTAAGTAACATGGGGTGTTGGGTGGTTTTTTGTAATGCAGGAGTATGAGACAGTAATGAAAGGACTAGACAGAAACGCACCTTCAGTCCCACCGCAGAACTCCCCTCAGGAGGCCCAGCAAGTGGAAATGTGGAAAAAGTACATTCAGTGGGAAAAAAGCAACCCGCTACGTACAGAAGACCAGACCCTCATCACTAAGAGAGGTAACACTTTGCCTTTAGGATATGTGTTATGTTAATCTAGCTGTTTTTGTCTAAAGTCAAGTTTATTTATACAGCGCTTTTCAGCAGCATGGCACTCAAAGCGCTGTACATGAGGAAAAACATTACAATGATACAGAAAATCAAACACAGAAAAATAAATCAATAATCCTTGGGAGTTTACTGGTAAGAGCTGGTTCTAATCCAGTCTTTCTAATAGAGGTAATTAGCTCATTAAGTCCTCTGTGGTAAGGAATTCATCCGGTGCTAGAAGAAAAATAATAATATTAAGCCTTGAGGTTCGTGGTATGAGGCAGCTGTGGTCGCATCATTCAAATAAGCTGGGTCACTGGTATAAAACAGTTTTAGTCCAAACGTCTTAAATACTAATAATGTTTGGCTGTCACTGGTATGATATAGTTGTAATACAATCCTTTTAAGAAATATAAAATTCTCTGGTCATTGCTCAAAAATCAGCTTTAGTCCAAATTTTCAAATACTAATAATATTTGGCTTTCGCTGGTAATCCTGAGAAATTTGGAAATCTATGAAAAGTAATGAAATCACACATTTAGGTAGATGAGAAAAGAGATCACATTAGGTAAGAAGAGGGGAAAAAAATCATTGTTTTATCTGATCATAAATAATTGAGTTCCCCCTAGTGGCTACGAATGCAGCCACTAGGGGGCATATTTTTACCCTTTTCTGAAATGCATCTCGTAATTTTCCTGTTGCATTGTGGGAATGTTTTGTTTGAATTGCTTTCCTTTTTGATTGGATGCAGTGATGTTCGCCTATGAGCAGTGCCTGCTGGTTCTGGGCCACCATCCTGACATTTGGTATGAGGCAGCACAGTATTTGGAGCAGTCCAGTAAGCTGCTGGCAGAGAAAGGAGTAAGACACACCTACACTTCAGAGATGTTAAATATCAGATAAAACTATCCATTCATTCCTATTATTTCTTTCTGTTTCTCTCAAGGACATGAATAATTCAAAGCTGTTCAGCGACGAGGCCGCTAACATCTATGAACGTGCCATTGGTACTCTCCTCAAGAAGAACATGCTTCTCTACTTTGCGTTTGCTGATTACGAAGAAGTGAGCTTCCGGTTACACATTCAGGACAAACTAGCCAAACCATTAAACACACCCCCATCAGCGTCATTTTTCTGTCGCCCTCTCAGAGTCGCATGAAGTACGAGAAAGTCCACAGCATCTATAACAAACTGCTTGCAATCGAGGACATCGACCCCACGCTGGTCTACACCCAGTACATGAAGTTTGCCAGGAGGGCGGAGGGCATCAAATCAGGACGCGCCATCTTCAAAAAGGCTCGAGAAGACCTACGCACACGTCACCATGTGTACGTGTCTGCAGCGCTGATGGAATACTACTGCAGCAAAGTAAGAGCACACAGCCAAAAGTTCAGTGTATGGACTGTGGAGTGGCTGGAGACACAGATGCTTCCAGGTGACGCTTCAAATCTTGTTTGCATTTTTCTTACCAGGATAAATCAGTGGCCTTTAAGATATTTGAGCTGGGTTTGAAGAAATATGGAGACATTCCAGAGTACATCCTTGCTTACATTGATTACCTCTCGCACCTTAATGGTTTGTTACCTCATCTACATTGTTTATCGTCTTGTATCTTACTGCCTGCTTTTACGAATCATGTTTTGTGTGTCTGATTCTCTTCTCAGAGGATAATAACACTAGGGTTTTGTTTGAACGGGTCCTCACTTCTGGAAGCTTATCCCCAGAAAAATCAGGGTAAAGTCCAGCATTTGGTTTCGTTGTCTGTGTATGTCTGTGTTTGAAATATCTGTCAAAGCTCATGAACTGCTATGTGCATTTGTTCCTCAGTGAGATCTGGGCTCGGTTCTTGGCATTCGAGAGCAACATCGGAGACCTGGCCAGTATTCTGAAAGTAGAACGCCGACGTTTCACAGCCTTCAAAGACGAATACGAGGGCAAAGAAACAGCCCTGCTTGTAGACAGATACAAGTTCATGGACCTATATCCCTGCTCTGCCAGTGAACTCAAAGCCCTTGGTTACAAGGTGTGTTTTTCCTGCTGTTCCTGTTAAATTGGCTTCAAACCTTTTTCTTTAGGTGTAGTTAAGCCAAGAAAAACTTTGCGATCCCGTGTAGTGACGTTTGTCGGTTGTTTGAAGGATGTGTCTCGTGCCAAACTGGCAGCACTTCTTCCTGAGGCTGTGGTGGCCCCCTCTGCGCCTGCACTAAAGGATGATCCTGATCGTAAACCAGAGTATCCCAAACCAGACACCAATCAGATGATCCCGTATCAGCCACGTCACCTCGCTCGTACGTAATCCCTAATAATTTATGCAGCATTAATCTTTCTATGCTTTTTTTCTGTGGCCTTCTGCTGTTGTCTCTCTAAACAGACCTGATGTGTAAATTGATTCATCTTTGATGTTACCTCTAATATTCCTCCCCACAGCACCAGGTCTACACCCAGTCCCTGGTGGAGTTTTCCCAGTCCCTCCAGCTGCTGTTGTCCTAATGAAGCTGCTCCCTCCGCCTACGTGCTTCACTGTAAGTTGCAGCAGATTAATGGTAGCAGGCTCATATTTAATGTCATTGACTTGAAGACGTCAGCAGTAGCAGTGTTAAGTCTCTGTTTCTGTCTGTAGGGTCCGTTTGTTCAAGTAGATGATCTCATGGAAACCTGTAGGAGATGCATACTTCCTGAGAGTAAGTTCAAACCTGTATGTTTGTTTGTTGTCACAGTTTGATACACAGCAAAAAATGCTGGTTGACCAATAATTCGCTGAACACTTCAAGTCTAAAGGGAAATGAAGTGTCACATTTGCCTTGCCTTGAATTTCACCTTTACTTTAGTTTGTTTGAATTGGAAAGTGGAAGTAAAATGATACATATACGAGGACTAACCTTTTACCTATTTTTGTCACTGCTCTCATTTCCTGGCCACCTAGTATACCTAGTATAGGTGTACTGCCATGTCTTGGTAGCTTTGCATTTGTCCCACATTCTTCCCATTTTTGAATGATAGAATAAATATTTGGTTGCACTCAGTTTTCATTAAGTACCATAAGAATAAATGGGCTCATATGCATGCCACACTTTTCAGATTTTTAGTTTTTAATGTTTTTGACTGTATCTGAATGTATCTGTTTCCTTCCAAGCTAGTGTCTGTTGCTCTAATTCCCTAAAATCCCGATAAAAGACACCAAACTTTATCTTCTCATTGTTTCTAATATGACTGTGATTCCCTGTAGGTGTTGATGCTGCTGTGGAGCTCATAACCGGCAGACAGCCTGAGGCAGTAGGGGAGGGCAACGGGTCCATGGAGAACCACGCTACTACCAAGTCACTCAAGAGGCCTAACGCGGACTCCGATGAGGAGGACGACAAGGGAGCTGTAGCTCCACCCATTCATGACATCTACCGTGCGCGTCAGCAGAAGAGGATTCGATAAACTGAAACACTTGCAAGAATGTAATCCTAACAGACTGTCATATAGAATAAATACACAGTTCCACAGGACTGCTTTTTACATGTACAAATAACCATATACACACTGACACCGATATGTTAGAACATGCAAGGGTTCTTGTGTTTTTTGTTTTCGTCAACATTTTTTATTTTTAAAGACTGATGATTATACTGTATAAATGTTTCATTTTACCATGGACTTCGGGATACACATCAGTGCTGATCCAACGATTCAGGTGTTCCGAGGATAACAAAGTGGAAGCTTTTTTTTTTTTTTTAGATATCTGGAGGAAACAGTTCCTTTCAATAAAATTGGAAAATAATTTGAACAAAGTTTTGTGTATTTATTGAGTATGAAATATTGCCTGATGCGTCACTGTTATTGACAGTCCATTTCAAAACTTTTCAACGAATCAGCTGTAAGTCACCAGTGTTTTATGTAACAGACTGGCCTCTCAATTTTAAAACTCGTGCCCCTAATGGCAGAATGGAAAGCTTCACAAGTGTTTACATTCTGGCATTTAAACCAGTTATACTGACGGCACCATCGTGTCTTGCAGGGAGTGTGTTTGTATCCTGCCTATGTTTCCCTGCGTCTTGGTGGGCAGTTTGAAGTAACGGATAACAGCTGGAGAGCAGTGGAAGCATATGAAGGGTTCTGTGGTTTTGTCTTGGAACAAAGGGATTTCTGTCCAAAAAAGGAACACAAGCTATTAGGAAATAAAACTTCGAACAGTTCTCTTATTTCACAGACAAGTTTAATTTTATTAACTTTACAAGCAGAAAGCTACTTTGTCTTTCACAATTCTGCTCTGAGTCAGTTTATAACTGGACAACCAGCACAGAGCACAAATTACCTAGCATACCAGATGCCATTTGTCTTTTTACTACATGCAAAAGAACATGCATGAAAGCTTCAATTCAATCCCAATTTACCTTAGACAGTAAAAAAACAAAGTGTTTTGCAGTTGCAAGCCAGTGGGAAACACTCCAGTCATTTTCTGAAACCAGTTAGAAGGCTTATTTGCACGTGATTTAAAACAATCCCAAAGAAACCACTAAAACGTGGCTGAGATTCCCATTTTAAAAAAAGCTCTCCAAACATCTGTTTTGACTTTTTGCAACAAAGAGAAGAAAAACCCAGAGTCATAAGTACCTCCTACTGCCACTAAAGCAGAATAAGATACTTTTAAGGTTTCCAGTTTCAAATATCCATTGCGTGAAACATTTTTATTGATGCTACTGCACAAGCACCAGATACGCATCCACTAGCAACCAACATGCAGGTTTGCTTTTGATGGAATCAGACCCATAATGTTGTCTAGGTCACTATGAGAACTTCTAAAATAACATTTTCCTCTTTAAGAGGAAGTATCAGTCTTTTCTTAATCAAAATATACATTCTGCCTTAGTGTCCCGCACCAAAGAAAATGGTTAAATAGTCATTAAATATTCCAACTCATAAAAGACAAATAAAAGTCACGGTTTTGCTCAGTCATCTGTTACCAACTACACAACTCCACTCCTTTGATCATTGTTTTTTAACTCTAGAATATAGAATTTGTTAACAATATAAATATTACTGCAACAACATGTTGATAGTAGATAATTTAGTTCCAAAGTACTGAACAAAAATCTCAGGATGAGCTTTATAAAACTGTCCCAGTAGCCTTCTCTTCTCCTTTATGGAGAATTTGGGGTCCTCGTGAACTGCCCGCAGCAGAGAAAGTATCTCCTCTTTAGTGGTTTTCTGTCCACTCTCTGAATATTCCTTAGCGCTAACCCTTGAGCAGTATGTTGTGCCTGCAGCGGAGGAACAGAGAGAAAAAAAAAAAGTCATATGATGCAGGGCAAATGATTTCTATACATCTTCAACAGTAGATAAACCTGCAAACCTGTAATCACGTCTGGATCTTTCCCCTTTACAATATTCCTCAGTCGTTCACTCACCATCTTGTGCAAGGAGATGGGAATCTGGTGGCAAACAAGGCACATATTAATGCATGAACTTTCTAGGTATCTTCACTACTAAAATGACCTTACACAGTCAAATTCGCTTACTTTAAACAGATCACGGTGGCTGTCCATCATGAACAGAACCATCAAGTCCACCTTGCCCTTCGAGAGCCTTCTGCTGTATACAATGGCGCTGGAGAAAGACCTCTTTACCGCCATTCGGTTCTCAATCTGGGAAGAGCATTCATGGTTAATGAGGATCAAAAGCAAACAGATAGCGGCACCCTGGATGCGGGAGCACCCACCTCTTTGTTGAGCTTCACCTCCTGTGGTTTGGCAGCAGTGGCCATGAATCTCAGGAGCCTTCGGAGCTCCTCTCGGCTGTGGGAGTCCTGCAGCGTCAGGCTCAGCTGCAGCGCCTCTAAAGCTAGTTCCAGCTTCCCATTAACTGATGACACAACAGGAAAAATAGTAAACTTCAAAACTGACTGAAAAGAACAGTTGTTTCACTACTAGGGTCTGGTTGGGCATGGGCCAATGAGGCATTCTTACAGTATGATAAAAATATGAAACTAAAATGTATAACATGATCTAATTGCTTTTATTTATAACAGACAGATTTAAAACAATTCCTCCTGCTGCTAAAATAGCCAAATGTATATAAGTTTTAATGACGCCCTTAATAAAGTTTATTTAATATTAATAACATATGTTGTATTGGAGCAAAAGTATAGTCTAAACACCTGCCAAATTTTGAAATACTTTTTAATTCAACGTGCTTCTTGTGCAGAATATTACGCTTTTTCCCGTTCTGCTCTTTATAGAGTAACACAAGTGTAAGCTATTAGCTGGTAAATAAGTCAGGACATCTGTTTGGCCAGCCTGAAAAACTTGTGTTAGATACATCAGCGTTATAGGCATCGTCTTAGGGGACCTTAGTCTCCACACCATGACTGTCTATGTTTTTTGCAACCAGAAATATTTCCAAACATCCAAATTTGTGTTTCTTGAAAGTTTGAAAGAAATTAGTGGCCTTCTTTAAGCCAGCTGACCATCAGTGTGCAGCAATACGTGGAGCAATACTCTATACTCAGGCACTTTCTCTGGCATCACAATAAAAAGCATTTTGTACTGTAGAAACTGTAGGAATGGCCCACGCCTAAATCTTCAAGAGTCTATTATGCAACAAATTGCCGCTTCACTGCTTACCGAGTAGTTCTGATATCCCAGAGTGGATATCAAAGAGACAGTTGTTAAGCAGAGGTGGCCGCTGCATCTGTCGGTAATGGCTAACCAGGACCTGGTAAAGCAGCCTCTTGCACTGGAGAAGGTCATCCACACCAGCAGCCAAACCACGACTGACCTCCACCACCAGCTCATCAGGCAGAAACTCCAGACAGTCCACTGCCACTGACATCCACTCATCAGCCCTGGGGGAGAGGGAGGGCAAGGAATTACTTTTACTCATGGATTTTATTTTCTGTACTTTAGCCCACTTTTTTTTATCTAAGTACAGGAGATATAAACAAGAAATAAAGACAGATGGCTGGGAGTTTAACTGTGGACGCTGCGATTTTTGCATATGGCCCTTAATCTACTTATCCCACCATGTGCAATTGTACTTTAATCACAGCTATCGATGTAAAGGATTTTAGGACACTTACATTTCATTAGAGAGCACAGACTTAGCCATTTGCAGGTTTAATCATGACAAAATTAAGAAAAATCTAAGTTTACAGATTTTAACATGTTTTTAATCAAAGGGACCCAAATAAAACAATAATGGTGAAAGATCACTGACCAAAAACTTTTAAAGTGTTGGACTCAAAGTGAGTCATAACGAAATGTAACTAATGGGTCTGAATATATTTCAGAATCTATGATAACGGGATTATTTGAATACCCATGGTTAATTGGTTACAATAGCTTTGAAAAACCTTTAATGTGTGCACATTTTGGGAAATTACCATTCAAAAGCAGTTAATTTAAGTTTTATTTAACGAGTTGTTTTCTTGAAAGGCAGGAAATTATAAAAGCACAAAAATTAGAAATGACTCATGCATGTTAAACATTTAAGTTTTGTTTTTTATAATTACACTTTTTCAACACAGATATACTCTTTCCAAATGTGACACCCAAAGGACTTCAGCAGTCATAACTGTAATCAGATGGCTCTTATAAATACTAAATGCATTTATCATAACTATGTATTTTTATACATTTCTGCACTGATGTCCAACATTAGTTAAAAAAATTAACTTTTTCAATAATGACTATAAAATGACTATTATTTTAAAACTGCAAGTTTTGAAATAAAAGGTACATTTCATTATATTATTGCCCACTTGATGTGGTTACTATATTGTTTTCAAAGAGGAGAAACCAGATGATCAAATTAATATACATTTTACATCCAAATATTGGGTGCATTTGATTATCTTAGCCCTTAGGTCTTTGAAGTATAAAGAAAATAGTTTCATAAACTTATAGATTATAACTCAAAGGTAAAGAAAAATTACAAACAAAAAGGTCAGTTTCTTTTTCCAGAAGTCACAGGACAGACTTTGGAGGACTTACTGTGCTTCACTGAAAGCTTTCAGAACTTCTCTGTCCAGGTAGCTTGTTGTACACAGCAGGTCCGGGTCACTCTCCATGCCATGCAGAGAGGATCGTGAAGTGACCTCGCCTTCTAACAAGCTCTCCAGCAGGGGGAGCTCTATGAGCTGCAGCAGTCTGGACACTGCCTGCTGGTGCCAAACTTCATGCAAACCTGCAAAAATAAAACACCCGAGTTTTACAGGCACGCATTTACCAATGAAGACGCATAATCAGATTAGTTTAAGTCATGGTCTGGTGTCTTGTCAGAAAGAAAATAAGCTTACACTCCTGCGAGAGGCCGAGATGGCTCATCTGGGGGGTGATGGTGGCGCTGAGGTTCAGGTTTCCCAGCACCTCCTCCAGTAACTTCTCTCTCTTCACTGGGGAGTGGGTGGAGTAGCTTGGTACTTCTTGGCTGATAGGTTACATAATGAGAGCAATCAGTGGAAATGATTTGGAAACTTGTTACAGGAACAGGCAGAATCAATAAGGCACAAAAGTTTCCTTGTACCTGTCATTCATTCACACACTGGTTCATAGAAAATGTTAACTTATTCTTCCAGAAATAAAAAAATTATTGTTTAAATAAAAGAGGATACTAAATGTTTTCATGATTGCTGCATCTGTGTGTTTAACGCCCATTAAAGGCCACCCATCCCAGGTGCAGAGACTCCTGGACATCCCTGAATCCAGCAAAAAGGTTCAACCCTACTCATAAAGCAAGGGAAAAGTTTAAACTATCCCCTTCATTGTATGTTTACAATGGATTTCCTGCCAATTGCCTTCCCACTCTTCCAGTTGAAACCCAACCCATAGCAACATCTCCTAATGTTTCCTTACTCACTGCCACAATGTTTATCTTCTGGGTTTCTTTTCAAATTTTTTTTACTGATTTCTGATGTTTCATAAAAGTAGTTATCAATCTCCTTTGTTTGTCTGTGTTTTTATCTTTTTGTAGTTGTTTTGTGCCATATTTGAAAAGTTTATTTTGTCCTTTCTGGAATTTTGCAGCTTTCTGGTCATATTGTGTTACTTCTTTAACATTTTATTTCATTTCACAGAAGAAACCTGACTATGCTGGGGTCCTTGGACCTGAACTCTTGATGACCTTTTTGATCTTTACAGTGTTGTGCTTATCAAATTAGTCTTCTTTTCATATAATTATTGTTTTTGGTTTTCAATCACATTTTGGCAAACTAGTCAGAGGATGTTAGCTGAAAATTAATAATAATTAATTAAGACACTGTTATTGTAAGTAAGGCTTCAGGCACCCAGTCTGGCACCATGCTGGATTTGGGAATAGCCTAAACTATCAGGAATAAGACGTTAGAGTATGATTTCATACCTTTCGCTTGTTAGCGTATAGCTGCTCTGGTTGATGTTCCGTGAGCCATAACAGCTCCCGATGGTACCAGTGGACTGAGAGCTAGTGTTGGTCAGAGCGGACGAGGAGCTGGTCACTGGAACCAAGAACCTGTACAAACTGACATTGCTGTCCTCAAACTTGTCTCTTTTCTTCTCCTTTCCAAACACTTTAACCCCCACTGATTCGAACACCTTAGAGTCCATGAGGGCCTGACAGAGGCGGACGGCCTTGTGACGAGGCACTGCTTCATCACCAAATAAGTGGCTGAGGGTGATATGTGACAGCACCACATCCACAGCTTCTGAGCCCAGGAAGCAGTCATTGTATGATTTCAGGTTGTGACGCCTGTGTTTCACCTCAACGTTGTTTTGAAGATTGGAAATGATGCTGTTCCAGATGTAGGTGGCCCGGAAAGGTTTCCCAGCCATGCTTTGTTCTAAAAGAAAAGAAATAGAGGATGGAAAAAATAAGGGACTGCCAGAGATGGAAAGGAGATAAGTTGTGAAATCAATGATGAAAAGCTGGAAGATGAAAGCAGTCTGGAGGCTCTGAAAAAATATGTTCTGTGCTGTAAGCTTTCCAGCTTGCAGTGTGTATGAAATAAAAAAAACACACACACACACCACCAAAACTTCTTAAATCCTTCCAAAACACACCTCTAGCAAGCTATGATGCACAAATCCTTATGTTAGACTAGATGGCAGGACGGAAACAATTGAAAAAGTGTCCAGCTGTATGAGACACAGTAGCAATCAGAGGTTATTGCTACTTTCCCAAACAAAACCCATTTTACAGGTTTTAAAAACAAGAATTACAATTGCAGCCATTTGAATTTGGGTGCAAATTCAAATGGGTGCAATTCTAGAAGGTAGAAAGGGTTACAATTTTACATAAAGGCTTAAATGTATATAGTGCCTTGCAAATGCATTAATACCTACTGAACTTGTTTTCATATTGTCAGTTGCAACCACACAAACTAAAATAGGTTTTATTAAGATTTTATAGATAGATCAACACAAGCAATTAAGTGGAAGAAAAATAATACACAGCCATCAATGTTTTATTTTCTGCAAATAAAAATGGTGTGCATTCATATATCAAGTCTCTTTGAATAAATACTTTGTAGAACCATCTTTCGCTGCAGCAGTTACAGCTGCAAGCCTTTTGGGGTATGACTCTACCTGCTTTGCATATCTAGAGACTAAAGATTTTGGTCATTCTCCTTAAAAAATAGCTCAAATTTAGTCAGACTGGATGGAGAGCACCTGTGGAGAAGCATTTTGAAGTGTTATCACTGATTCTCAGTTGACTTTAGGTCTGGACTTTGACTGGGACATTCCAACACATAAATATGCTTTGATCTAAACCATTTCATTGTAGCTCTGGCTGTATGCTTATAGGGTTGTTTTTCTATCCAAGATGAACCTTCCCACAAGGGTCAAGTCTTTTACAGCCTTTAACGGGTTTCACTCCAGGGTTCTAAATGTTTTCTTTCACATCTTTTATTTCAACAATGAATTTCTTCTTGCCACTCTTCCATAAAGACCAGATTTGATTACCACCCAACTAACCGATTCTTTCACCTAAAGTGTGTTTCTCTGCAGCTCCTCCAAAGCAATCAGTTCAGGTTAGTTCTTTATTGTCTAACAGAAGGAAATTTGGTGCATGGCAGCAGTCAAACACAGTCAAAGCCTATTCCATACATGTCAACACAATCTCCACATAATATTTAACCATATCAACAATAAACAGTTAAACATTCTGAAATGTGCCAAGCTTGGTCAAATTAGATTAAGAGCTTTAATTGCAATTGGGACAAAAGAATACTTGTCCCACTTGCACCTTATAGTTGGCAACCTGTACCTTCGGCCTGAAGGAAGGAGAACAAATTCCTCTAAAAGGGTTGGTATCTGCTGGCTAGGAAGGTTTTGGCCTTTTTCACAATCTGTTCCAGATATCAGACAGGGGGTGCTGTTAAATACCAATTATTTTGCTGGAAGTTTTTACAAGATTAAACAGACAGTTGTTATTTTTCAAGGACAAGTTGCCATACCAAAAAAAACAAAATCGTCTAAAAACATTATGTCGATTTTAAAGTGGCTACTTCTCCGGACAATGCCTTCAGGCTGGTCGGTCAATCTAAGACAGCCATGTCAATGCAGGTTTTGAGGGTGCCATGCTTTTTTCAATTTTCAGATGTATCGAAACGAGCTCTGTGAGATGTACAAAGCTTGGAAATTGTTCTATAACCTAACTCTGCTCTAAACATCTTCAAAATTGTCACCCTGAACTGTCAGCTGTGTTCCTTGGTTTCCATGATGCTTTTTGTTTTCTAATGTTCTTTGGCAAACCTCTGAGACCTTCATAAAGCAGCTTTATTTATAGAAAGATTTACTTACTCAGATATCTACATGCTAATTAGGAAACTTCTGAAGGCAATTGGTTGCACTCAAATTTTATTTAGGAGCATCACAGAAAAGGAAGCTAAAACATACATGCTGTACTTTTTTGATTTTTATTTGTAAAAGAATGATGAAAAGAACCAATTGGACAGCATGATGTCCCTCTCAGGTAAAAGACCATGATAGAAAGTAAGGAAAAAAACAACCAAATGCCTCAAATTGAACTCTGAAAGTACTTCAGAACACATTAAAACTACTGATGAAAGATCTTTTTAAAACATTACAAAAGATTCTGATTCATTGGTTGAAAGAGGAAATAAAATTCTTCAGTTAAATGATTCCTGAACCATTTTTATTTACGTATTGTATGTTTAAATAATCTATTCATCTTTCCAAAACTCGATTCTATTTTGTTAGTCCACAATTGAAGCATTGGTTTTTTAAAGCTCTGTTTAAGCCAAATTCTCAGAAACTTCTGTGAACTCTGCTTTCCTCTAGCTCTACCCTGCATACACTCCCTGTCCCCTGAGTTCCTGCATGTGGGTGTCCAGAATCAGGATGGAAGCTAAGCAACAGAGCCCTGAAATGATAGTTGCACTGAATAATGAACACTCAATGCAGGCTAAAAACATAGTACATGTCCCTGCACTGGTATTACATCAAATAATTCAAATGTAGATATGTTGATAATTATGCATTTGTGAGCCTTGATAGCTTGTGTCATCCCCCGGTGAGCCAGACTTATTAAAGAAAGCAGCGCAGGCCTTGGTGAGATCTTAGCATCTCACAACAGGAAGCTTTTAAAGCCTTCTGAACAAATGTTAGGGAGGGATGTGAGGGGCTCACTGAGGACATAAATCGGGCTCTGACAGACTCCGTGTTTTGATAATACAACATGACAAATGTAATTACAGACCCATCTGGGAAGCTTGAAGACAGAAAAAAAGAGCACTGGAACAGTGCAGCAGGAAAAGCAGATGTTCTTGTATCAAAGCTACAGAGGATGGTGATTGTGGGTGATCTGCTGATTAATGAGATGAGTCTACGTCAAACTGTGTCTTCCTCTGGGGGAGAAGAAACTGTCTTGGACTGAGGATTTGCATATTAGGAAAAAACATTTTGGACGGCAGCAGCTGTTCAAGGAAGAACACTTTGCAACAGTTTGCATAAGAAAACTAAAGCTGAGTGCAATAGGAAGGTGTTACAATGAATGAAAGAAACTCAAACTGAACCTGCTATAGGTTATGGCGAAGATAATCAGAAAAGACTCTAATTTGGAGTTAGGGAAAGACCATCTGCAGAAAGTCCAAAGGGGGTCTGGGGATTACTGTGCCGCTATAAATCCAGCTCTTATCAATATCTGATGAAGCTTGTTAAAAAAATACAGTCTTGCAGAAACTAAGTGTGTTTGAGTTCAGGTCACAGACTGATGGTCAGACCTTCACCTTTGAGATTTTCTGGTAAAAAAGCAAAATTCATAGTTCTATTAATTATTTTAAGTTGTCCAGGTCCTAAAGAAGCAAAGTAGCCTCAGACCATCACACTGCTACCCCTTTGTTTGACTGTTGGTTTTAGTTTTTTTAAAGGCTATGTTAATTTTACACCAGATATAAAGGGACACACACTTTCCAGAAATGTCCCATTTAATCCCGTCTACAGAATATTTTCAGAAAAGTATTGGGTATCATTGGATGGTTTTGGGTCATTGAAAGACTGACCTTTGTGTTCTTTTTGGCTAGCGGTGTATGCATCTTGGGACTCTCCCATTTAAGAATATTTTGCCCCGTCTGTTTCTTAATGTTGAATCATGAACACTAACATTAACTGAGGGAAGTCAGACCTGCAGTAATTTAGATGCTGTTCTGGGTTATTTTGTGACCTCCCGGACGCACTCTTGAAGTAATTATGGTATGTCAGCCACTGCTGAGATGGTTGACCACTGTTCCATGTTTTTGTCACTGTGGTTCATGGGAGTCTGAAAGCCTTAGAAATAGCTCTGTAACCCTTTCAAGACGGATGGATGTCAATGACTTTATTTCTCATCAGTTCTTGAATTTCTCTAAGTTGTGGCTGTGTTTTTAAGATTTTTTAGCCTACTTCATGCTGTCATACAGGTTCTATTTAAATGATTTCTTGATACAAGTCAAGCGGTAATTTTTGTTTCCACCTAATAAATAAAATCATCAGGTTTATTTGGGTTATCGTTTGTGATATTAAATTTCCTTTGATTATCTGCAACAGTCAAGTCTGACAGAAAAGCAAAAACAAGAAAAATATGGAGGAGGTCAAGTGGGTCAGAACAATTCTGGGAACTCTGCTCAGCTCTGTCACCTCCTGTCTGGCGCTAGGCTGACACTGAGCCCAGTTTGCATAGCAAAAGCCAGTTCTCCTTCAGTGTTGGGATTTCTCTTTTCTTTCCATACAAAAACAGGAGCACAGGACCAATCCGAGCAGACTATGCTGCGGATCGGCAAATGGCCCAACCTCTCATGCGACGTTCAGCGCGCCATGTGTTTGCACACATCAGCAGAGGTAAATAATCGCACAGGGAGCGGCATGCGTCCCATTAGGGGAATCCCATTGCTACCGCTTTGAATGTCTGCATTGCGACTGCCAACACTAATATGAGAATAAGTGAATCGACATATAGGAAGCAAATGAATCCTGGGGATAAAAACGCAGCGTGGCAATGTCTGATCACAGCCAGTGGAACATCTTCATTCCTTCAGCAAGTTAAAACCAGTCAGATGAACAGATCTGGCTTCAGGGCGCAGCTTGAACATCGCTGGGTTATTGGCCCACATGAATTTAAACCCCTATATCCTGTGCAGAGTATTATGCTAAATAACCTTTTTTTGTAGCCGTGTGACACAAACACGCCACAGACTGAGCCTGCTGAATTTGCGCAAAGCGAATGTCAAACAGACCATTTCTGAAAACAAATATTGCTCTTATGAAATGGATTCAGATCATTAGATAAACATTAAAATTATTTGCATTCATTGTAAAGCCTTTCTGGAGGACTCTTCTGTCGTGATCTCGAGGAGTGTCTCCATGGATTTGTTTCTTCCGTGTCTATGTTCTCTAGTTGTTATTGTAGTTCACTGATTGTAGAGATTCTTGTTTCATTTTTGAGTTTAGATATTCCAGCTACTTCCCTGACTTCTCCGTGACCCTGCTCATCTGTGTTAATTGGCCTCCATCCTTCTGTTCTGCAGTCTCCCTGCCACAGCTGCTCCTCATCTGATTAGATGGTCATTTAACCGGTCATTTCTCCACCCTGCCTCCATATATAAGCTATTTGGTTTTAATGGTTCGTCACGGGATTCTATTGTTTGCCTGCCTGCTCCATGCCAGTCTACCTGGTTTCCATGTCCGACGCCCTTTTCTGTAAGTTACAAGTTCTGTTATTAACCATTTCTACTTGAAATGCCGCTTCCAAGCTCCTTTGTCTTTTGATCCTACTAACAATCCACTCGACATGACATCTTCACACTTAAACGCTTTATGATTTAGATGAATCCGTTTATTCTACATACTCACATCAATATGTTTTAATTTCTAACATGTAAAATAACATTATGTGTGAGGAATAATAAGCGTCGACTGATTTTCGCTGTGCGTAAAAAGATTGGCTAAAATCCTCGCATTTACGCAACAGGTGATGACAGAAACAAGTCAAAATGCTCCATTACATTAAAACCCGAGAATAACAAATAAAACAGCGCATGATTCATGATCAAAACCAATAAATCGCGATTACCTGGTCGTCTTGTGGCCGTGCGGACAGCCATCCATCCACACCATGTCCCTGTGCTTACCAAATCAAGACGTGACGCAAGGATCCCGACAGCAGGCATCGCCGAAACTACTGCCCCTCCCTCCCCAACAATACCATGCATTATTCAAGTCCCAATCACAGTCCCTCCTCACAATAAGCCCTCCTACTGACCTCCAGAACTTTAACAAGAAGCGCATTTTGGGGCATCTCCCCCAGCTGAAACTGCTGAGGGCAGATTTTCAGACATTTTTACTGTAACAGGTAGAGCACGAATGAAGGAATTTGTCAGGGTTGAATTTCAATCATGACCACTGTCTTCTGAATTCTAAATTAGTCTAATTGGTTCTTATATTGAACTTGAAGAACGACAACAACAACAAAAAAAAAAGAAAAGAAAAACAGGAGTTTCTTTAGAGACTTTCATGCCCTTGAAGTCCCCAATCATGGAGACAAATTTGACCCGGTTAGACCCACATAAGGAGATCTTGTGGATCCACAAGAGAAGAAAAGGCAAACTTATTGATTCTGATTTCAGCTAAAAAGCACACAATGTAAACGAGACATGTTGGGAAAATGTTTTCCTTCCTCCTTCACCCAAGACAACTAAATGCGTCAGAGGAGAGGCTTGGAGCATGTGACTGAAGGTGCCTCAGTTGATATGTGTTGATGCTTCCATTTTAGATGGTCTACATAGTCTGAAAGAGCACAAAGGCGGCCATCTACTTTACAATCTGAAGCTCTTTAAGTGCAACAGTAAGATGAGACAGTAAAAGTCACTGAAAAGGAGGACTGAAGTTGTTACGAGGAGGAATGAGTTGAGGGTGCAAAGGGTGAGGCATGCAACTGGGACAAACCGGTTTGATCACAATCCTTCAGGCATTTTCAACGTAAACATATTAGCCTTCTTTTGTTTGTCATTCTTTGCAGTGAAAATATAAGGATTTCTTGTACATTAAAAGCACTTGAAACATAGCCATAGGAAAATTAATTTAAAATGCTGAGCAAAGCATTGAAGGAACCGTCTCAATGTATGGAAGCTCTGAAGCAAGGAGACTCTTTATTGGAATCTTTAAAAGGTGATTTCACAAATCTTACAGAAGAAACCTTGTTAAACTGTTTGCCTTTCTTTGGATTTCTGTGGTGTTTTGGAAATCTGTACACAGAAGCAAAAGTCTGATGTCTCTGCTACAGTTGACTGTTTTTTCAGATCTGAGCCTTGTCAGTTGATTGCCTGATTTAATAATCAGGCTTGTGTCATTGGAAGACAATTTTAAAGTATGCAGATCACAAACATCTTTATATTGCTGCATCTCCTGATTGTACAAGCTGGATGAGAAGCTTTATAACTCAATCTTATATCTCAATAACAACATTTTCTACCACTCAACATAGACTGAAATTTTTTTTTTCTCAAGCCAACACCAATGAATTAACCCTAGCTTTTGATAGATGTTGACTGGATTGTGGTGCTCTTTTGTCTGGCAATCCTTAAAACAAATCCCAATTGCAATTCCTCCAAAACTCAACAAGAACCAAAAAATTCATACCTACTTTCCACTCCCCTGTCCAGGGTGTACCCCGCCTCTCGCCCACAGATTGCTGGAGATAGGCACCAGCTCCCCCGCGACCCACTATGGAATAAGCAGTAGAAAATGACTGACTGACTGACTTTCCACTCCCTGAACATCAGGTTTTTAAATATTTTAATTTATTTCATGAATTATTTAGACCCCAGCCAGGGGTCTTTCTGCATGGAGTTTGCATGTTCTCCCTGTGCATGCATGGGTTCTCACCGGGTACTCTGGCTTTCCCCCACAGCCCAAAGCCATGCCTGTTAGGTTAATTGGTCTCTCTAAATTGCCCTTAGGTGTGTGTGTGTGTGAATGAGTGAGTGTGTGCGTGGTTGTTTGTGTGTTGCCCTGTGATGGATTGGCAACCTGTCCAGGGTGTACCCCGCCTCTCGCCCATAGACTGCTGGATATAGGCACCAGCTTCCCTGTGACCCACTATGGAAGAAGCGGTAGAAAATGACTGACTGACTTTTCAGTTTAAGAAATCTGATTTTATTTTGTTTCTGTATGTTTTATGTTCTCCATTGTTTTCTTGTAAACATGGGGGAGACAATTAATAGTGCTTTCTCCTCAACAGTTTGTTACAGTTGACAGATTCAATAGGTTTTAGTGCATATTAACCTCGTTTAAAATGTTTCTTTTAGGGCATGAGGGAGGGCACTGTTCCAATCCTGAAAAGCACAATTTGTTCCACAACATTTTACGGTGTTATACCTATTAAAGCCTGACTGAGAAACTGGATTTCAGTGCCATCGTTATTCCATGTGTGTAATCTTGCACCTCTAAGAAGAGGTGTCCCTCTGGTTTATGGGTCCAACTGCTGGCTTCTAATTACACAATTTGCATTTGACATTGTTGAAAAAGAAGATCTTCCCTAATTAATTAGTGTACATAATTAGAAGTTTTAATCTAGATGGATGAGAAGCAAATTAATAGTAACTTCGTTTTATGAGAGTCAAAAGTTACTAAAAATAAAAATTGTATTTACACGTAGAAACAAAGGGAACAGCTGAATACATCAAAGGTTTACTTTTATACAAAGAAAACCATTAATGGTTCATTGTGAAAATGAAAGTTGTTAACAGTATAAAATCCTGTTAAGCTGGTATATTATTGCTTTAGCTTTAAAAATGAGTAGAAAGCCTCAGACTTTTCTGTTGCTGTAGACTTCTTTCACACATTCTGGAGGAAATGGAAACCAGTTAATGCCAGGAATTGCAAGTTGGGGGTTGAACTGGTTTTACGGCTCTTCCTGTGAATGAGCTGCGGCATGATGTGCGGGTATTTTGTAAACAAGACAGGAAGAAAAAGACGGGATGCAATCGTCATTCTACTCCACAAGTTCAGCTCAATATTTACTCTTCTGCTGCTTTCATTGTGCCTGCAAGGATTTTCATACTTATTGTTTATACTATTTATTAGTCATAAAGTCAAGTTTTGCCTGTGATTAAGATGACAAATATCCTTGGAAATGTTTTGCAGAAGATGCCATTCAAATGCAAGGTACAGGAATTTTACTGAGCCTTTCTAGCCCATAAATATATTTTCATCTGTCCCATTTCAGTGCAGCTCTGGCTGTAAGCTGATAGTCTTTGACGTGCTGGAAGGCGAACTTCTGTCTTTTCAAGCCTCTAATAGGTTTTCTTCCATCTATATTCCCATTAACTCTGATGAGATTCCCTGTCTCAGCTGAACAAGAGTAACCTGACATCATGATGTAGTCAACACCACGTATCACTGTGGGGATGGTGTTTTCATGCTTGTTGCCACACATAACACTTTGCATGCAGCATTAAATAAGTTTAATTTTGGTCTTATCTGACCAGAGCACCTTCTTCTACAGGTCCTTCTCAAAATATTAGCATATTGTGATAAAGTTAATTATTTTCCATAATGTCATGATGAAAATTTAACATTCATATATTTTAGATTCATTGCACACTAACTGAAATATTTCAGGTCTTTTATTGTCTTAATACGGATGATTTTGGCATACAGCTCATGAAAACCATAAATTCCTATCTCACAAAATTAGCATATTTCATCCGACCAATAAAAGAAAAGTGTTTTTAATACAAAAAACATCAACCTTCAAATAATCATGTACAGTTATGCACTCAATACTTGGTCAGGAATCCTTTGGCAGAAATGACTGCTTCAATGCGGCGTGGCATGGAGGCAATCAGCCTGTGGCACTGCTGAGGTCTTATGGAGGCCCAGGATGCTTCGATAGCGGCCTTTAGCTCATCCAGAGTGTTGGGTCTTGAGTCTCTCAACGTTCTCTTCACAATATCCCACAGATTCTCTATGGGGTTCAGGTCAGGAGAGTTGGCAGGCCAATTGAGCACAGTGATACCATGGTCAGTAATCCATTTACCAGTGGTTTTGGCACTGTGAGCAGGTGCCAGGTCGTGTTGAAAAATGAAATCTTCATCTCCATAAAGCTTTTCAGCAGATGGAAGCATGAAGTGCTCCAAAATCTCCTGATAGCTAGCTGCATTGACCCTGCCCTTGATAAAACACAGTGGACCAACACCAGCAGCTGACACGGCACCCCAGACCATCACTGACTGTGGGTACTTGACACTGGACTTCTGGCATTTTGGCATTTCCTTCTCCCCAGTCTTCCTCCAGACTCTGGCACCTTGATTTCCGAATGACATGCAGAATTTGCTTTCATCCGAAAAAAGTACTTTGGACCACTGAGCAAAAGTCCAGTGCTGCTTCTCTGTAGCCCAGGTCAGGTGCTTCTGCCGCTGTTTCTGGTTCAAAAGTGGCTTGACCTGGGGAATGCGGCACCTTTAGCCCATTTCCTGCACACGCCTGTGCACGGTGGCTCTGGATGTTTCTACTCCAGACTCAGTCCACTGCTTCCGCAGGTCCCCCAAGGTCTGGAATCAGCCCTTCTCCACAATCTTCCTCAGGGTCCGGTCACCTCTTCTCGTTGTGCAGCGTTTTCTGCCACACTTTTTCCTTCCCACAGACTTCCCACTGAGGTGCCTTGATCAGCATTCTGGGAACAGCCTATTCGTTCAGAAATTTCTTTCTGTGTCTTACCCTCTTGCTTGAGGGTGTCAATAGTGGCCTTCTGGACAGCAGTCATGTCGGCAGTCTTACCCATGATTGGGGTTTTGAGTGATGAACCAGGCTGGGAGTTTTAAAGGCCTCAGGAATCTTTTGCAGGTGTTTAGAGTTAACTCGTTGATTCAGATGATTAGGTTCATAGCTCGTTTAGAGACCCTTTTAATGATATGCTAATTTTGTGAGATAAGAATTTTGGGTTTTCATGAGCTGTATGCCAAAATCATCCATATTAAGACAATAAAAGACCTGAAATATTTCAGTTAGTGTGCAATGAATCTAAAATATATGAATGTTAAATTTTCATCATGACATTATGGAAAATAATGAACTTTATCACAATATGCTAATATTTTGAGAAGGACCTGTATATGTTTGATGTTTCTGTGACATTTCATGGTTTTCTGGCCACTCCTCCATAAAGGCCAAATCTGTGACTTGTATTGTTGTTCTAACATCTTTTCCCATCTGAGCAATGGATCTCTGACCCTAACCCTAACCCTCCTTACCCTGCTTTGTCAGTTTAGTCATGTTTTAGTAGTGTTGCAGCTTCACTGTACTTGGGTTAATGAGCTGAACAATGCCTAAGGAAATTTTCCAAGCCTGGGATATTATTTTATAACCTCACACTGCTTCAAGGTCTCCACAACTTTCTGCCTGTCTGCTCTGTTCCTTGCTCTTCAAGCTCTTTTGTTCATTAATGTTCTCAAACAAACCTCTGAGGCCTTCACAGAGGAACGTAATTTATACTGAGAAGAAATTACTCACAGGTGGACATCTGAAGGCAATTGATAGCCCTGGATTTTTTTAGGAGTATTTGAGTAGTGGGGTCTGAATAAACATGCATGCCACATTTCTCAGATTTTTATTTGTACAAAGATGTGAAAACATGTATCCTTTTTCTGCCCTGCCCATTTATCTTGGCCTGTCACATCAGATCTCAGTAAAACAGTTAGGTTGTGGTTGTAACATGTCAAAATGTGAAAAATATAAAAGGTGTGACTCCTGCAAGGCACTAAATATATATATTAAAAAAACAAAACAACCGAGTTTAGCCTAATTTGAAAATTTTGAAACTATCAGCAGAAACTGATCTGTAGAAACCAATTTTACATTTAAAAACACTTTAACCACAGCTTCCAAATCAATCTGGCACAGCAAAGAGTATATTACGAAGAAGCAAATCTTTCAGTGTGTCACTACGGAGATGATGAAATATAAAACTACATCATCATCACTCAGCAGATAATGTCTCATCAGGAGACATTTCAAAGGCCAAGAATGGTTTGCACTCCAATGCAACAGAGAGCCATCTTGTTTTTGAGCCTTTCTTACATCGTCACTTAGCCTGAAGGGTCCCCTCAGTCTGTCTCCCACATATGGAACGCTGCAGAACATTAAAATTCATGTGATTTTCATCCGGAGAGCAGACTCTCAGAGTCCATCCCTTCCAGTTGTGCCCCTGCTGGAATCCAAAGTGCATGCCTAAGTGGACTGTCCTCCACCCCCAGTCCCTTCTCCAGCTCTAAAGGACAGAGGACAGCGCTGTAACTGCACCACAGAGACACTTTTGTCTTTTGCAGATTGACAGTAATTTTTTCCCACTGCATTGTTGCTGCTCAGTCATATTTTATTCAACAGCCCTTTTGAGTCAGCCAGCCATTTGCAGTTAGGTTATGAGAGTATGGTGGGCGAGCGTAACTGTTACTTTTTCTCCTTGCTGTGTCCCACTGAAGAGTGTAAGCCAATGTTAACATCAACACAATTTGATGAAGTTTGACTTTAACTGACCCCTCTGGGCTGTACTACAAGGGCAAAATAAGAATTATGGCTTGCTGACACAGTTTTGTTAGACCATGAGCCAAGGCGTTTGCTGAAAATGTACAGGCTATCTAGTATTTTCTGGGTAAAATAGTTCTAATGAATCTGTTTACACCACAGCTGACAATACTCAGAATCTCAATTTCCAGGAGTTCTCACTTCCCAAAGAGAATCAGTGAGGTGTAAATTTTCTGGTATAGCCCTGCTGACACAGAAAAAAGAGTTTTATTACTGTATGAAATAAAAGATAAATTATGAGCCCCTGTGTTATTCAATGATGCTGGTAATATAATCTTATTTTTAACCTTATAACGCACACTGATACTCCTGGCAAAGATGTGTACAAGGGCCTAAAATCCCACCATAGAAATATATCCTGTGGAGAAATAAAAAACAGCTTACGAATTGTTTAACAAACCACCAGCAGCAACTACTGGCACTCCCTTTTGCAAGTTGGATACCACCTATTCTATAAGATCTCACAATTTACTAGCATACATAGATAGGGATATTTAAGCATTCCCCGATGCAGAATCACACACTCCTCAGCCCTTTCTTATGTGGTTCCCTCTTCAGATCAACAAAGTGGTTTTCTCCAGGTTTATAGTGCATGGACTCAGTAGGCCATGAAAGATTGATATGGTCTGTTTACCCTTTTCTGTTTACATTAGCCATGCTTTGGATCATTATCCATGTGAAATATCCAATAATGACCCATATTTAGTTTCCTGGTATTTCAGAGTTCATGTCATCCAGGTTCCCAAAGACTTCAGAAGAGAAATTGACCCACAGTATCACAGATGCTCCACCAAACTTAGGGGAAAAAAGACTTTTTCCTGGCATGACCTCCAGACAACCAGCTGTCATGAAGACTTTGTGAACCCAAGATGCCTTGCTTTGCAGTGAAAATGTCCTAGATTAAAATCCAGATTTGGGATTTTCCTGCATGGCATTTGCATGTTCTCCTGTGTATGAGTGGCTCTTTAGCCTTACCTAACTGGCATGTTTTTTTTGTCTTTCCTATCTTGAAGAACGACAGAGAATCATTTATAGCCCAGTAAGGCAGGAAGCCATGGATTACAAATTGAGTTTCGAGATACTCTGAGATACTACATCATTATGACAATAGTTAAAAAAAAGAAGAAAAAAAAAGTACTCAAATACAGGATTTCTCTAAAAGATTCAGCATGGAAATATGCTACTATCATGAGATATTAATCTACTTGATGTAATCTTGTAACAAATATAACATTTTCTCAGACTTAAAATCTTGCTTGAACATTGCAAAACATACCAAAAAACATACAATATATGCACCGTTTTATTTACAAACTGCATCTGTAAGTAACGAGAATTAGTGATATCAACATTTCTGACTCAGTCTTTTGTGAGAACTGAAAAAGACAGCGAAAAAACAATGTCTTCCAAGAATAATTACTTCTGTGAAAAATATATATTTGTCATAAAATGTGGGTTTGTATATAAAACAATATAAAGACATTTTAGTCCTTTAATTTCACCCTAAAATAATTCAAGGTAATGATTTATGTCAAATAAAACCAGTAACTGGGCTGGTTCCTTTAAAAAGGCGCCTGATGCTCTAAAGCTGATCCTCAGGAGAACGCCTGCAGATCTCACCTCCCTCTTCTTTCTACAAAATGTACATTACACATGGTGAAGTTGGCAAACAGTACAGTAATACTTAATATATATATATATATATATTTTACAATATATCAACTCTGTATGTAAGCCTACTTAAATGATTGGTGAAGGCTTGTTAAAATGGTACATAATCAGATTTCTGTCTTTGTTCCACCTTACGTCCTTTAACGATAATTTTCTATCTAGAACACAATTAAGGGTTATCATATGGCATATAGCCAAAAATAGGATAGTAGAAAAGCAAACATAAAGCTATAAAAACTGCCCATAAAAAGTGGGCTTTAAAACCTATAAAAACCTACAAAGAGAAGGAGTCGAACTATGTGGAAGTCTCCTGTTAACCAAATTACAGCTTTGTGTTTACTCCTGACATCTCTGTAGCTGGAGGGGGTTATCCACTCCACACATGGTCTCTGCTGCCACGGTCACTTCAAGGCGTCCACCTTTTGTTTCCCCTTGTATTTTTTTAAACCAAGTCTGCCCAGGCTAAATCATCTGCAGACCTGCCGCACTTGACTGATTAGCTCTCCAAAGCGATCAAATAGCCCTTCGACCCAGGCTTCATTCTGCAGGCACTTATGGATGGTCTCCTCCTGCCCCAGGTTGCCGACCTGCACCCGCAGAGATGCAATCTAGATGAAGCAAACCAATAAAAACACTAAAGAGCACCATGCAGGAAAGTTTCCAGATCAATTTGTGTCTGTAAAATGGCAACCATAAAAAATGAAAAATGTTACAAAATCAGTACCAATATAAACTATGAGCGACTCCTTACCTCGTCCTTACATATGAGGTACGTGTGGTATTTGTAATGCTGCAAAGAGTGGTAGAGAGAGAACCACTGAGTTTTCTGCTGGTCCACTGTAAACTCCTGGAAGAGGAAATGGTGATGTAAGAAGTATCTACTGCCCTCCACAATGTTTCAGGATGTTTGAAGAGCATATGGGATTCTATGTTCAATAATCTAGAGCAGCGATTCTCAACTCAAAAGTTAGAACCACCTAGACAATCTCAATATAATTTCAAGCAGTTACCAAATACATGTGGATTTAAAAAGAACATTCATTCATCTTCGATACCGCTTATTCCATTGTGGGTCACGGGGAAGCTGGTGCCCATCTCCAGCAGTCTCTGGGCGAGAGGCGGGTTACACCCTGGACAGGTCGCCATTCCATCCCAGGGCAAAACACAGACATACAAGACAAACAATCATGCCCACACTCATTCACACCTAAGGGCAATTTAGACAGACCAATTTACCTAACAGTCATGTTTTTGGATTGTGGGAGGAAGCCAGAGTACCTGGAGAGAACCCACGCATGCACGGGGAGAACATGCAAACTCCATGTAGAAAGACCCCTGGCCGGGAGTTGAACCCAGAACCTTCTTGCTGCAAGGCCGCAGTGCTACCAACTGTGCCACCGTGCAGCCCACAGAACATAAAGAATAATAAAAGAAAACTGAAACTAGCCAACTGAATGTTATGGATATATCTGGACAAAGCCAGAAGCACCATGTGGATCATGTTCTTTGATTTCTCCAGTGCATTTAACACAATTTAACCTGATTTGCTTTGTCAGAAACTCAGAGAACTCAGGTGGAGCCCTCAACAATCTCCTGGATCAAAGACTACCTGACAAACAGACCACAGTTTGTGAGACTGAAGGGTTGTGAGTCTAACCAGGTAGTCAGCAGCACAGGAGCACCACAGGGAACTGTACTCTCACCATTCCTTTTCACTCTGTACACCTCAGACTTCCAGTACAAGACAGACTCCTGTCATCTGCAGAAATACTCAGATGATTCTACAGTCATGGGGTGGTCCAGATATGGTCTAGAAGCTGGGTACAGGGAGGCAGTGGACCACTTTGTGGCGTGGTGTGGAAACAATCATCTCATCTTGAACATGAATTAAACAAAGAAGGTAATTGTTAATTTGAAAAGGGAGACAGGAAGAGGTCAAACACTGTTTTCATCATGGGAGAACTGGAGGTGGTGGAGGAGTACAAATACCTCGGTGTTCACCTGGACAACAAACTGGAATGGAGATGCAACTGTAAAGCCATCTACAAGAAGGGACGGATCAGACAACTTCTTGGGACCGGCGGTGTTTGCACCAAGATGCTGCATATCTTCTATAAGTCTGTTGTGGAGAGTGTGATCTCTTCTGCCGTCATCTGCTAGAGAAGCAGCATGAGAGCTAAGGCCTTAAAAAGCTCAACAAGCTAATAAAGAAGACTGGCTCTGTTCTGGGGACTCCTCTGGAACCTCTGGAGATCATTGTGCAAAGAAGGATTCTTCATAAAATGAAGAACATTATGGGGAACCCTGAGAATCCTCTTCATGAGATGGTGTACAATAACAGTGTCTTCAATCAGAGGCTTCTTTAGATCAGCTCGAACAGCTGAATAAAGCTGCATAATATGAGCTACAACATTTAATTTCCCTTTGGATTAGTAAAGTATTTTTGAATTGAATTGAATCTTAAAAGGGTTGAGAATCGCTGCTTTACAGACAGTATTACCCAACCCGTACCTTTAGGGCATACTGTCCTGCAAATGTTAGATGTTTCGTTGCTCCAACCTACTTGTTCAAAGTTGACTAGCCATTAACAAGCCTGTTCAGACCTTTATAACAAACTGTTGAGGTGATTAATGAATAGGGTGTGTTAGAGCAGAGAAACCTCTGAAACATGGATCACAGTGTGCCCGAGGATAGGGGCTGGCTGACACATACAAAGGGGAAGCAGAACTGGTGACACTGCGCCCTCTTCTGGACAAATAACCCAATAACAATACATTTTCGTAACACATCTCACCTGAGGCACTTTGTTTGGCACCTTGTAGGGCTTCATGGTCTTCTTGTTGTAGGCCTTTCCACTGAGACGTACCTTAAAGGCGGGGGTTTCTCCATCCTTCTTCAGCTCAGTCACTACTGAGATCTCCGGGAAGCTGTCTAGAGCCGTCTGGAAAAAAACAAAACACCTAAGTTCGAAAGGGATAAGGTTTGCATCTATGCCTTTTTGCTCTCGTCCCTAAAGCACTTGTCAGGTGCATACAAAACTCACCTTTAAGACCTGCCCTATGTGCAGCTTGTTAAGCAAGCGTTTCCTGATGTCAGTGATCATCCCATCTACTTTCTTCATATGCGGCAGCAGCAACTCATCTGTTACAAGACACATGGAAAAGGTTCTAAACCCTTACTAAGAGCAGTCAAACATTGGAAATGTAGATCACAAACCATTTGCCCTCTCCAATGTGATCAACACATCTTCATCCAAAGCGACACTAATAAGAAGCTCAACAAAGCTTTTAAAAGTCTCCTTCATAGTTCGTGTGCTGAGGAGCCTTGAAGCAAGTGGAGGGTTTAACTCTGAGGGTGTAACAGAGAGATAACACATTCAGGGGACACCGAAGGGAAATGAAAGAATATAGATTCATATTAATAAGTTTAAAGATAATCCAAACATTTCTGTAATCTCAAATCCTCCTCAGCACCTTCTTCTGCGGAAGTTCCTGTGGGGGTGGATAAAAACTCCTCTTTCCATTTCTTCCTCTTCTTAGGCGGTGGTTCTGCCCGTGGCTTCCCTTGTTTGGGTCGGGGCTTTTGGTTCTGGGAAGCTGATGAGGGTGGGTCCGTCAGGCCCAGCAAAACTTTCATCTGAATGGCCCTATGAGACAGAGAGAGCGGTTACAACACTGGAAAGCCATTTTAATAAATGCATTAAATTAATCAACATACTTTAGTGAACTCATAGGCTTGCTGCGTGGCTTCCGACTGCAAACCCGCACGTACTCCCTTTTGTTAACCGTTTCCAAAAATTTCACATACACCCTCTTGTACATTGTCTTTGCATCACCAAAGTATCCAAGATACTGCAATGCACAGAAAAAGGGTTACACGCTGCCAGAAGATAAAGTATTTGAATTCTCATACATTAATAGACAGATTTAACTCACGCTGTTTGTGGCAGAAAAGACTCTCTTTGCATCTTTCAGCTCAGGCACAAATTTCTGCAGCAATGCTTTCTGGACCTTCCAAATAGCCGGAGGCTCAACTCCTGCCCTCATTGTGACCTGAAGACATGCATGAGATGCAACGCAAAATGGATTTCAGGATGTAGCAGCAGATCAGGTGTATGAAAATGAAAAATGATCACAGGCAGAAGCTGAAATGAGTGCATTTCCATACTTCTGCACTAATGCAACTCCCCCCCCCCGTCATTTTAATCTTCAGTCACTTACGACATCTCAAAGGTCTGCAAATCCCCGATAAGCCTGGTTGTGACAAATAATCTCAAACATTTTTCCACCATTATTATGACAAATATCCTGTATAATTCACATACAAAAAATCTATGCTGTTAGCGAGCAAAAAAACATTTAAAAAAAATTTGCAATAACCTGGTTGCATAGGTGTCTAAACCATCAAACTAATACTAATTTCAGCATTCATTCTTAAACTCAAACCTGACATCAATCCCACTAAATCTGATTAAACTTAAATCAAGGTCAGCCATAACTGTTGGATGCATCTATGCAGGATGTTATTTACTTTGTTACTGGTGCTTCATTTAGCACTCACCACTGCCATCTCTACTCCCAGTTCATTTTGGCTTCTCTCTATCACCGTAGGCTACTCCACTGATAGCGGTCCATTTATAAAACCCTGTTATCTACAGTCCCGTCTTAATTTCCGTTCTTACTTTGTATCTGCCTTGTCTGCTGAATTAGTTCTCAACCGACCTAGCTGGTTAAACTAATAAAAAATAAATCCAACATTTGCATCATTTAGCTAAAGCCATGATGGTAAAGAAAGTTACGAAGAATTAAAAAAATCTCCATGCATACTGTAGCACAGAGAAGAGCGTCAACAATATATATAATAATTTGGTACAACAGTGACGTTACATAAACTGGATATGTCTCCAACACCAATAAAAGATCAAGGTGGACACTGGTAAAATGGTCAAAGCAATAGAAGAAGCTAGTTATGTTTTACATGCAAGTAAATGGTGAAATTAAAAAATGCTTCAAAACAGTATTAGTTTAAGGGCATACACACTTATGCAAACATGCTAATGCTACTTTTTCATTTTCTACATTTTCCCCTACAGCAGATTTGTTTTTTTTTTTGTTGAACCATGGATCATATTTGTCACATAAAGGGTGGAAAAAGTTTATGATCTCACTTTTTCCATATGATCTAAACCTGCTATGTTATCAGGGGTGTGTACACTTTTGTGATCTAAATGTGCTACAATGCAAAATCTCGCTGTAGTTTATCAAGTGGGGTAAATTTAATGACTTTTCTTAAATATTCAGTGTTTGTGATTCTGTGATAAAATCCCACCATTAGAACCAGATGTTAGTCAGTCTGACATTTGGATACCGTTTTGGTTTGTGGAGATCTATTTTTACAAAGTCGGATCTCTGATTCGTGCTTTTAAGCAGAATTCACATGCATAGTTGTGACTCAGGATACCAAAACAGATGAAACGGCTTCTGAAACCGCATCACTTAAGCACACTCTGATTCTAAGGAAAACTCAAGTACCTTAAAAGTTTCAATATCCTCATTCCTGACGACAAACTCGTCTCTTTCTCGATACATCCCCTCTCCCCCACTGTCAGACGGCTCCTCGTCGGTCAGCCCCTCCATGGCCACGCTCATAAGCTGCATGGCCAACTGGCCTGACGGCATCTCTTTTAACTTCTCTTTGGTCACAAACTCCTTCCCTGCAGAGACTGTGGTTGGCACAGGGGCCACTGGTGCGGGGGCGGGAACTGGCGGCAAGTAAATCTGCGTGATGGTGAGTGGAATGGTGGGAAGCTGGACTGGCTTCATCACTGAAACCTGAATTAGGTTATCTGAAGAGAGAGTAGAAATGTATAATAATGAGGAGTCATTGCAGCCTGGTTGTATTATAAAACTGATTTTATAACGCTTTTCATGTCATGCTTTGTACAACTCCACTTCTGGAGAAACGGTTTTCTACTAACAGTGCTAGGCCATTAAATCCCAGAATTAAATATCTGACACTAAAAAAAAATAGTTAAATTGAAATGTGATAACAATCGTCAACTATTTTTATACAAAGCATGAAACAACCAATTATAGGCTGACTGATGGCCGTTTCTTGGGTTTAGGCAGGTTGCCATTACCTGTACTCATCTTACGATCTGAAGTCTCGTCCAGAGCCGAGAGAGCTGAGCTGATGCTGTTCCTCAGAGCCTGATTCTTCCCGGTGCTCTCCTCTTCGTCTGAGCTGAAAGACGGCAACGTCTCCAGGTTCTTATGCAGATCCTCTTCCAGAGGTTTCTGATGGGAGCTCACACCTGGACTCTCCTGGGGAAGCAACGGCCCGGGAAGAGTGGGTACTTTGGGTGGCAAAGGAGGCAAAGTGCACGGTTTGGAGGAGGAAGGTTTTCTTGGCCGACTGCTAGTTCTTGTAGAGCTTGGGGAATATTGTTGTTTGGGACCAGATTTGATAAAGTCTAGGAAGGAGCCAAGAAAGCCGGTTTTGACCTCTGGCTGCTTCTCTTCCACTTCGCGGATCTTCTGCCTGATTCTTTCATGCTGAGGACAACTGTCCTGTGTGCTATTTGAGGCAGATGGTGAACTGGCATCACTGCCCCGTGAGTTTTGACGCTTAGTTTGTCCACTGCGCTTGGACGGTCTATTCAGTCCCTCGCCCTCCTCGTGACCCCCTAGTTTGGTAGAGGACTTAGAGGGTGTTTTCTTTTTTGGCAAGTCTTCACCCCCTGGACATTCTTGTGTTTCTGCACATTTTGTATTCTCTTGGACTCCATTGTTAATACCTGGGGAGTTGAACACCTGTCTGCCAGATGTCATTCCATCTCCATTTAAGGCAAGATTGGTAGCCATCTGAACACCATTATGCGTCATGCTCATAGTCATGTGGGAGTGAGTGTTGGTGACAGCAGGATGTTGTGATGAGGAGAAACTGGGCGACATCTGGCTAATATCCACAGTCAGGAGGTGACCTTTGGAATCAACAGGACTTGCCATTGAAGTCATTTCAGCCTCAGCAGATGAAGTAGCTTTGACAAAATCTTGAGGTGTGACACCACAAGCTGCCACGGTGGCGGCCAAGATGTCGTCAACATTTGACAAAATATTTCTGTCATCCTCTAGGAGCATAGAGTCTGGAAAGCAAATGGAGTTAAGAGCATACTGGTTCTTGTCATCATTTGGCTGCTGACTTGCTGTCTGGCTGTAATGGTGTTTAGAGGAAGAAGAGCATTCTGAGCTCGGTTCTGATCTGACTATGGTCTGCTGACTCTGGTTTTCATTGACAACACTGGTGCAAAGCAGGCCTCGATCCATGTGGAGGTACTGGACGTGAACTGGGGCCAAACACTGTGCTGGTTGGACACCCTGGACTGAAACAAGCTTTGAAGTGTTCTGACTTTGGTGGATAAGCGGCTGCTGGACCAGAATCATCTGGTTGGGCTCGAGAAGTACCTGAGAGGTGGGGACTGGCATAAACTGAGAGTGGGCTGCTGGAATCTGACTATGGGACTCCGCGTGGGTTTGCTGGTTTTGTTGGTGTTGTTCAGGGGATCTGAGTTGTTGGTTAAGCTGCTCTGAAGTAAGGGGTCCATGTGAGGAAACAGAGGTGTTCGAAGCCACTGAGTTAGCAACTTCGTGACCATTGACACTGCCTAAACAAACCTGCCGCTGGGTCATGGCACCTACATGTCCATTCTTTACCTGTGCCAAACTTGCATGGCCAAGTACCAGGAATTGTTCATCAGAGCGAGAATTGCTTCGAATAACACTCTGTGGTTTGTGATCAGCCATTTTTGAAACCACATGGATGACATTGTTGTGAGAAGTTATGCTATTATCAGCAACAGAGACCATGGACACCTGCTGTAGAGTCTCAATGTCCTGGGGTGGAAGCTCTTCAATCTTCTGTTTGACATATGTTGGCTCAGTTTCCTGTTTGGAGGACCTTATGTTATTCTGTATGGGTTGAGCAGGTGAAGAGTATGTAGGCAAAGGTATGGATAAAACACTGTGAGACTGTGTTTGTTGGTGGGAAACCGTGCTATGTGCTTTACCTCCCACTGACTCCTGCATGAGGCTATAATCCACCATAGAATTAGATGTAGAAAGACTTTGCACACATGTGGACTGAAACACAGAGTTGAGGGGCTGTCCTGTGTTGTAGCTTTGGGAGTGTGTGGCCGAAGCTTGCTCCTGCGGCTGAGATGTAAACGTCAGATTTGGGGCACTTGGATAGTTCTCTGAAAAAGCTTCTTCACAGAATCTCTGAACCTGGGTTCCGTACTGGATCTGCTCTGGGCTCAACCCAGCAGTGGATGTATAAATAAGAGTTTGGCTAACGGCCGCCACGCTATCACAGTGGCTCGAGTGGGACGGCAAGGTAGTGTAAAGCGAGGAGAGCTTCTCTGAGGGGGAATGGGAGGCCTGTGACTGTGGGGCCATGAAACTTTGAGACAAACTGTCTGACATAAGGCCAGATATCTGGACTGCTTGTTGATTGGCAATGACAGAGTTCTGCTTCTGAGCAGGGGAGGGATAACGCTCAGGAGATCCTGTTCTCAAGTTCTGAGTGTGAATCTCTTCATCCCCTGCAGAGTGGGAATTTAGCCGGGAAGAACCGTCTTCACTTTTCAGCAAAGAATTGGATGAATAAGGTTGTGTTCCACAATCGCTTTTAGGCTGAGGGGACCCACTTACTCCTTGTGTGGAGTCTGTCCTCGAAGATGGGCTGCAGGACACTGGTGTGTGACGGGAGGGGTCCTGCTGATAAGACGTATCCGTTTCACTGCCAGAACCAAAATATCCCTGCAAGGAGTCCTCCGAGTTGGGCATATGCTCCGTGGCCATATGGCAACTTGAAGGCCTCTGGTGGTGCTTGATCACACTACATTCACGCTGTAGAGCTCTATCAATAGAGTCAGTGAAGACTGTAGCCCCATAGGGCTGGGGGGCACCATGAGGGGCAGGCAAAGCAGAAGGAAGAAGGCCAAACTGGGGCTGTAGTAGGTGGGGGGCTGACTCCTGGGCCGAGCGGTAAGTGGAGGACTGTACAGGCAGAGCTGAGCCCAGAGAAGGCGCAGAGAGGTGATTGAAGGCCAGGGCAGAGGAAAGCACAGCTTGGCTGGGTTTAAGATGACGCAGTGGGTCATGGTGAGAAAACAGGCCATTGGTGGCAGTGCTGAAGGCAAGATCTGGAAGTGTTAGGGACGTGTTAGTAGCATAGCTCCTGGATGTGTAGGCATCTGTGTGCTGAAAGGAGGACAGGGCAGCGGGAGAAGGGAAACTGGCTGTGGAAGGCAGGGCTCCAGACAGATACAGCTCTGTGGTGGAGGAGTTGGTACCTACACAGAAAAAAAGAAAACTTCATTATAAGCCCAGGATACACAAAACAAAGGGACAAGTTGTGCATAATTTGTATGCTTACAAAAAAGCACAATTTCTAAGACTGAAAAACATCATCAACAGGATTAGGACTGTTTATATGCAAACTAGGTTTCTGGGTTCTTACCAGTAGTCCAAGATGGAGGTCTAAAAGGAGGAAGCAACGAGGCACTAACAGGACCAGCCTGAAGACTTCTTGACTCCATGGCTGACAGGAAGCTCATGATTGAGGTCACGGGATTATTATTGGTAGACTCAAGTGTGCCTGACAGTCCAAAGGAAAAAGAATCCAGGCAAATAAAATTAAAATGATCCTCAAGGATTGAGGCCTTAAGACAATGTTAGTCATTCAGCTGACTGGGCCCTTGTATAAACAAAACCTGTAGCATCTAAAACTCACGTGCAGCAGCTGGGATGTGTGCTGTAGTGTAGGTGGGGAGCTGCTGCGTCGTAGTGTAGCTTTGCTGCTGGAGGAGCTCTCCATCAAGGTGTGGTGCAACATAATTGGGACTGCGTGCACAAAAGAAACAAAACAATTGCTTTTATTTTTCACAAGCAACCGTGAGCCACCCAGTGAATTTTAGAAAACCTATCCTTTAGAAATCTGGAATCGGTTTCTGAATGTTTTATACTTGTCTGTGCACCAACGCCAATTCAAATGGCCGGATTACTTCCTTAACATGCCATCAAGTTCTGCAGGAGCCTGCTAATGACACATATTTTTGATTGAGGTATGTTAAACCACAGTGGACCATCTAATACATGTAGGACACAAGCCCTTAACAACCAACTTTGGACACCACCGGTCCAGAATTTCTTTTAATGTAGTGGAAAAAAATATACAGTTTTTCCATTTATTCTCAAATGAATCCTTTTCCTGGCAACACTCAAGGCTTAGGAAAAAGATTAGCACTGTTGCAAAAATGTTGAGATGTTTTAGAAAAACATGCAAATGTGTTTGCCTTTTGCAATCTGGATTAAACATTTTATCTGCAGCTTGCCTCTGTCCAGATCAGTCCTGTATGACAAATTATTCAAACTACTTAAAGAACATCTTTAGTACTACCTGCAAGAGCTGATGACATTATTGGTGTTTTACAGCCGAACGAAAAGTCTGCTGCCGGTTTCCAAACAATGGAAAGCAATAATTTTAAAAGCTGCTTATCAATTTGTCAAGGAAAAGAACGTGACCGACCTGAGTTACTGGGTTCCTTTCTAAAAATGTTACCCTCCGTGTTCTTTTTGTTCTTGCAAGAATTATTTTGTAAACTGTCCACATAACAAAACCTGCTTCAAGGGGTGCTACATAAATAAAGGTTTCCGATGATTTTTACATCTGTCTGTCACACAGAAACGTGACGTCATACTCAAATTTAATTAAATCCAATCAGCCAGATTCAAAGTACTGACCTTCAGCCAGAAGGTAAACATCTGTGGATGGAGGGAGACCCCAAGTAAAATGACTTATTATGGCTCTTTACTGGTTCCCTTAACACAAAACACCAGAAATCCTGCAGATTTTCCTGACAACTCGGCTACAAAGGGTACATTTTACAAAGTAGATCACTAAATCATATAGATGGTGCATGACTACCTTAGATGTTTAAATGAAACACTACAACTGATCAGGAGCCAAAACCCAATGACACTAAGATCATTATAAAGAAATATGTACTATGCCTTCATGCTCTTGGTATTATTCAATTTACTCCATTAATTGGTCATTCTAAGTCAATGAACTAGTCTTTTTTTTTTTTTTCCTGCCGAGAACATTTGCTACAAACATAAACCTGATATATGAATATGAGATAAAGCTGTTTAGCCAGAAAAATACATTCCAAGATAAACAAATCAGCCAATAATCAGCAAGTTTGATCAGAAGAGCCTTCAAAGTTTCATTAATTTATTTTCATTGAATTACCAGTAACACTGGAGAAAGTCTACGCGAAACACCAGAACTGTCAGACAGTAACTAGCTCTGGCTGCACGTAGTCCAGCTTGCTTTGCTTTTGCTTTGGGTGGAGAAATACATTAAATAAATGGCAGCGATGAGCATAGCTGACCAGGTCATGACAGATGCAAAAACACTTTATTCTCTAACTAGCAAGAGTCCACGGCAATGCTTAGGGAGACTGTTTGCTAACGTAAACTAGCGAGGTGGGAGGCAACAACGCACGGCTAAAAAACCGCAACAAGTCAGACTCTACAGCTGTGTTTATGTCCCAAAATATATACAGATATCTCATTATTTCTCAGAACCAAAAGAACCTCTGCACTTCACACCGAAAGCAAACACTAGGCCCTCCATCACCGATATTTCCTTCGGAAGGTGACCGCCCTCTCCTTCATCTCCTACCTTGGCTTGATAGCGGCTGAGCCGCGCTCATAGGCCCATGAAGCTACGGTCTGTGGTGGTGCAGCCAGCGCGTCCGCAAAGCTGGAGCTCGGGTAGTTCCTGTCCATCATCCGGTGAAAGGTTCACTTCCACACAGGGGCTTCGGGAAGCAGCGGGCACACATCGTAGCTGCCCCGGGTCCTACCCACTGAAACCCGTGGAAAGCGGTGTGCGGTCCGCGGAGAAAAACAAACCCGACGCCAGGCTGTTCTGTGTCCCAGATAAAGCGTCTCGCCTCTCTGCGTGATTTATTTTTCCTCCATTTCCCGTCACGTTAGTTTGTTAGTTAGCGAGAAGTCTTGAGTGTTTGAGGCAGGGACACATGGCTGCACCTAGTGGACTACATGAAACTTCTTGTGTTTTACTGCAAACATAAAACACACACACAGCACGGTGTCAACATTTTAATCAGAAAAAATCGACTCCAGATGTCCCAAAAAAAAAAAAAAAAAAAAAAAAAGAAAGAAATCATGTGACCATTGAAAGTGAAAAAAATAAATAAAACGGGGGCATTTCTAAGATTCATTACACATTTTAAAATTCTGATATTATGGCTTAAAACCCAATATTTAGTTTCCCAAAATAAATGCAAATTTTACTTCGCTTAAAACTATTTGTACTATGTACTGTCCAGTATATACACCCAATACTTTGATTATGGCTTCTTTTGGAAGAATAACTTAATCGGAGCAGTGCTGCATTGAGATGATCGGTCCATAGCTATGCTGAAGGGTAAGAAAAGCCCAGGTTGGTTAAATATTTGCCTTTGGATAATTTAATTTTGGCAATACCCCGATGATTCTCTTCAAGGTTTAGGTAAGGCCAGAGACTGGACCAAACAGGATTTTGGATGACTGAGCAAATGTCCAGTCATTTTGTCCCCCTTAGCCCAGATGATATATTCTTCTGACGTCTCTACTGCAAGAGTGGCCCAAGAGAAGGAATGTGACAATTACATCCTACATTGATCTATGTGGTTGCGATTGAAGAATCAACTCTAGCTGTAGTTTCTAGCACAGCTTTTCCTTCCACTCAACTTTCCATTAATATACTTACTTTGAAATATTCTACCCAGTACTATGAACTGCCAGCTTCTATAAAAATACCATTTCGTTATTTGAGGAGGGAGTCAGTGACAGTCTTGAGTAATGTTGAGTCCTAAGTCCTTACCGTAGTAGGGCAATAACAGGACATTTCTGTATTAAGAATCCTTTTTTTTTGTGCTATTTAATTTAGATTTAATGAGAGCAATAATAATAAATGACAAAAAAAAAAAAAGCATAGCACCACCAGTTTCACTCTTTGAATTGAATTACTAAAATAAGTTCACTTTTAAATGATACTTTGAGATGCACCTGTACATCAGAACAGAAACACAGAACACAGCATCTAAGTAATAGCAACTGTAGTTTGTAGGGGTGAATCTTAGGGGAAAATGTCTTGGTTCAGATGTAATAAAATCCAAATGAAACCACCTCTAAAGCTACATTAATCAAAGGTCATGTTGATTAATGTAGTTTATTTTGCAAGTGCTGTTAAGGGAATTTTATTACATTTAGAATAAGTCAAATTAGGAAATTGTGCAATTTTTTATGACTGACAAAACCCTAAAATGTGGCACAAAATGAAACAGAAATAATTAAAATAGAATTTTATTTAAAAATACAGAAAAAAATATGTTTAAGGTACATCTGCTTTTAATACCCTTAATGACAGTTGTACATTTAAAACTTTTAGGTACTGAAGCTACAACTTTTGGTTAATTTCTTTTGTTAAACAGGTTTTAGTTGTACTTGTCAATTGCAGAAATGTTTTGAAATAATCTTAAAAGACTGAACATAAGTTAAAATGTCAAAAATCTGAAGCATACATTTAGATAATTTATTATCATATAAATTAAGAATAAATTTAATATTTCATCTAAGCATAAACTATGACAGGAAAACAGGGACTTCACATACGAGTGCATTGTTGGTGTACATTCCTCACATTGAAAGCCGGAAGAAAAAAATAAAATTTTTATAAAAGCAAAATGAAGAAATAAGTTGAAAATTAACAGTGAATTAGAGGCAAAGCTGGAAGACTAGTGTATAAAATACACTTAAAGCATTTCTTTAATGGCAGTTTTTACCCCCAAGGAAATTAAGGCAGTTTCAGGCTTTCACTTTGAGGAACTTCTACAACAACTCATGTTCGCCTCCTTCACAAAAACACACTGCATTCCTTGGTATGTGATCCATAAGAATCAGCACTTCTGGGGAACAATTAGCATTCCAGCGATTTAAAGCAAACACTCCACATCATCATTTGCATAAAGAGCAGCAAACTGGAACAACTGTATTATAAAGCTTATCGACATAGGAATGTGGGGAAATTAATGGCATAACCACACAATATTAATTACATATGCATAAATGTGTTGTGGCAAGAAGGGGAAACCAAGAACTAAGATTATATCTTAAATAAAACCTTAACAGAATGAAAGAAGCATGTAGTTTGGTCCACTTTGGTCTACTGGAAATGTAATAAACTGAAACGTTGTTTTAATTTTGGTATTTTATATGAAAAAAGCCAAGTCCAATTTTCTTTCTAAGCTTACACTGTCTCTTTGGTAACCATCCCAAAGTTTTGAAGTTTAAAAAAAAAAATTGGCCATGTCTCTGGCAGGTTCCAGATCCCACAAAAAGAAATCTGTGGAAGACACTAAAGATGATGTTAAGCAAACCGACCAACCTGGAAGCCAGAAGGATCATTGCAGAAAACATTTATATCGTTGCTGTCGGGCAAAAACCTGTTATCTCCAAAGACTGAACTGTTCAGGAAATGAAATGAGTATAATCTCATAGTGTTTGGTCAAAGTCACATGGTACTGTTGACAAAAAAGAATAAAATTGGAGATACAAGCTTTTTGCCTGACCGGAACGATATATTGTTTTTTTTTTTGTCATTTTCAGCTTGAAAATGGCAGAATTGACTATAAACAGGAAAATAAAGACAAATAATCAAAATCATGCTTTTGTACATTTTTGAACATCCATATTGTCCATTTAGGACAAATAGCTACATAAAGGCGATAATTAGAGGTATAAAGTCACCATCTGAAATCTCATGATGTAGACATCACTTAAAGTTTTACATTTTCATTCATTAACTTATGTTGAATTTTAAAGATTATTCCGTCGATCACTCCCAGATCTTGAACTGAAACCAAACAAAAAGAAAGTTATGCATTGAGACCAATTTTGTGAAAATGGTTCAGAAAGTTATAAGAAGTATCAATCCACATGCAAATTACCCAGGATAGGGAGGAGGTGGAGCGTCGTGCTGTCCACTTGAGGAGATTGCCTGCTCGTATGAGGGTAGGCCAGGAGGAGCTCCTACATCCAAAGTGGGCAGAGATGTTGGAGAGAGCACAGGTTGCCTGGAGACCTCATCCAGTCTTCGCATTATTAGGGAGGCATTGCTCCTCCTGGGACGTCCATGGGTGAAACTGTGAGGATAGGGGAAATGCTTACATTATGTCATACTTGATGCATCAGAGAACAAATGGGAGCGTCAAATTTAGTCATAACAGATGTTGGGACCACAGCATGTGGTACAGACTTTTCTGAAACTTTCACAAAAAGAAATTGCATTACAGATGTTGGTTGGCTTACCTTGTTGTATCAGCAGAAATCACAACTGGAAGCTAAAATATATTTTCAGTTACAGACTGCCCACCAGATGGCCCTTGAAAGAGAGAATGCTGCAAAGCTTGAGCTCTCAAAAGCTGAGGAGAGGACCAAGAAAGTTGAAGCACAGTTAAAGGACCTGAAGTCAGATGAGCTCAAGAAAGCTTCATCCCAAAAAGGGGGGCAGACCCCCACCTCTCAGGTACCTGATTTGCATTTTCACACACAGCAGCTGCAGCAGCCACAGCAGGAGGCAGACTCAGACAGCAGGCATCCAGTACCTAGGTCAGAGTCTCCCCTTCCTAAATTTAGTCAAAGTGTTCAACTTACTTCCACAGACCTTAACAGAAATGTTGGAAGTCAGATGGTCTCCAGTGGTTTCCTGCCAAATCCCATTGCAGTGAACAACCACCAAGATGACCAAGTGACGGACTCAGCGTGCACAAGTGGTCCAATTGGGTGGAAGGAGCACCCCTCTCCCTTCTGACTCTGTGTCGACCCTTAGGGGCCAGGAGATGCACATGGTTCTCAGGTGACTCAATCCAACCTGATCCAGCTCCACTTGCACAAGTCCATTCATTAGAAAGCTCTCATTTAAATCATGAGAAAACTTGTTTCCTTCCCCAGAGGTTAGGTCAGGATCTTCCACCATTTCATGAACCTAACCAACGTGAATTCTCAGATGGACGTGGTCCACCTTGGGAGCATGGTGTCCGTTTCAAACAGCTTGAATCCCTTGCTAAAGACATAGAAGTTTTTGATCCAGGTAGCCATGAGTCAAATATTGATGCTTACCTGCTTGAGGTTGAACATTGTCTTCTTGACTTGCGTTTTCCTTCTGATCGTGAGAAGCTGAGGCTTATTTGGAAAACAACAGCTAAGAGTGTTCATGTGTTCATAAAAACTCTTCCTCCAGAAATTAGTGACCGCTATCCAGCTCTCTGCCAGGCTCTTAGAGAGGAGTACTACAGGTACTTACAGAGATGTAGCTGCTGCCACTATTAATGCATTGACAGTTTTGCAAAAACACGATGAACCTCCCAGAGAATATTTCCACCGTTTGAAGACTGCTTATTTTCAGGGATGTTATGCTCCAGGTCGTGAAGAAAACAACACTTTTAAGTCTTTGTTTCTTCACAACCTCCACGTTAGTGTGCAGTATGAAGTGACCATGCATTGCATAATGGAGAATCTCTTTATGGAGGAGATTCGTAGATATGCACAGGTTGTGTGGGAAACACGTGTCCGTTCAGACAGAGCAGGAAAAGGCAAAGTTAGGGTGTTAAACATTCAAACTGAAAACAGGCTTAATAAGAAACGCAAAGTCGGTTCCTGATTGATGCAGCAGAACCAGGGGGGTGGTAACTGGCGTCAGCCAAAACCCAAGCCACCAGTTAAAAGACAAACACCTTTTCAAAGTGCAACATCGCACTGAAAGGTTGGTGGTAAAGAGTGGAGCCACTCCAAAGATGTCATCACAAAGAAGGAGTTTGAGATGATCTGAGGTTATAACTGAGGTAACGGCGTTCCTAAAAGACATGGCAAGCTGTTGCAGTCCAGAATCAACCCTGTAAAATCTATCAAACAAGGTATGAAGATGGTAAATAATTTCCAACACCCTATATTCTGTTTTAATCTTTTTCTTTCTTATGGTTTTGAACTTGAGAAATTATTAAGGTTTTAAAAGCAGTATTATTATGGTGTGAAAATTATTACAGGATTTTTCTTTTGTTTATTTTTTTACATTAATGTTAGCTTCTGCCCAAACCTGCCTCACTCCTGTCCTAACACTAACCTCTGAACCAAAAATGGGTAACAGCAAACTTCCCATGATGCCACTGCCCGTATAAAACCCCCACCTTTCCAATGGATCGATCTCTTCCACGACGGTGACGACCAGGACAGGAGAGGCACAGCGCGCTAATGTCTCTTTGCTGGCAAAAAGACATAACTCTTCAACTGGATCCACGGGTGTCATACGATCATCGATCATATGCGCTGAGTTAAGTACGAATGAATTACTGAATGTGTATCCGGTAGATTCATTCATGAACGGGGTGATCAAGGCACAAGCGTTGCTCGACTTTCTCTCTGAGATCTACAGAAAGCAAACTGTGTTCCAGAGAATTCCCTGCAGGGACCTCGTCTCTACGACGCTGAGTGGAGCAATTTCCCGTATCAACCGTATCAACGTGGTAACGTGCAGTTTTGGCCGGCCGACAGAACAGCCGCCACTCTCTGCAGCTAAGGAGGTTAGCTGTAGCTATCCGTTTGTTGACTGTGGACGTTTCTTCAAACTTCGTCGTCGCCTGGACACTTCTCCTCAGCAAGGTTCATGAGGTTAGGTTTGGGCAGAGTGATAGAAGTGATTTAGGATGAAATGATCTGAATGTTTTTCATTTTATGAAGTTTGGTTTTGTTTGTGAAACTCTGTATCTTAGTGCTAGCAGGCTATCTGCAGCACACGTGCTCAGTTTTGTGCTCTGCGTTTTTGTGTTTTGAAAGTTAAGAAAAACTTTATTTAAAGGGTGATTTAAACACAGGATTGATCATAACGCGCTTATGCATTTTAACCCTGTTATTAACGGTATTTTAAAGGTGTGTGTTTGATTCTGGTGCTAAGCTATCAGCTTCTTTGTTAGCTTTAACTGCTAACAGCTAAGAAAACGTGCCTGCATACGTAAGCCCATTTCTCCAGAAATATTTGGTTCTTTTCCAAAATATTTCCCAAAATATTTTACTATTTCCTTAATAATATTTCTTTAATAAACAAAGGTAGCTAATGAGACCCCGTTGAGAATTAGTCATCCAGAAGGTTGGTTTTATTTAGCAGATCATTCTTTAAAACATTATTTTAATAAAATAATATTTTATCTGATCTTGCATTGTGAAGGGTGGTCTAAACATTTGCTGATTGTTGCCTAAGTTGGTTCCAAGACTAACTTGACTTCACTTCCAGGTTCTTTAAGATAATCCTTGGTTCTCAAACATAAACATTGCATGGTAATGTTGCATCACTCTTTTGGTCATTGTTTTTCAACCATCTTTTATCAACTTGTTTATATTGTACATAGCCCATTAGTCTTCCTTATTATTTAATTCTGCTTGGTAGTTTAGTTGGATTGTTTTAGCAAAGAGTTTGTTGATTGAAATATGTTTGACTTTGAGTTGACTTATTTTTGTTAATAAATTCTTGTATTTTAAGAAATTGTGTGAATTAATTCCATGTGTGTGCAGAGTTTTGCTGTTCAATAATGTCAGAGTTTGGCTCATCCCATTTCGATTGTGTCCTATTACCACTGCCTTACTGGGCTGGTATTTACGGGACAACCCTTAACAGACCCAAATATTATTTGATAAAATATTAAAGTATTAATATTAAATATTAAATAACATATTCAGATTCATGGTCACAACACAGAACATACGAAAGGCATTCATGCCTCCTCACTGCAGTTGTTAGAAGCACAGATGCAGACAGAACTGCCAGTGACCATCCTGATTCCATCAATAAACTGATCTATAATGTGTGCAGTCCAACCCTTCTCTTTGCAAGCCAAAAGTCACCGCTTTCAGATTTAAAAAAAAAACGTGACTGCTTGAAGCTTTTCTGTTCCTCGTACAGGAGCAGTGAGACATCCGGAGCAGGTACTTTGATGTTGTGAACTACGTGAATATGTCAGTGTGTTGTGATTAAATTAGAAGATCCTTTAGATTAAGGATTTGGGAAAATCGGTTTTGAAACTTAATGTCAGCCTGCTTTTTCCATTTCAGTTTGTTCCTGATATGTTTGAGATCAGTGTTATTTGGATAACCCAATTGTGTCCAAATATTAACCAAATATCAAGAGAAATTGATCATGATGTTCAAAAAAGAAAACTGTTAAAACACCTGTTTAAAATAAAGCCAGTTTTTTTTTATTTCCGTTTTGTTTATTTACTGAGGTACATGTGCCTCATAAAAAAAAAATAATCTAGAACAAATTATACAAATGTGAAATGCAAACCTGTGCATAAAAATCATTGGTAAATTCTTCTAAAGCCTAGAGCAAATTCTTTGCATAGGACTGGAAATACTTGTTCAATGTGTAATTAGTCAAGAACAAAGTAATGATGTATATTTGCTCCTTAAACGAAATCTTGGATTAACAGAAGCAGTTCATTAATTTAAAATTTGCTGTGACATTTATGGTGTATCCTAATCTGCAAGACATATTACCTAGTCTTTGAAAAGATTCATCTAAGCTCAAGTTGGACATAATGTGGAACTGTTTGTTTTCCTTTAGAGTTTTTTAGGAAGTTGGAGTGTAGTCTGATTCTTCAGGCATTATATAGTTCAATCTTCCAAACTTGAACTTAAATTTGTTATTTCATTAAGTTGACATTTTCTGACAAATTAAGGAGTTTCTTTTCAAAATTAACTACTTGATCTTACCCCAAGTGTGCATGGAGAAGTTGGTTCCTCTGACTCACCTTGCATGACGGTTTAGGTCACCTTTGCATTTGGCTTGACACAAATACCAGATCAAGATGCCAAGGACAACAACCACCACTCCAGAACAAATGAGTCCCACCAGAATTGCCGTCACATCCACCTTTGATGTGTTGTCCTTGCCTGTAGATTGCCACAAACCCCATTAAGTAAGGTTAGCTGATCATTGTCAACAGAAACATCAGCAGATGTTTCTTATTAGTTATTCTGGTTTTTAAACGTAAAAAAAGAGGCTAATACAATGCTCAAATGCTGAACAGGAGAAAACTCATCTAACTTGTCTCTATATGCAACTGATATAGTTATTAGCATTTTTCCCAAATCAAGTAATGGAAATAATTATAGGACTGCTCAACCATAAGGTTTGTTAAAACAAATAACTCACACATCAAAACATGCAAAACGGTCTGCAGGTTTAAGAGCTGCTGGCAGATTGGCAGACCAACAGGAAACAAGGTTGCCAACACAAATGTTGTCAGTCAAAACAGGAATTGTACTTTTTTTGTTTTGTTTAAAAAAATATATATATAGGTAATTTAAAACGAAGTAAGGTAAACAGGTTTGCAGTTCCCTGGTAGTTGTGTTTTAAGTTTGAGAGGAGGCATAGAAAAAAAAACAGCTTGTAAAATAAAACCAAGGAAGATTCCAAAAAACAAAAGGCAATGAAAAAACAACCATTCTGTTAACCCTTTATGATATACATTATGACGCCCGTTGGGGGAAAAAACTGACCAAATAAACAGAATAAAACAATTTTGTTTTTTTGGGAATTTGTTGCCCATGGCAATGTTTCATCATAATTGCACATAGGGTATTTTTCTGGAACTTTTTTTTAAACCTCAGTGCATCCAGAAAGTAGTCACAGCGCTGCACTTTTTCTACATTTTATGTTCCTACAAAATGAATTAACTTATCTTTTCTCGTAAAAGTCTACACACAACACTACATAACGGCAACATGAAAAGAAGTTGAGATGTTTTAAACAGCTTAATTGGAGTCAACCTGTCCCACAGTTGAAAGTGCATGTCAGAGCACAACCAAGCATGAATTCAAAGACGGGTTTGCCAAGACAGGATTGTGTCAAGGCACCAATATGCAGAAAGGTACAGAAAACCTTCTGTTTTGAAGAAGTTTCCTATGAGCACAATGGCCTAAATTATCTGTAAAAGGAAGATGTTTTGCAACCCAATTTCATTCTTCCAAGAGAAGGGCCTTAGCATTGCTCTTAGGAGAGTGGAGAACCTTCCAGAAGGACAGCAATCTCTGCTGCAATCCAATCAATGAGGCCTGCATGGTAGAACTGCCAGACAGAAGCCACTCCATTGTAATAAGCAGGAACAGAGGGAAATATGAATACAGGAATGCACAGAGACATCCTGAAAGAAAACCTGCTCCAACTTTGTAAATGTCCATGTCCAATCTGATGGAGCATGAGAGGTTCTGCAAAGAGGTGTAGGTCAAACTGCCCAGAGATGGGTGTGACAAGCTACTAGCATCAAATTCCAAAAGACGTAAGGCTGTTATGGCAGCCAAAGGTGCATTAAAGTACTGAGCAAAGGCTGCAAATATTTACGTACATGTGATGTTGTAGTTTTGGATTTCTTTCCTTAATGGGATGCTGTTTGTAAAGTTTTGAAGGAAAAAATATAAATTTAAGACACAAAAACAAGACCGATGAGTAAGAAGAAAGAACTTCTTGGACAAACATATCAAGAATGTATTGACCTTTCTGCAGACTGTATGATGGAGGACAACAGGATAAACAGGTATGAGCATATTTGTGTGCATTTGTTTTTGCATTTCTCTTAAGGTCTCAAACTACAGCATTTCAATGAGTGATTGGGATTTTTGTCCTTCTGAAGACCCAGATTTATGTGAGGCCATCTGTCAAGTTTGAGGTTTTCATGATAAACACAATTAGACAACGATAAATCATTTCAGAAAGGTTTCCATCAATAAACTGATCTATAATGTGTGCAGTTCAATTTAAGCACAACCTGAAATATTTCAGGTATATAATGTAGCCTGCATAACTGTGCACAACCTTAAACTCATACTTTGCTGAAGCGCCTTTCAATTTTATAACAACAATGTTTATTTACGGTTCGGAGTCAGTCAGCATGACATTATTTTGTTGATTTGAATGTGGTTCTGGTCTTTATCGTGCTGGAGGATGACGTTCTTTATCTTCAGCTTTCCAGCAGAAGCCTGAATGTTTTGTTGCAACATTGACCGGTAACTGGAACTGTTCATAATTCTCTCCATCTTGACTACGGCTCCAGGTCCAACTGAAGAAAATAGCCCCAAACCATTACACTGCCTCTACCATGCTTTACTATTGTTCTGTTATTTTGGTGATGTGCAGCCAAGCAAACTTTTTTGTAATTAAGGCCAAAAGGTTTGACCTTGATTTTTATCTGACAATAATGCATTTTCTCCCATGATTTTGGCTTTTGGAGACTTCAAATCTCTTTTTCACAAAATTTAGCTGGCCTTTGATGTTTCTGTACGAAAGAAAAGACTTCCATCCTACTACGCTAGTCCAGACATTAAGAACATGGATTGTTGACACATATACCTATCAGCCAGCACTAGCCAGAAATTCCTGCAGCTCATTTTATGTTTATATTATGTAAGCATCTTGGCAGCCTCCATAACTAGGTTTTCCCTCAGTTTTCACTTGATGATGCCTGTCTTTACGGTGCGGTGCTGGTCCAATGCTATGAAAATTATTTTATACCCTTCTGTGAATTGATACCATTTGGGAACAAGATCACTTCGGTGCTTCAGAAACTCCTTGCTTTCAGATAAGAAAATGTGATGGGAAATTGAGATAAGAAAATGTGCAAGGCTTATGACAACAGCAGGACTTTACTAAAACAGGCACCTTATGGCGGCAGATGTGTAGCAACCCACTGTAAATGGTGCTATACAAATAAACAGGTTAGACCAAACTTATTTGTACCCCTGGCAGATTTGGATTTCCGGTAATCTTTTATTTAGACCAATATTTTTATTCTTACTTTAAGTAAAATGACGTTTTAGAGTCACCTAATCAGTCCCAATTAGAATCTGATAAGAGAATCTGTGGTGGGACCTAAAGATTAGGGCTATGGCAAAGAGGCTTTCCAACCTCTAAGCCTTGAAGCTCATCACCAAATATAAATGGTCAAAATACCAGTGGACAGAAAAAACTAGTCAGCTGTTATAAGAATGGTTTGATTGTTGTAATGCCAATAAAATGTATTTTTTCTCTGAATATCAAGAAGGGCATACATGATTTCCAACTTATTGTTTACGTACTATAAATAAAAACACAAAATTTTACATGGTTTTATTTTGTTTTGAGAAATTCCTGCCTTGTTCTGTTTCAGACACAAACTTCTTGGTTGAAAGGAAATCATTTAAAATCTAAAGCTTCTAGGAGTATGAATAGTTTTGAGGGTAACTGTACACTGCTTTACATTAAATGTCTTTATTTGCATTGTGAGTTGGCTAGAACCACTTGTAGACTAATTTTTACAAATCTGCCTCAACCCGCATACCAAGGAACAAAATGGAAGCATTTTGCTGCCTTTTAGTGGTCGAAGTTTTAGCCGATATGCATATTTAATGTTGTATGTCCTATATTCAAGTTAGCAATCTCTACCTAATTTACAATCTGTTTGAAAGCCAAAGTAGTTATTTTTACTTAATTGCATCTACATTCAGACAGTAACGGCTTAATATCCACAATAATTTATTATTTTAATTAATTGTATGTTTCTTTCTTACTTTTCGTGTATTCCTTCCAAAAGGCGTCCTATAAAGAAAGACACAAGCCATCAGAAACACTAACAAAGACAGGAGACACTTTGATAAACAAATAACCATGAGGCACAACACTTAACTGTTTGCGGGATGTTTTCAAAGACTTCCCTTGCTTCCTCATAATTGCAGATCTCTTCAATACACTCCCTCTCCAGGTTGCCTTGAACAAACATTTCAAAGTCGAAGCGATTGAGCAGCAGGTGGCGACCCAGGAACAAATTCGCGTCTGCCTCACCTACAAACACTTTCATTGGGTACAAACAGGTTCAGAAGGGACATATTTGGAGGTACCAAGCAACTTCTGTCTAAAACAGTTAGTAGCCTAAAACATATTTTACCTTCTTGGTCTTCTGGTGCTTCGTGTTGGGAGATTAACCTCTTCACAGAGGTCAGCTGTCCTGCGTTCAGCAGCTGAAGGAGTACGAACAGACCGAATAACATCATGTACACCTGCGCAATACCTGTCCGTAAACCAGGTGTTCTTTCTAACTCCAACCCCTACTCTAGAACCCTATTAGGGAAAATAATAGTCACCCTCGAGTTCCTTCATTCTAGATTACTATAAAGAAATGCGGCGCATAATATTGTCCAGAGTTCAACAACGAAATGAAAGCTATCCGAGGGAGCGGCGGGTGGCGTTCCTGACGCTGATAGAAGCGAAAGGAAAACGTCCGAATTTACTCACAAATCTCTATTGTGACTCTTTCCTGTAACGATATTTATTCCGACTCGTCACCTGTAGGAAAAAAACCGTAGTTTAAAGATGAAACCAGCGCCAGAGACGTAAGAAATAACTTTAGTTTCATCCCAGCAGGATACGGTGTTGTGGCTCCTCCTAAACTAGACGAACCTTCTGCAAGGCTTGATCAGTCGATCACCTTTACCTTGATTGCATTTCAACAAGGTGAACGCTAGATGGCAGCAGCAACACACCGAAGTGGGAATACATTTCGTGCTTAAATTCTAATGAAAACATAGGGTTAAAATGTGACCTCTGACTCAGAACCTTGTGATATACCCTAAGCTGCCACTACACCCTGTGACAAATCATTCTTAGGCCCTTAATCACACGATGGTGTTTTAATCTTATTTATCAGCCTGAATCCAATAATTTTCTGGCAACCTAAAAACCTGAATCAATATATATATATATATATATATATATATATATATATATATATATGTGTGTGTGTGTGTGTGAGAGTTTGATGGTGCAGTACACAGAATAATACAGTTTCAGGACTGTAAACTGCACTGTCATGCAAAACGAAGACATAAAAAAACAAATCCTCGACCAGTTTTCTATTTAACTAATTAAACGTTCTAAAACCTGTTCAGCCTGATCTCATGAAGGATCACTGTGTGGTTTTCTAGCAGTAATTCAGTGTGAATCATGAGCCCTGGTGTTTACAGTGACCTGATATCACCAACATGGAGATCTCAAGGAAGTTTTGGACTGCTGTGGTTCAGTATCACTAGGGTCATTGACATCCCTGGTAGAGATGAAAACCATCTATGATTGCAGTTGCATAAGCCAACATTTTAAAAACATCAAACCTTTCATTTGCTTAAACTTGTTCAGAAAGGTTTGCAGCTCCTTTGGAAGAGAAATGGGCCTACAGCATCAAAGATCCTCCACCATCCTTAACAGTCGGTATAGTGTACTGTTCCATATATTCATCCTTTTTTTAAACCAGACCCACATATGGTGTTTGTTCCTGTAAAGCTTGATTTTGTTCCCATCCAACCAAACAGTTCCAGTTAACGTCCCAGTTCCACAAAACCTGTTTATTTCCTTTTATGTTTGTTATATACACAGTCAAGAAACATGTTTCCCCATGTAATGAAATTCGTCCTTTTTCTGTACACTTTAAATTTAAATGGGAATACACAAGAACCAGCAATACACAAACATAGAAAAAATACACAAAATACAAAAATGGGTGGTGTTGAGTGATAAGGTGAGGTTCTTGCTGATGTTGACACCTAGATACTTGAAATTGCTTACCCTCTCCATCTTGATCTCCTGGATGAACAGTGGCTCACGAGAAATCCCCTTCCTCATGTCCACTATCATCTCCTTTGTCTTGTCGGTGTTGGAGGTGAAGTTGTTGCACCAGGTCTTTTTTTGAAGATAGGTCACAATAGGGTTTTTCTTGGCCCAACTCCAAACAACCACTTGGGATGTAGATAGCATCTCATTCTTTGTTATGGAGACTTGTTGTGATTTTCCTTACTGTGTGTGGTGCCAAGAGTAAATATGGTCCTCATCCAGTTTGGTGCCGACAACAAATATGGTGTTATATTTAAAGCTCAGGAAAACATAAAAGTTGTGGGTCACTAATTTGAAGTTCATAGAAAGTATTATTAATAAAAAAGTAAAGAAAAATCCTTAAAATCTATTTATTTTAAAGAGATTGTCAGTGATCCCAGCAACTGTACCACTGGAGATTTCTTTTTTTAAAACAATTATTTCTTTACATGAGATTGTTTCCTCCACATTGAATAAGTGTTCTCAAATGAAAAGTTAGCTTTTTAAAAAATTTTCAGTGTAATATTAAATTTCTCAAATAAAAGAGGATTTTATTTTAAGACATTGCAAGGATGTATCTGCTTGAACCAGGGTTCCATTGCTACCACATATTTTCCCCTCGTTTTAAGCTTGGTCTATGTTTTCCACATCACATCCTCAGGAGTCATCTTTGCATACATACATCTCTGGCTCATCTTTAAACAGTGCAAATCATTTACATCTAAAGGAGCCATCATGTTGTGTGAACCTTTTAAAGGACAAATGCATTAACTTTTCCCAACCACCCAAACGGTTTATGCCTTTTATATGCTGTAACACAGTGCTAACATTTGGGACCCTTCAGGTCTCATAAAAGCACCTCATCTACTTCTCTCTCTGTATTTCCAGAGCTGTGTTTGGGAAAATGTACAATTAAGAGCAACTATGGCAAAGCTGCCTACACAGAAAACTGTAAATCAACTAGAGATACAGTTAGCAGGGATAAAGGGAAGGAATTAACCCCTCCCCTATGTTGGATAAAAAATACATCTGGAGTAGTAGTCTCGTTGTTTAATTTGGTGTGTTACCATGGAGAGACTTGGCCCTCTTGGTTTTTGTTTACATACAGAAGTGAGAGCATGAAACATTATCTAGCAGCCTTCTGGTTGGTGCTAATTTAAGTGCAGTGGGAGCTGCAGCTCTGCAGTTATCTGCTTTTCTAAGATTTGCCCAGAAGATGGTTGATGCATATAATGTGGGATGTTTTACACTATTACAAGATGGGCTATAATAAGTTTTGAATGACCGATGGAGTCTTACTTCTCAGTAATTAATGTTGACAGCCAAAAGACTAAAAATTGGTTGATGGAAGAGCAATCTTTGTGCCTATTAAAGTTAGAAGTTTAGTTTTGAAGAAGAAAACTTTGGCTTTATTAGTATGTGAGCACAGAACTCACTTCTCGTAGCAGATGACCTCAGCTCTGAGCAAACAGGGGCCAATTAAGCAGAAATGTCTTTATCTGGCTGCGATAAGACAGGCTAATGCTGCTCCCACTGGATAAGTCAACTAAAGCACATAGCTTTCACTTCTGAGACAACAGATTACCCACCTAAAACACAAGTAGGAAAAAATGACAGATGTGATACGAATCAAAGCTGACAGTAACCCAATCTAAAGTTGATTTTTAAGTCTAATTAGTTTCAATCTGCTCTCTACCCCTCCTTGTAGGTTGCCGTGCTCCTGAGAATGTGTTTTGTGATTTACACCCCTGATAAGAGCTGGAGATGCTGCTCTGCTCTGGAAAGAAGTGTGATGTGAGGTTAGGCATCTGCTTTGATAGAAAAATTACATCACAGATTGCAGCAGTAAATAGGACTCCTATGACCTTATTGATCTAAATAAAAAGATTTCAGTGCATGTACTAAGAGGCTGAAATTGCAGATCTGTACAGAATTTCAAGAGGTTGAACACAGGTCTACATAGTTTAAGTTATACGTTTAATTGTCAAGGAAATAAGCACAATGGATTAGAGCTGAGGACCACCAGTAATCTGCACTTTGCAAATGTGTGCTTATTTCATCACCCATCCGGAGGAAGAAAACTGTAACAAATCCCTTTTACACCTAATCCCCAAACCATAAATCATGAGGTTAACATCCTAATCTGTCAGAGGCTGCCTGAAAACACATTACACTTTAGAAATTGCTATTCAATTTTCAAAAATGTAAAACAGATCCCTTAATTTTGTGTCATTTCACTGGCGTTCATATTTAAAACAGATGATGAAACATTTGTTTCTAGATGAGTCTTTTAACTCTCAAGGACGCACTAGGCAGCAAAATGAAGAAAGGGTTTGAAATAAAAGTAGCAAGATCTTTCCTGACCCCTTATTGCCAAACTGATCTCTATTGCCACTTTCTTTTACAGTCAAACATTTATTTTTCCCAACTTTTTATAGAAGGATGACACTTTTTTATGATTTGGAATGTCTGGTTAAATAAATGCATGAGCATGGATAGGAATGCATGCTATTGTAAGGATTTTAAGCTTCACCCAGTTCTATTGTTCTATTATTTTGATTTTTACCCATCCTCTATGAGTGCAGCAGCTTAATGCTTATTTAATAGCATCTCAGGTTATGAGAAAAACAATCTGTGTTGCTATGTTTCTCTACAGTAGATGACCACTTTCAAAGCAAATGCTGCTTAAGAAAATATATCAACAAATTCTTAGCGATTATTTAAGTATGAACCAAAGTTGCGTGTCTTCACCTTGTTTTTTTTTTACTATAAATTGGACGATAACTATAATTAAACATATTGTAGCTGTCTTGCAAAAACCTTGCATTTCCAAAAACTGAACTTTACAGGAAAGCAAAAAAACGTCTTTCTTCTAAAAGGTAATTCATACTGTTTGGTCAAAGTTGCATGTTGCTTTTGATCATTTTCAATGTCCATCAATGAAACCACATACAGATGTGATGGGTAATCAATATCATTGATTTTTACAAGAAAAAAACCAAACATTTAAATACAAGGTTTTCCCCTGACAATAAATAACATTTACACAATTACTCTTTAATGTTTCTGGCAACATGGTTTATAATATTTCTTCAAAATGTCCCGGATTTTAAAGTCACCGCTAAGCAGTGTTTTCAGTAACGTGTTTCTTTTTATTCTACATTTCAAAGAGCACGTAAAGCCTTGTTTTCTTTCAGTTTCAAGAGGTTAAAGACACTGAGTCATGCTGAATACAGCTGAGCAGACTGTGTCAACCCTGCTGAATGTTTCATGGTTGCAACAGCAGGGAAGGAGCCTTCAGCACAATGCAGCTTTAACCGTAACATGGAGGGTCATCTGAAGTTCAAATGAAAATTGTTATATCTCCATAGATGACAAAGTGACCTTCGTGCTGAAGGTTATTTCTCACCCCAGTCACAGCTCATCTACTATACTAGCAAGCTGTCTTGTAACTGGAACCAGATGTATAGAGCGGCTGGAGGAGACACTCCAATTAATGACACTGAATGTATTTGTGAAAAGACAAAAAAAAAAAAAATTTTTAAAATTAACCAAACACTATATTATTGCCCATTAGAACAAGATGTAATACCAATAAACAAAAAGGCCCTCACTGGTCACCTTCACTTTTCTTTTATTTGATGAATAGAAAAACTGATCTTTTCAGTTTGAGAATCTGTAAAGATTTGAGAGTCAGGTCTGTTTTGAAATTATGCAGAAGGTGACAAGGTCTGCAGACTGGTTTTGACGGTTGCTAGGTTTGCCTTCCAGGAGCTGAGGGTGTCGTACAGCTGCTGCCACTGCTGCTTGCCAAACGTGCGGTGCGTGCTGTGGCTGGGTGAAAGGAGACAGAAAAGCAAGGCCAAGGTCACACTTCATGGCAAGAGTAAGTTTAGCTATGAAAAACATGCAAGATCATCCCCATACACACCTGAGATCATTTGGGGACATAAACAGTTGTAAAAAAAAAAAAAAAAAAAAAGATTTATATTTAAAAATGTGCTCTATTTATTTATTTATTTATACCGACAATGTTTCTACTACAATATAAACCAAATTTCTTTAGAGACAGAACCAGAACACTTTGGTCAAATTCAAGACAGTAACAGTGTTTGGGGTTCATTCCTGCAGTCTACAAAAGTTATTTCAAAACACATTTATGAGCAGCAAAACAATTCTTAAGGAAAATATTTAAGAGGTTTACAAAAAGGTCTCTTATATGCAAACTTTTTTTGTACGAGAGAATGGATCCTTTCTTCATCATGTTTCATTTTAATAACAGTTTGAACCAGTGACAAGACTGTCAGTTACCAGAAAGCCCTGAGAAAACGAAAGGAATGCACAAGCACTGCAAAATTAGTGAAACAAGATAACGGATCTCTTATTCTGTAAAGCAGGTCTACTTTATTCTTATGATTTCCATACAATGAATTGGATCCGCACTGTAAAGTGCTTTGACACAACAATTGTAGTGAATTGGTGCTACATAAAGTGAAATGGATTAATTTGAAGGGAGGGATGGGCAAAGGGGTAGCTAGACAGACGGATGTATGGGTGGAGGAATATATGGGCAGCTGGATAAGATAATAACTAGGTGGGTGGGTGAATTTAGATAATAGACCAAGGAATAGTCTGTAAATACAAATATTTTCCATACCTATCCAGACCTGATAAATTTGTAAATCAAATTCCGTGCTTTTCCAGAAACTTTATCTGGTCTCTAAAAAGTAATCTGAGGCCAACACAGTTTTCTACAAACCAAAGTGTAGCATAAAAATCTTGTCCCTTTTTCCTTTGTATAGTTTGTATAACATGTATTGGTCAAAATGGATAATCTTAACTGTAGCCGACTTAAAATATTAGTCCGAATCGTCATCAGCTAACTATTCATGGTCAGTTTTAAACGAAAGTGTGTTAAAAGGCACCTACCTCACAACAACTTTCTGCTGTGTCTGGTCAATTTTACAATACACCATTTTGGTCCGAACAGCTAGAAAAACAAAAATGGAGACATGAAGAAAGATAAAGAGATCAAGAGGCTCTTTGCAACACAAGGAGTTTAACTGATTAGGATGGAAAGGTTGTTTCTCATGCAGAGTCACCTTCAAGGTTAGACACATCCAACTGTAGTTTCCATCATTTGTCTTTAGTGTCTATGGTAGATTTTATTGTATTTATGCGTTTCGTCTTTTTTTAGTACATTTTGTTTTGTTATATTTAGCAAAAACAACAATTGGCCATTACACTGACAATATTAGGGCTTGCAATAATGAGTTTTTTTCTCTGATGAATTTTTAATGAATTCACAAAAAATAACTTTCCCCAAAAATCAAATCCAAAGAAATTAATTTCATGCCACCTAAAGAACTTAAACAAAAACTTAAGACACATTAAAGTATGAAATAGCCTATTGTTGTAAAGTGCAAACTTCTGCATGAAAAAAACTAATTAAATTACGGCCTTTTTATCCATTTCTTTGAAAAAAAAAAAAAAAAAAAAGCCTGAATAATCAGCATTTTATGAATGTCCTGCATGTTTTATTCATGCATTTGTCTAGTTTAAATGTTATTCATTCCCATATTCAAATTACCCTCACAAGTGCTTAAAATAGGTAGAAGAAAAGCCGCTGAGGTCGGCCGGACTGCGGTTCTGTGTTAAACCAATAAACCTTCCAGAGCATCTAAACCCCATAGATCCTCGTTGAAGTAGCCCTAAACTTTAGTTTCCCTCTTCCTTCAGGAAGCTTTTAAAGGCTGAGGGGCTAATTTGTCACCGATACTGAAGCTATGATTATTTTCACTGTACAGTTTGACATCACAGGATGCCTGCAGACTGCAGCAGGGGGCTACCCCACGCACGCACGCACACACACACACACACACACACACACACACACACACACACACACACACACACACACACACACACACACACACACACACACACACACAGTGGAGAGGAAAGAAAATCGAGTTTTTTTTGAAAACTTTTTTTTTTTTAAATCAAGTAAAGATGGATCCCTAAAATCTATATGGTGATGGATGATTACAAACAAGCTGATTATGCTGACAAGTTGTGGCAACTCTAATAACATCTGTGCATTTGTGTGTGATAGATACCAGAAAATACGTTTTGAAATGGGGTTGTATTGCAAACTGATGAGACATCTAACAAATCAATCCTCACAACATTTAAATAGTCTGCAGTGCAGACAAATTAAATTGTGTTGAGAGTCTGAAGGGCATGAATAGAAAAGACTCATTTGGAGACAAGTTTTTACCGTCAATGACAAAAGCCTCAACGTCATCAGCTCCAATCTGCAGCTCCTGCTGTATGGTATCAAAGGAGATTTCTTTGAACTCCACCGCCATGCCCATGAACGTCAGCAGACGCATCTTGGACATGTTCTGCTCGTGAGAGAGGCCTAAGGACGAATACACAGGGATCATTAAGCACAAAACAGTCACAGTCAATTACTCCTTGCCCAGGGAGTTTCCCTGTAATAACGGCCCCAACGTTTAGGACCAGTCAGGGATTCTACTCGTTAACAAAAACATCTCTACATATTGTCTGTTTTGAGAGTCCATCCTACACATGTTTTAATTGAATCTCATTCCTGATGCAGTTAAAAAAAAAGATAGCGCTGATGCAAACATTCTTGTTCTGCATAAACACAGGGGACACTCCTTTAGGGTAAAAACTACCCCTAAAAAGTTCAGCTGTTTGCTACAAACATAAAACCTGCAATGGATAATTTACCCATTTAAATACAGGTACTTACCAAGAGAATCAATGAAGTCTTTGTTACTCTGGTAGAATTTGACATATGCAGCTAGTTTCGCACTCACAAAGATGGTTAATAGCTGAAAAGGCAGATGGGAGAAAAAGGACAACATGACAAAGTCCTGAATGTTCAGTCAGACAGATATCGGACTTATACAAACTCTAAGGTCAAATTAAAACCTATGCGATGTGATAACTCTTACAAAGGCAAAATGTAGCCAATTAGGGCAACACAGAGAATCTTTCAGCACTTACATCATGGATGAGCTCTCCCTCCAAAAAGCGAACAGGTTTCAGGATGAGCAGGTGGTCAAAGAGGAAGGTGTTTGGGTCTTTGAGAGCACGAACAATACATCTGAAATAGTTGCAACACAGGTTGGAAAGAGGGACACATTTTCAAATTCTAAAAAGTGTTAAACAAGTTTGAATGATGTACCTGTGGGCATCGACGCGTGCTTGTGAAGCATTGTCTTCTGTGTAACTTCCCAGCAGCTCAACCATCACTTTTGCTGCAGGTTCACTGCAAAACAGAAAATTAAAAAGTTAAACCCCTGAACAGAAACCGTCCAACACATTTAAACTACTTAACGACACAATGAGTTAAAACATACCAGTAATCCACTGAGTAATAAAGTACACAACTACATCGTAACACTGTTTCAGTGCAATGCTTTAGAGCGGCACAATATATCAAATCACAGTCATCATCTCAAAATCATTGTGTGCAATATTTCATATCAAGTGCCATGCATTCAAATTCTGCATGTCAATAATACTTTTGGACTAGTTGTAAGACTCCCACTGCTCCCAGTGCCCACTGTATTTGTAGTGGCCAAGATGCTACTTGTAATATTGGCATTACAATGTTCAGCAATAATATTACAATTACATGGTTTCCAGAAATCCTGCAGCCATAGATTAAATGAAAAATCTTTTGGCAATTTATACTTCTGTACCTGCTCATTCTGCAATAGTCATAATAAACAACAAATACAGTGTGCAGTTACCTTTTTTTGCAGTCCACCAATGCTTCATACACCAGCCTCAGAAGTGTGTGCTTCTTCTCTGTGTTCAGGTTCCAGTCAACAATCCACTTGCGTACCTAATCAGTAACACCCAACACGAGTCAAACCAAAGAAGTACATACTTTAACTGACACCGCTTTTAGGATGGGGAATGGAGATACCTGATCGAGGTCAGTGGGGATAAAAGAAATGGCATTGCAAGTTGCAGCCACCTTGACAAGGCTGCAGAAGACCGTGTATCTCACTGGAGTGTTCTCGTCCATGCCATGGAACAAGTTGCTCAGCCTGTAAAATCAGCAATATAAAATCAATACATCAAATGTATACGCAGATCGTTCTCTTTGAGTTATTGTAAATTGACACCTTTTTGACAGGACTCACAACTGCAGCCTAAGGGAGGGTCGCTCTCCTTCGCGGTACTTTATCAGCTTTTCACACAGACTTTCGATCAGAGCTTCTTGCTTCTCTGGCTCCAGGATCAACAGCAAAGACACAATGCTGTTCATTACGCTCTCAACATCTACAAAGAGGCATAGAGCAGACAGGTGACTTACACTGACTAACACTACCTACTTGCTAAAAGGAATCCATATCTATTAATGTCCTATTAACACCTCAGAATCTATGTGTAAGATACAGAGGTGTGTTTCCTCACCCACCTTTATCATCATCCTTCAGACAGACGTCAGAGGCCTCAATGATCTGAGCCAAATCAACATGAAGTCCACCTTCAGCGTTCTCTTCTGAGATATCAGCTCCTTTGGACTTGATGTAGGACCTCAGCTCTGAAGCCTGCAACAACGAACAGTGGGATTATTCAGGTTAATGATGTTGCCATTGCAGAAATGTTTAACTTTGATCGGACAAAAGCATCCTTTATTTTTCTTAAGAATTAGATAAACATCTGGTCAGTCTATTCAAGCTTTAGGATATCAAAATGCTGCAATATTTGTCACTTGTATCATCTTGAAGATTTCTCTGAAGTTAAAACTTTGCGTTGACATCCAACTTGTTTTTTGGAAGCTTTTAAGTAGTGTACATTATGTTACATGTAATTAAACATTGCAGTCAAAAAAGGCCCTGCTAAGGCATGGAAACTAAATATATCAAACTTTGGAGAATTAATTTAAAGAAACATGTAGACACATAATGTGCAACACAAAAATTTTAATTTTGTGGAATTAGTTCAGGCTAAATAAAGAGAATGCTTTTAATGCTGTGTTTTTTTTTAACTTTGTTTATGTCGACAGTTATCGCGGCGATTAGCATTATTTGCTAGTCGAGCGTTACTTTCCAGACAATAAACATTTTCCAACTAGAAGGAACCAAATGGAACAAAATCCCATATTATTTATCCAAAAGTTAAATGCATATTTTCTCTGGCTTTGCTGACATACACATATTTACCATCACCGGCCACTTGCTAAGTGAGGCGTTAGCATCTAGCTAGCTAACGAGCTAAATTATCTAGATGCTTAGCGTTAATTCTTCAGCTAAATTAGCAAACCTATTTTAAATGCCCTTAATACACTTATGTCACACCTGGTCTTCTTCTGTTATGTCGATAAACGCTGGGACGCTCATTTTGGTGATACTGTGAGCCTAGATGATGAAATCCACGCTCTCATCAACCCCGAGATCAGAGCGGAAAAGAAAGCACAGCAACGCCGGGTAGCAAAGAGGCTCATCCGGGTCATTTTCTTAAAGCCGCAGTAGACTCAAAAATTGGAACCTAAGTAAAAACAAAAAAACTCATTTAGGTAGTGAGTCTAGTTTCATCTTTCTATCAGGATCGGCTTTATTGCCATATTTGTGCACACAAACAAGGAATTTGACTCCGGTACACTTTGCACTCAGTGAAGATTTTTTTAAATATATAACAAATCAAAATAAAAAAGTATCTTTTCAAATGTTCATATATACACAATTGACTTTTACAGAAAATATGTGAGATCAACCAAGTATGCATGGTGTTGTTCTGGAACTCTGACTGTCAAGTGTTCATCAGAGAAACAGCCTGGGAAAAAAAAAAAAAAAGTATTTTTGATGATTTTAGCTGCCCTGTTCCTGACCCTAGACCTGTAAAAATCCTGGATGGAGGGAAGATCAGCCCTGATGATTCTCTCTGCCGACCTGATTGTTCTTTGCAGTCTGGACCTGTCTTGTTTTGTGGATGAGCCAAACCACACCGAGATGGACGAGGACAGAACAGATCAAATTATGGCAGTGTAGAAGATGACCAGCTCCTGTGGAAGTTTGTACTTCTCAAGTTGCCTCAGGGAGTACAGTCTCTGCTGGGCCTTCTTCTGAACATTGTCTATGTGTGAAGACCATCTCAGGTTTTGAGAAATGTCTTACTGTCAACAAAATGGGACAAACAAAGGCCACAAATGCGGCTAAATAAATAAAAACAAAATACAAAAACATAAAAAAAGGACTTGTATTTGTCTATAATTTCATCCACCTTGATAAAAACCCCAGTTCCATCTGAAGAAAAATAACCAACAGCATGATTCTGCCACCATTGTATTTTACTCTGTGCAGGGTGTTCTTTTGGTGACACTCAGTGTTTGTTTTTGTGCAAAACATTCCTTATGAGATTTTGGCCCAAAAGTTCCAGTTTGATTTAATCAGACTATAACACATTCTTACAAATGGTTTATGATACTTTAGTCATGTCTGGATGTTGCAAATTGGTTGCGTTTTCCAACTCTACTCCTTTGTTCAGACATATTGACATTGTTGTCAGAAGTTAAACACAACCAGAACTTCCTGGGAAAGTTTGGAGCTTTGTCAGTGTTGCCGAGGGCCTCTTGGCAGCCTACCTGACCTACCTGTCTTTTTATCAATTTTGAGATACATCTAGTTTTTGTCACTGTTGACTCATATTTGCTGAAAATCTTTAATGATTGTGTTCACTTGTGTATTTAAAATGTTGTGGAAGTATCTTAATACTCTTCTCCTGACTGACACCTTTTTAAATTGAGTTCTTTTTGTTCCTTTGTAAACTGTCTTCAAATTATGGCTTTAGTTAATGGTGCAAATTAGCAAATGTCTGAAAATTCCTACTAGGACAGCTAAAGTTTATTTTTGATTAATTTTAGTCACTATAATTGATTGTGGATATAAACTCAAGAGGAATGGAGGTTGAAGCTGAATCAAAAGGGGCTTCAACAAAGTAGTAGATCAAGAGTGTGCAGACCTATGCACCCATGTCATTGCAGCTTTTTTTGTTTTCACATTTTGCCCTGAGACAAATGTATTTGCTCTAATTTGAATTGCATAGAAAATTTTAAAGGTGGAAAAAGTTTTAATGGTGTCATGGACCATCCACAACTTATCTTTGGATACAAATGCACATGTTTTTAATTTAACTCCTAGACAGTTAACATCTGATTCAGAATGTCTGATGTCAGTTTGTTCTCACCACAACCAGTAACAACACCACGGCTGTTAGTCATAAATACCAATGTTATGGCAACTGTGCGGTTTACAAAGTTAAAGGAATTTATTACTAACATACACACACAATTTACAAGGAAACCTTTTTGAACAATTCCTAATTATTTCCGACATCTAACTCTTGTCAAGCTTAACAGAAAGATGTGTTGTGGCATCAGGATAGCAGACATCATGAGCTTCGATTCTACACTGGAAAACTAAGTGCTGACTATTTAAGTGAGAAAGAGGGTGTCTTGGCTCAACTATGACCAGATGCATGCGGAAAACCCCTTTGTACTCTTCAGTACTACAAAAATCCTCCTATTCTATATTAATCAGTCTTCCCTCAGCTTTAAGTCTTTTTTTTCTCTTAATGTCTCTTCTCTAGAAGACTAACCTTGGAAGTTATGGATTTAAGTAAAAGGTAATTCACTAAAGAGGTTATCCTTTTGTCCTCCAGTCCATCTTTGTGGACCAACACAGAAAGCCTGACCAAGTGATGTCCAATATGGACATATTGTTACTGTCAGAGGGAACTTCACCCCCACCACATACCCACTATGTGTACATGTGTTGGGCCTCTGCACCAATGGGGGTTCTGTGTATTGTTACTATGGCAGGTCACTCAGTGATTAAGATGAGCAGGGCAAGTGAAGCAAGAGGTCATCTTAAAACTAAGGAGTCGGGTTACTGATATTTGGGTGGCAAGCAGGCTTATCCCAGGAAAAGGATACTGTGGGGTGTTTTTCATTTCTCAGCTACACTACTCACAGTTCATCTGTCAGGAAAATATATGTATTTTGTGGATTCATGGTCTATGGAGACACCTCATGCCATGTCATAATTCCTTGAAAGTCCACTTGTCATATATTTATTTTAGCAGTTACAGAAAGGGAACTTAACTGTGTTAAATTCATCAGATTATACACTGAAAATAGTGTGCTGAGGGGAAATGTCTGATGAAGTGTTTCACCACAGAGCTTATTTGATGCGTCATTGTGTTGGGAAGGCAGGCTCCTGGTACCAAATCCCACCTTCACCCCCCCGCCCTTGTACACTGTCATTTCCAAAAATTTATAGATGTTTCTCCACAAGAGTGCTTGTGTAAATCTGAGACTTCTATTATCTGATTAACAGCTGTTGTCAAGTGTCTGGTGTATTTCAAGTCCTGAATAAGAGTTTTGCAGGCTTTGAAGCTCCAGGTGCATGTGAGACATCGTTCGTTGTTTGCTAGAATAGGTCTTCAGAATGTCGCAGAGCATTGGTATACACAGATCTATTTATGTCTAATGTCAATGTATGTTTACAGGTATGAAAACAATCTTCTGGTAGGTTTTGATCACTTTTTGAAGTAAAAGGTTTGTAATGAGGTTGGATGGGTGTGTTTTTTTATTCTGCTTTTATTAGGCATGCCATATCTTTTTGAATTTCTATTTATTCTAGCTCCAAGATTTGCAAATTGTGGTGAAAGTACCACTGGGGTTACCTGATGGTCTGTCAGTAACACTAAAAATAAATTTTGTCAATGACTGTTTACATGGTTAAAACAAAGCAAATTTGCTGCAACACAGAGCTAATAATCTTCATATAGCCAAAATGATTAGTACTTCATTCATGGGTCTAATGAGCCAGGGTTTTTGCTAACTCTAGTACATTTACATTTAACTAATTTCTATCAATCTACATTGTGTCTGTAAAAAACTTAAAATTAAACAGCTATCTAGCAAGCTATCCAAACCAACCTAGCCCTATATGTGAAAAAGTAATCACCCTACGTTGGTTAATCATTAATTAACTGGGATGAGCTGCATTTAAAAAAAAGCTGTGTATGATTTCAATAGCCACACCTAGATCTGATAACTTTTAGATTTGCAGTATCAAGAACTGACATAACCACAGCCTGGCTGATAACATGAAGTAGGCGAACATTATCTGAAAAAGAAATACATTATCCGAAGAAATTCAGTTAATGTCAGTGTTCAGGATTCAACAATAAGAAAGAGACTGTGCAAAAAGGCATCCATGGGAGAGTTCCAAGGCGAAAACCACCGCTGACTAGGAAGAACATAAAAGCCCCTCTTCACATTTTCCAAATTTTTTCCAAGCACACCAGGATGTCCACCTCTAACTGACTTTCCCCCTTAATAAATGAATTTATGATTTAAAAATGGCATTTTGCATTTACTCCGTTTATCTTTATCCCCTACTAATCTTTTGATGATCTAAAGCATGTAACTGTAAAAAAGCAAAAACAGAAAGAAATCAATAAAAGGGAAATACTTTTTTCTCAGCACTGTACAGTATATGTCTCTGCATTTTATGTATTCAAACACTAAAGTACACATTCACAAATAGAAGCTTTATAGTGTACATATTTTTGTGTGAAACATAAAATACCAAATATGCAAATAAACTGTTGATTTCTACAGTTAACATTATCTTTTAAACACACAGGAGCCATAATGGCTCCTGTGTGTTCAAAATTAAAGTTAGAGTTGACGAGAGTTTTCCATCTTTCCTTGTTGGAGTTCTGACTTTGGGGGCCTTCCTGATTTTCTATAAAACATGGAACTGGGAAGAGTTAAGTTCAAAAATACCTTGCAAACTAATGTTTATTTCTGTTTTGTGACTAAAAAACAACTCCTGTTGTAGTACCATTTTAAAATTAACTAACACTATGGTGGTAATTGAAAAATTGTGTATTTGGTAAGGTGGTATTTTATATAAAACGTTGGAGCACCGGTGCTCTAGTTTCATGGAGATTATAAAACATTGACTGATCTTTCTAAAAACAATTCATATCGTCTAAGCAGAGGAGTGTAATGTTTCGAAATTAAGATCTAACTTAATATGTTTTTATTTGGCTTATTACCACAGATTGTTATCTGAGTCGCAGAATACTGAGTATTTTCTCTTTATTGTAAAAATTGTAACTCTTGTATAATATATTTGCTATTCATTATATATTTACACATGCACTGTTTACATATTATTCAATATCTATGATTTTAGAATTTTTCTGCTGTGAATTTTCCAGATATTAATGTTTTTGGTCAGTTTGGCCTCAGTTACTTCATCTCTCTTTGTTTGAAGAGCACATGCTCTTCCTCAACTGCTGGCAAACTGCCTGATCAGCCTCCTCAAAGATAAATTACAGTGTGTTAGGAGCTGCTTGAACCCAGGTGTCGGGCTCTCTCCCTGTCAGTGGGCCAAGTGGTGAGTACTCATGTAAACTAGTCTCATGGTTGTCATCCAGCGTGGCTGCCTACCCTTCCTGCAAGGAATTTTCTGGTTCCCACAGTTCTGGCTGCCTTTACAATCTCAGAAAAATCCCCTCGCTCTTGCTCATCTATCAGCCGGTGACCTTGTCAGGGTGCAATGCATGAGTAACTTCCCCATTTCTCTAGGTGGAGCAAATTACTTGTTAATTACTTATAAGCTAACCCCCTTTAACACCCCAACCCCCATGATGTACTCTAATTAACAAATAAACAAATAAAGCCAATTGAGGTGTGTCCAAAATCTTTCAAATCCCATAGGGCCGCTTTTAATGAACCTTCATGGTCAGCAGCTACATAGAAATAGATTAATTCTATGCACGTCCATTTTTTGCAATCAAATAATGATAACGTGTTTTTGAATTGACAGGCCAAGTTGTCTATATTTTTGAAGTTTGTTTGCATCACCTGGGGCTTTGGAACTTGTTATAATTTGAGATAATTTATTTTTGTATTTAAAGGTGTATAAATCATTGTTTATTGTTTGTAAGAGTTGTGTTTCTGACCCTTACTGGCAAAATTTTCGTTTATACTACTTTAACAATTCAAACTCTCATTCCAGTCACAATGGACAAAAATGCTCTATTGAACCTGGTAGCACTGCATGTGAGAGTAATCACATTTTTTATCCTACCGAATGCCTATGGACCATATCTCTGTGGTTGCTGTGGTGACTGACCTTCTGCAGTCACCAATCATACAGCTCAGCCATAGTCAGATGTCTGGCTTGGAGAAATTAATAATCAATTTCGGGAATGCAGAAGATGCTTATTATCAAAACATTTGTCTGACAGACAATTTTGCAAATGTGTAGTATGAAAAATCCATGGCAAGATCACAGGATGAGCTTCATCTTGCCCTGAAATCTGCAGTGATGAAATCAAAGCAGGTTTATTGTTGTGAGCTTTCTAAAATACTTAAGAGTGGTCAAATCTGAACTGGATTATTTTTCACTGAGCAGAGATTCTTTAAAACACTGTTTGAGATTTCTGAAACCTTCTGTATATTTGGGAAAACTCACAAAAAAACATTTGTTCAGTGCCTCTTTTCTGGAGTCAATTCTACATTAAATTATTCTACACTGATTACAATTCCACGCCTACCTTCCCCCACCCACAGAGTGTTTACATTAACGACACTCAGAAGCTAGAGAAGTCATTCAAAGTTTAAGGATATGTTTCATGTGGGAATTTTCATCACATCCTTATTTGTGATACCCGCCAGTTTCATCACTTTTGTTAAAGTGATGTTCTTTATTTCATATGTTTCCATTTGATATCACCTGGCTTCCATCTCTTTCCTGTATTTATCCACAGTGCTTCAGATCTTGCTGCCCAGAGCCTTCTCTGCTCTGTTCTTTCATTCTGAGTCTGACAACAGCCATAAACAGAGAAGCAGTCAAGGCTGTTTTTGTGCTTTTTGTCTCTAAATCACATCACTTCGGACAATAGGGCCACCTTGCTATTAACCATCCTGCCCCCATTGAGATGGTATGCATTTGTGATGGAAAATAAATCAAACTGTTAAACTGACCTGATCCGACACTACCAACTACATTAGATAATTGTGAAAATGGGGCATTAGATGCATCCCTGCTCCAGCACACTTGAATCAAATACATGAGTAAATTTGCCCCCCTCCTACTTTATTTAAATCATACAAAATGGATGTCAAACGTTTGTGCTGGTTGACCTTTGGTGACCTCCAAAAACTTTTATTAATTAATACAATTAATATCTTAAAAAGGATAGTGGCACAAACAAAACTTTTGCTGCTCAAACGTAGCACAAACACCAATTTTGTTTGATTTAAAATAGGTGGTGGGGCTACTTCACTCAAGTGAATTAAATGGCTGAATTCCCTCTTCAGGATGTGATTCAGTGCTACCGAGACCTACAGAGAACCATTCATTTTATTCGCACGCGTTAGAAAAGGGATCCAAAGGCTGCAGGACGGTAGTTCTTGAGGACTTAGACATCTCTGATTGGGGGGGGGGGAATAGGATTGGTTTTACAGCTGGTCAGATTAGGGTCATGACCAAAGTAGGCGTCTGCTAAGTTTTTTTGATGAATGAAAGTGCACACTAAAAATAAATAGGGGTCATTTGAAATGCTTTTACAGTTTTAAGTTTTATGCCATTTACTGTTGTTTGTTCCATTTTATGGTACATGTTACGAAATGGAAGGTCACTATTGTGAATCAAAAAACACAATGGTCTTCATTCTAAATAAAAACAGATTTCTATATAGTCATGTAAAGTAAACATGACTGAGGTTTAAAGGTTTATAAAATATTGTTTGCATTAATCTTTAATGGGGCAGCACAGTGGCACAGTTGTTGGTAGTGTTGCCTTGCATCAAGAAGTACTCAGTATGAATCTTGGCTGAGGCCTTTCTCCCTACACATCCACAGGTTCCAGCATGCATTGTTTTTCTGTCCTGTGTGTCTGTATAGCCCTGTGATAGACTACGGACCTATTCAGGGTTTAGATCCCCACTTTCCCGTTGACCTGCTCTAGCTGTTAGCAGGAATTAATTTCTTCTGATGATAAAAATCCTTTAATCAGGCAGCATGTTGCTTTTTTAGCTCCTACGTAATAGTCTCAGAAATCTGGGTGTCATCTTTCACAGTTCTTTGTCTTTTGACAATCACTGTAAAATGTTAGTTTATCACTGCCTTTGTCAATTAAGGAACATTTCTAAGTTAAGATCATTTGTGTCACAGACTGACCGAGAGATGGTTGTTCCTGCTGTCATATTGTTCTTTATAGATCAGCGGCTCCTGGTGACTGGGATGTCCGGATGTTCAGGGCATGTTGCAGGAGTGAGGCCATTTGATCCAATTGTTGACTGGAGTGCCGTTGTTGTTCCAGGAGGGTATGAAGTTTAGATCCGTGTGATTGTGTTTGGAGGCTATGTTCGGTTAAAGTCCTCCTGAGTGTCTCTGCTGGGTCAGATTGGCCTGAGTCATATTGTTCTTTATAGATTTGACCCACATGCATAATGACACTCAGGAGGCAGGAGAAGTTTATTTGACAGGATATGTGAATTGGACTGGAACCGGAACTGGAGGCACAGCACTGTACGGTCGAGAAATTAATAACAACATGGTCACATGTGACTCACGTGAGTCTATATAGTCACATGACACCGGGAGTCCAGTCCCGACAATCTTCTCGCGAGCACGCGGAGACCGAGGGACCGAGCGCTCTGGTGGTCATCCGGGATTCATAGAACCGTAGTTACATACGTAACTTTCGTTCTATTTCATCCCTACTGACCGCCAGAGGCGGTGCTTCAAGCACTGGATGACGCATACCAACAGGGTCCCGAGGGATCCCACGGAGACCCCAAGGAACACAGCAACACCACTAACCTCAGCAGGACGCAGAAGGCGGTTGCTCCAGTATTCCTTGCAGGGGATGCGGCGTGGCGACGTTCACCCTGTAAAACCTGGCAAAGGTGCTTGGCGCCGTCCAGGAAGCAGCTTCACAAATGGCCTCCAGAGGCACCCCGGTCATGGCAGCCCATGAGGTGGAGAGGCTCCTAGTGGAGTGACAGCGCACGCCGCTCGGCAGGGGCTGATCCTGCAAGGAGTAAGCTACAGAGATCATCTCCACAATCCAACGTGCCAACTGCTGTCTAGAAAGGGCCTGACCTTTCCGAGAGCCAGCATAACAAACGAAGAGACAGTCAGTCCGACAAATGGGTGCCGTGGAGCGGACATACGCCTCAAGCGCTCGGACAGGGCAAAGAGGCTCAGAGGAGGCACCAGGATTAAATCGGGAAAGCCGGAGTGGCAGCACACTGCCAGCCACTGCAGGCACCTTTGGCACAAAGGAAGCATTAGTCCACAGTGTAACACCGGAGCCATCCGGGTTCCACCGACAGCATGGTTCAGACACAGACAGAGCATGCAATTCCCCCACCCGTTTGTCAGAAGCAATGGCCAACAGGAAGGCGGTTTTCAGGGAGAACCACTTGAGATCCGCCCCTGTAACGGACTCAAAGGGGGAGAACTGAACAGACGCTGCCGCGGCACTGGTAAATTGTCAGAATGATGGTGAGTACTTTCTGCGGAGGCTTTGGTGAGTATAGACAAAGTGCTGGTGAAGACAAGACTGGCAGGAAATCTGGGTGTCATCTTTCACAGTTCTTTGTCTTTTGACAATCACTGTAAAATGTTAGTTTATCACTGCCTTTGTCAATTAAGGAACATTTCTAAGTTAAGATAATTTGTGTCACAGACTGACCGAGAGATGGTTGTTCCTGCTGTCATATTGTTCTTTATAGATCAGCGGCTCCTGGTGACTGGGATGTCCGGATGTTCAGGGCGTGTTGCAGGAGTGAGGCCATTTGATCCAATTGTTGACTGGAGTGCCGTTGTTGTTCCAGGAGGGTATGAAGTTTAGATCCGTGTGATTGTGTTTGGAGGCTATGTTCGGTTAAAGTCCTCCTGAGTGTCTCTGCTGGGTCAGATTGGCCTGAGTGTTCTGTCATATTGTTCTTTATAGATATGACCCACATGCAGAATGACACTCAGGAGGCAGAAGAAAAGTTTAACAAGTTTATTTGACAGGATATGTGAATTGGTCTGGAACCGGAACTGGAGGCACAGCACTGTACGGGAAAGGAGGACAGGTAAGTTCTCTGAAGATAAACGGAGTACTGGGAATTAAATGAGACTTGAGCTTACTGTCTTTGATGAAAAGGGGATGGTGTGGAGGAATGATACGAAGCCTGGGAGGACTGAACAGACGCTGCTGCGGCACTGGTAAATTGTCCAGAATGATGGTGAGTACTTTCTGCGGAGGCTTTGGTGAGTATAGACAATGGATATCCATATTCATAAATTGGAGATGAATCTACCTGGTGAGTCTTTGGTGATTAGTTGGTGGAGGGTGAGCAGGGTTTGCTTGTCTGGAGGAATTGGTATTGAGCTGTCAGCTGGAGATTGAACCAAACTTGGATTCTTCTCAGATTTGATTAGGCTGAGGTGGGATCCAACACTAAGGACTTTGAGCCAGAGCTGAAGGTTGCAAGAGGATGAAATCAGGTCTTGAGAATCCTTAGGCTGAGGTGGGATCCAACACTAAGGACTTTGAGCCAGAGCTGAAGGTTGCAAGAGCATGAAATCAGGACTTGAGAATCCTTAGGATGAGGCAGGATCCAACACTGAGGACTTTGAGCCAGAGCTGAAGGTTGCAAGAGCATGATACCAGGACTTGAGGATTTCTAAGGAAGGAGCACAAAAAGGTAAGAGACTTTGAGCATAAATTTTGGACTGAGAATACAAGGCTTGGCCATTAGAAGTTACCACAGAGGTTAACACTCAGGCACTGGATTGCTGACAGCTCCACCTTCTTATACTCCAGCAGGTAATGGAAATGCGACACACCTGTTACCCTCCATACCAGGGGATATTGGCGGCATCTAGTGGTGAGTAAGTGTTAGCAGCAGGCAAAAACAATACATGAAACTCCCAGGCTCGGACACCTGTTATTATTTCCTCCTGTTTAGACTATTGTAATAGTCTTTTTACTTTGAATAAAACCTCCTTGGCTCACCTTCAGTCTTTGCAGAACGCTACATCGAGGCTGTTAACAAAAACTAATAGAAGAGCACAAATAAATCCTGTTCTGGCCTCCCTGCACTGGCTCCCTGTTCACTTCAGGATTAATTTCAAATTTTTGGTTTAACCTTCAGGGCAATTCATGGCCAGGCCCTTAAATACATTCTGGACCTTTTGTATCCTCTACCTCTGTCTATCACTCTGGGGCCTTTGAGTCAAATGTTGTTGGCAGTACCACGAACCTGTTTAAAAACTGTGGAAACTGCCCTTTTCAGGCGGTGGCTCCAAGGCTCTGGAACGCTCTCCCACTGTTCCTACGCTGCACAGACTCTTTTAAGAAACAAGTAAAGAAATTTTTATTCAGAAACTTTTGCTTAATGTGTTTTGTGTCTTATTTACTTTGCCCTTATGCAAAAGAGCTGTACAGCCTGTATGAGAAGCCCCTTCCAGCAGCAGCTAAGGTGTTTTTGGGTCATACCTTTATAAAAGAATCCTACCTCAACAAAACTAAACCATCCCTTCAAATGTATCAAAAGATATGTTCAAAGGAATAGATGTTTTTCATCTACAAAAAGATGCTCAACACACAGGAGTGTTGCGTCAAACTTGTAATCTAGAAAATGAGTGTTTACAACTTACTCAAGACAAAAGTGTATTGCTGCATCAAGACCTAAGAATAAGAGTCAGTAAAGCAACACTTCCTTCTGAGTTTAGCGTCAGATGTTACGGTCAACTTCTGTGATGATTGTGGTTATTTTTTTATTTTCCCAACACTACGCACATACCTCAGAGTCATACCAGTGACTTTTGCTCGCCTGGCTTCAAAATGAGGCTCAAGGGTATGACAACAGATATTAACCACTAGAGATATCTGAAATGTTTTCTGATGACTGTTTGCTCCCCAGCCACAGCTGTGGGGCGTGGCGGTGAGGAAGAGGCAGTGGTTTACTGTAAAGAACTGATAAGGGCCGGCCTTCATTCTGACACAAAGGCACCTGCTAGGATGAGAAATTGGTCATTCAGCAACAAGCAAATGTATTTTACCCTTAAGTGACCCAAGGAAAATGAACCACTCCCAAGAATGCAATGTTCTTGTATTTAACACAGCGTTTGGTCATTGCAAGTTTGATGGTGACAGTGTGTCATAGACCTTTGATAATAATAATAATAAAAACAACCTGCTGCTCAAAAATTCCCATTTAGCAATTGCTGCTCAGAAATATTATCTCAATGGGTAACAGCATCTGCATTTCGAAGTCCAGAAGAGAGGAGACACACAGCTAGAATCTGATATTCAATGAAATTTGCAATAAATATGGATTAATGAATGTTTCCGTAAGCTATTTGGTATATTTTATATGGAAGAGGTCGACTGTACTAATAATTCTGCTCAACAAATGGACAAGATTTTTTATGTTGCATTTTATGAGTCAAGATTATATAACAAATATAATTAAATGTTGAGAGGCATTCTCCCTTATTCATGCACAACACATGGTTTCTATGTCATGAATTTTGTCTAAGGGTTTTTTGTCTGAATATTTGTCTGCCTTTTACCAGATGGTAGTAGGCATAAATTTAGTTTTAATGTTCTTTGGGCTCTGTGCATACCTCTCTTCTCACTGATTTAACTGATATGTTGCTTGTTGATGCGCTCAGACTTTCATTCTTAGGCCATGGACATCCCATGCCAGGTTGTGATGGTTCCAATCAGGAGTAGCTACATGAAGTGTTGCAACGGACATAGCCGTCAATGTTACAGTGAGATATTAAAAACACGTCATCATAGCAATATGGAGTCCTTTACTACTCCTCAGGAAAGAAGAACTATGAAGTAATTCACAACTTAAACATAATTGGATTGAGTTTTAAAGGGCCATGCTTTGGTGTTTTAGCTACCAATTTGTCTTTGACAAGGTGTTCTGATTAAATTAACTCCAAATGAGAGGAGCTGTAGAATGCTGTAACAAAATGGTGAGATCTTATGAAACAAGGGGAACTAGCGCATCATTTATGAGACTCCAGTCTGAATCATCAGCATTGTTTGACCGGCTGCAACCTTTTTGTTCATTAGACTATGTGTGACAACCAAAATAAAAAGGTTCACAAATTCCGAGGTGCATTTCTGCTTTAAGTAGGAATAGATAACTTGGACACAAGTTAATGATCATTTTCAGTTTCTCAACAAATTTTGTGAGTTAAGTCAAATTTTATTATATGACTGCATTTTCTTTCACCAGGTTTTATCATACATTTGTTTTATAACTATCTTATGTATAACTATCTTGTGTTATAAGATGACAGGATGACTCATCAATGGAGCAATGCTCAGCATAATAAGTATTTCCTTGCCTCTCTCACACGTTTTAATTTTCTGTATTTTTTTCCATCCAGTTTGATATGCCACATGAAGAGTGCTCAGTACACCATGAGTGAGATGTCTAACACACATTTGATATGTGGTGTTAGGATTTTAAGGCACACCTTTTATGGTTCACTGCTTTGTTGTGTTAGGACACTTTCAGAAGAAGTAGCCAACTTCTTATGATAAAAACAGTGATTAACTAACATTTACAGTGATTGTCATTTGTGTGTTGTAAATAAAGGGTTTCATAATGAGGCGCTTGTTAAAAGGAATTTTTAAAAAATTGTGAAAAAGTAATATCCCCACATTGGTAACTAATACATTATGTGTGATTAGCCACTCTTTTTGGAACAGTTTTGCAACCCAAGCCTGATTAATTTTTGACCTGTAGAACAAATAAATTATTTAAACCTGTCTGACAATATGAAGTAGACTGAAAGATCTGATAAAAGCAACCTCATACCCTGTTCTAAAACGATGAACAGTTGGAAAACAATTTTATCGATTCAGTCTGCAAAGGATTACAAAACAATTTTGATGGCTTTGGGACTCCAGTAAACCACAAACAGAGCAATTATGAACAAAAAGAGAAAACACGGAACAGTGCTGAATTTCCCTAGAGGTGGCCTGCAAATAAAATTATTATTATAATTTTTTTTATTATTCATTTATTTATTGTCCTGTCTGGCAGAGTAGCTCTCAGAATTGTTGTCTGAGTAGCAAGAAAAATCCCAACAGATTTACTTTCACAAGTGGAGCATTACAGCTAACACTTTAAAACTCTGCTGGATATTTTCAAAAGAAACTTTATTAGAAACTGCTTTGGGATTATTTCAGTTGTTACAGACACGGAGACAGAAATGAAAAGGAAAAAAAAAGACGTGCAAAAGAGAGAGAGGTGAGGCCAAAAGGAAAAGGGGGGAGAAGGAGAAAAGAATAGAGGAGAGAAAGCAGGATGAAGAGAATACAAGATACTAGAAGACTGCTTCTTCACCTGCAGAAACATATACTGCATAACAACAGCAATGTTACCAAAAAGTGCACGGTACTAATGAATGCAAGATGTATTTGGTGGTAACTGTGGCGCAATATAGAACATCCGTGTATCTGTTAACACAGGAATCTAAACACCTGTGGGTCTGAGTGTGAGCGCGATTGTGTATACCATGTTTCTCCATAAAAATATGTAATAGCAAGTATGAGGAGCCACAGACCTGCCCCTCTGGACCTGGGACAGATACGGAGGAGATCCGATCCATAGACATCAAAAGGCCCCCCAGAGCACAGGAACCCCAGGAGACCCATCGACAGGACTACTGCAATCCCCCCAGAGAAGAGCAGGGGAGAGTCCTAGGGGAACCACCCATCAGCCACAGTACAGAAGCCCCAGGGAGCTGCAGTGATGTGCCTACAGGCCCTGCTGGCAGGCGTCTACGCCTGAGCAGATCCAGCCATGGACCCAGAGACGCGAGACCCCTAGGACTCGCGTCTGTGGACCCCAGGGGCCCGACAGAGCCCTGGGGTCCAGGCCCTGGCAGCCACCGGGAGTGAGCTGGCACACACCAAAACACCCAGCCCCCGGACACCGAGAACCACAAATACACCAACGGGCAGAGACACCAACCACTGGTGGGTAGTGTGGCGGGGAGGAAATAGGCCCCGCATTTGATGGGGGGCTTAAACTGATCCAGGAGAGGGAGCAGTCCAAGACCCAACCTGACACAAAAAACAGGCACACACTGTCACAATCACACATTCCCACCCTCATGCGTATATGGAAACATTCACACCCACGCACCCAACCTAAAGACAAACACAAATAGATGTCGTACGCTCACTCACCCATATGTACTTTATACTCCCAGGCCCAGGTGCCGATACCCCATAGGGGCAACCAGCCCCCGGACCCAGGAGGTGGTCCCCTTCCCTCCCCTTTGGTTGGGGTTTGTTTATCGGTTGAGGTCTGGGTTCATGAACAAAAGACTGGGTAAAAATGGCATCCATGAGATAAGACTGATGGAACCAAACATATTGTTTTCCACCAAAGCAATCCTGAAGGAGAATGACCGACCAATAGACTTTTAGCTCGAGGATGGAGCAACCATTTAGTAGGTTTAGAGAGCAATTACTTTTTCACACAATGCCAGGATAGTTTGGATTCCTTTTTTTATTTTAGTACATGAAATAATCAATTGAAAACCGTTTTTTGTATTAATCAGATTGTACTTTTCAGCTAATAAAATTAGTTTGATGATCTGAAACTTGTAAGGGAGACATACCTTTTTAAAAGCCTGTAGCTTAAGTATAATAGAGATGTTCTGGCCAACATTTGTTTTTAGTTCTATCCATTTTCCAGAGGTTAAGACGGATAGAGGGAAATGATGAAACATTATGACATCATGTTGTTGGGTTTGTTATCGGCTTGTTTCCATGCCCACAAAGAGCAGTGAAGGACTGGGCCTTTATTTATGCTGCTGTCAGCATATCCAAATGCCACCTGTTGCTCTAGTGCCTCGGTATACTACAAGTTGTTGTTACTTTAATTCTGGTTACCAGTGTTTTTAAAGTGGAAATAAATCCTGTTTTTGATTCAGCAAACAATAGCAGTAAACAGACCGTCTATCTTCAGATGCAGTAGCATGAATACAGATGTTTATTAAAATGGAAAAAAAGTTGTTCCCTTCTTGTGGCTCTGCCGGGTCCCATTTTTGTGTAGTTTATCATGCTTCTTCTTGGCTGAGCCGTACCCTTCTCAAATTCCCTCTTAGTCATCAAGCTGCTGAAAGCTCAGGCCTGTCTAGTTCTTGTTAAAGGTCAGAGGCGGTGTTGACCATTTCCCTTTTTCTTCCACTGAGTTGTTGTTTTAAACCCTGAGTTAACCAGAGATCGATCTGAAGGATGGGTGTATTTGGGGACTGCCATTCGTCATAGGGCCTGAAAGGTTGTTTTCTCCCCTGGCCCTGTCACCTTTGATGAATTGTGCTAAAGACTCCTCTGCTGAAGGCATGGCCTGCATTTGCCTTGGCTCAGATGCCCCTCGCTTTTTATCTCTCGCTCTGATTTTTTCGCAACACACTTTGAACTGCGACACAGCCTTTAGTCCATAAAGCACATTACTTTACTTTGTCTTTGATTGTGATGAGTGGACCACAGAGGGCTTTTTATAATTGTTCTGGGAGAAATTAATTTTCTAAGCAACAATTTTTTACATCTGTAATGTGAAACTGCTCTCCTCGGGGACGAGGGTTTGCCTTTGCACTTGTTTACTTCTGAGAAAAATGTCAGAGATCACTTAATTTTCCATGTGGTCTCAAAGCTACACAGAAGAACTGCTGTAAAGCTTTCAAAAGCATTTATTAGGTTATGTCAATTGGAATGGATGTCTTAAGCTAAAGCTCCACTAAGACAATTACTGCAATTTTACAAAAAGAACCAATGTTGAAACGTTTAAAATGTTTGAACAAAAACTGCACTATAGCAATGAAAACACTGCAAACCGAGCATTGGATATAAGAAAATATGTGATTAAAATTTTGTATTCATGGCTGAGAATCATATCTGTGAAGCGCAGCAGTTTGCTGAGCTGGCTGATTTGATCACTTTTACAGTGACTTCTCCTTCCATCCCCTTCCTTCCCAGCTCTTCCCTCACCCAGCACTTGTTTTTAAGTTGATTCCAGGGTCAGTGATATTCACTGGAACCTTAAGCCATATTCCAGATGGTGATGACAGACGCTGGTCAATACTGTTCACCTCTTCAACATCATACCCTGGTCCTCTGTCTCAAATCTGATGGGCCTTTTTGTCGTGTGTCCTCTGGAATAAAAGCCTGAACACTGAACACTGTTATTACTGTTATTACTGACCTGAGCATCTTAACGCCTTTTAACTGCAAGTAAACATTTAAGATTATTTTATGTGGTTAAAAAAGATTCACTAAAAAATGTGAGTATTTTATTAAAATACAGAGCTGCAGAAGAACAGTTTTTGTGTAGAAACAAAAACATAAGATGTGTGTGGCTGTGTTGTTTGCAGATATGACAGGTACAAAACAGATCTCAAACTCAGTGAAGAATATTTTTACACGTCGGCCAGCTGGAGCTTTCTGATCCTAAGGAACAAATGTTATTTTGAAATGTTTAATAATTTTCTGGGCTCAGGATATCCTGGACAAATTCATCAGTGCTTCTAAAACTGCAGCATAAAACCTTTTATTAAACAGCACAATATCCTTTTTATCATCTTCACATGAAAACAGAGCAAAGACCACTCTTCTTTGATTTCTTCCACTTAAAACATATTTTCTCTGAATAGCTAAGGCGTTTTTAGTTTTATAAGTTGAACGTTTTTAAAGACGTTTCCTTACTGGTTTTATTAATAGTTTAAACTGAGATATCAAAAAAACCTTTCATTTTTTATTGAAGCGTAGAGGCAACCCAAGGTTGTACGAGGCCCTAGGATTTCCTTTGAAGGTCCACCTTTTCAGTTTTTTAACATTTATTGTCCACAGTTTCCTATGAAGCTTTTCCTGACTTCAAAATATAGCACAGGTTGCTTAACACATGATTAAAATGATCACATTCGATAGTCCTTTTATTTCTTGTTATGAAATTGTTAATTAAAGAATTTTTTGAGTCTGGTGATTTACATAGTTTTGACTATTTTGTCCTACCTTCTACAGTTAAGCTGAGGAGAAAACGGCTTAAATGTTAATATTTAGTAGATTGTTTTAACTAATTCCAGATTGGTAATCCTAATCACTGACAAATTAACTCAGAATAAATGTAGTCTGTTACCTGGTCATGTGTTAAAAAGCGTGTTTCTTTATCAGGTTTAATGGGGCCAGGCTTTGCATTCACAAGCAACCACAGAAATAAAGATTAATATTTCATGAACTAGTAAGAAAATTTTTACAAAATGAGACACAGAAACAATTAATTAATAAATTGGCTTTGAATTTTGGCTCTGTGGAGATAACTATGAATGTTTACCTTAGTGTGTTTGCAACTGCTGTGTTTGTCAACCTTTCCTGTGTGAATTTACATTGTCTAAAGTTCCCCAGTACAGTCTTGTACATCCACTGGGACGGCTGATGGGTTGTGCTGGACCTGGGACCAGTCAGCCCAGCCCGGTCCAGTCCGGTTACCCAGCTGGTGCATGTTTCTCTCAAATGGACCGGCGGGCTAGGTCTACCGGATGGTTAGATAGGCTTGGCGGGCTGGAGGGTGGTGTGGAGGGGTTGCAGCGTGTGGGGAGTGGGGGGTTGTGGCCTCTATTTGGATGTGTGATTACCGGCATTTGGATTGGCTGAGTGGTGGCCAGGTGAGTTTGTCCCATCTTGGTGCGGCGTCAGGGGTCTGTTGTGAGTACGGTGCCCGGTGGTGTCTGCTCTGTTGTGCTTGTGGGCTGGGGCTTGACCTGGGGTGGCGTTGAGTGAGACCCTTGCCTTGCCGTTGTGGCGCGCTGTGTAGTGGGGGGCAGGATGCATGGGGATGCTTAGAGCGGGGCTGTGTGTGGAGCTTGCGCTGTGCGGATGTGTGCTTATCAGGTTTCTGGGGGTGGAGCTCATCGGTGGGGGTGTGCCCCTGTGGGGAGGGGTTCATGGCTTATGGTTCGGGGTTATGTGTTCAATATACAGGAGTTGGACAATGAAACTGAAACACCTGGTTTTAGACCACAATAATTTATTAGTGTGGTGTAGGGCCTCCTTTTGCAGCCAATTCATCTTGGGGATGACATATACAAGTCCAGCACAGTGGTCAGAGGGATTTTAAGCTATTCCTCTTGCAGGATAGTGGCCAGGTCACTACGTGATACTGGTGGAGGAAAACGTTTCCTGACTCGCTCCTCCAAAACACCCCAAAGTGGCTCAATAATATTTAGATCTGGTGACTGTGCAGGCCATGGGAGATGTTCAACTTCACTTTCATGTTCATCAAACCAATCTTTCACCAGTCTTGCTGTGTGTATTGGTGCATTGTTATCCTGATACACGGCACCGCCTTCAGGATACAATGTTTGAACCATTGGATGCACATGGTCCTCAAGAATGCTTCGGTAGTCCTTGGCAGTGACGTGCCCATCTAGCACAAGTATTGGGCCAAGGGAATGCCATGATATGGCAGCCCAAACCATCACTGATCCACCCCCATGCTTCACTCTGGGCATGCAACAGTCTGGGTGGTACGCTTCTTTGGGGCTTCTCCACACCGTAACTCTCCCGGATGTGGGGAAAACAGTAAAGGTGGACTCATCAGAGAACAATACATGTTTTACATTGTCCACATCCCAAGATTTGCACTCCTTGCACCATTGAAACCGACATTTGGCATTGGCATGAATGAGCAAAGGTTTGGCTATAGAAGCCCGGCCGTGTATATTGACCCTGTGGAGCTCCTGACGGACAGTTCTGGTGGAAACAGGAGAGTTGAGGTGCACATTTAATTCTGCCGTGATTTGGGCAGCCGTGGTTTTATATTTTTTGGATACAATCCGGGTTAGCACCCGAACATCCCTTTCAGACAGCTTCCTCTTGCATCCACAGTTAATCCTGTTGGATGTGGTTCGTCCTTCTTGGTGGTATACTGACATTACCCTGGATACCGTGGCTCTTGATACATCACAAAGACTTGCTGTCTTGGTCACAGATGCGCCAGCAAGACGTGCACCAACAATTTGTCCTCTTTTGAACTCTGGTATGTCACCCATAATGTTGTGTGCATTTCAATATTTTGAGCAAAACTGTGCTCTTACCCTGCTAATTGAACCTTCACACTATGCTCCTACTGGTGCAATGTACAATCAATGAAGACTGGCTACCAGGCTGGTCCAATTTAGCCATGAAACCTCCCACACTAAAATGACAGGTGTTTCAGTTTCATTGTCCAACCTCTGTATATATATATATATATATATATATATATATATATATATATATCAAGCAGAGCATTATAGCATTAGCTGTAATGCTCCACTTGTGAAAGTAAATCTGCTGGGCTTTTGACAACAATTCTGAGTGCTACCCTTCCAGACAGGACATACAATAAAGTGCTTGGAACAGTTCATAGACAGTATATAGTAAGTGAAAATAGTTACGGTTGCCGTCATAAGAGCAGAGATTACAAAAGAAACGTCCATCCATCATCTATTCCAACTTATCCTTGCGGACTCATAAGGGGAATGGTGCCTATCTCCAGCGGTCATTGGGCGAGGAACAGTCTTGATAGGTAACCAGTCCATCTCAGAGTAACACAGAGACACACAGGACAAACAACCATGCAAGCACACACTCTCTCCTAGGGCAGTTTATAGAGACCATACCTAAATTACATGTTTTTGGACTGTGGGAGGAATCCTGGTTGCCTGGAGAGAACCCACACAAGCATGGGGAGAACATGCAGACTCCATACAGAACGCCCCCAGGGCGGGATTCAAATGCAGGACCTCCTAACTGTAAGACAACAGTGCTACCAACTGCTCTATCATGGAGTACCCAAAATAACTACGTGGGTTAATCCACTTTTTTGTTTTTTGATTTGATGGAAACCTTTTGCACAATGCTTGTATTTATTAAGTAGTTCTGTCATGATTTGTGGGTGTTTTTGGGTTCTTCTTCTTCTTCTTATTATTATTATTGATAGGTTTTGAATCATGCTTCTGTTTATTATTTTCCTGGTCATGCTTTAGTTTTTGTCTTCTAGTTCATGTTTTGTCAAGTTAGGTTTTTTGGATCTGGTTATGCTTTAGTTTCATGGTTTACAAGTTGTGTTTCTATTAGTTTGTATTCAAGAGTTTTGCTCCAGCCATGTTTTGTTCTGTCCTGTCTGTCAATTAACTTTATTCGGTTCACCTGCACCTAGCATTCAGTCTCCTCGTTTCTCCTGGTTCTTGCTCCATATATACTCCTCTGTCGTGTTCATTCCTCATTAAGGATCATATCACCCTGGTTTCAGCCGGTAGTTATGGATCATGCCATGCCTGTCTTGCCTGCCTGTTTATTGTTTTGTTCCTGCCTCCTCTTGTGAGTGAGTTTTTTTGTTTTTCTAAGATTAAATCATATCACTCACCACCAATGCTTCCTGTCCGTCTGCATTCTAGGGTCCTCCGCCATACCAAGCCTGACAAGTTCCAATAAAAGTGGGAGCCTTTTCAAATCAAGTTAATTGAAGCAAAAGGAAGTCATGAAGGCTATTGTGCTGGACGTTACTGACCTAATAAATAAACGTCTTTTATATCTTTAATTTATTTAAGATGTCCACAATTGCAAATACAGTGTTTTTTTATTTATTGTTCAGTGTACAAAACCCCATCTTATGTTTTATGAATCTGCATTTTATTTTCATTTTCTGACCAAAAAGGTATGTTTTTTATTTTGCAATACTTTATATAATATTACTGTTCATCAATTCCAAAAAGTTTCTAAACAGTAAATCAAATATATATATATTTTATGTTATCCAAATTAAATCCCATTTGAATCATGTTTTAGTATGTCTAGGATGTCTATGAAGAATTTAAACCCTTAAAAGTATTTTTATATTGTGGGAATTTTACAAAAACTGCAACCACATATTTTTGTTACAATGAACATTTTTGTTTTTAATTAAATAAATAAACAGCAAAAACATTGATTTGTAACACTGATTCTTCTCAGCTTTTAAGGAAAGGAGGAACCCATGTGTTGGTTTGACAAATGTTACAATGTTAAAAGATCCACAGCAGCTGGCTACTTTTTGCAGGCTTATTGAAGCTCCTGCATTCCTGCGTAGTTTCACTTTAAGTAAAGTTAGAGTTAAAGCTGGAACCTCTGTGTCTGACACACACCCACACTGAACTCCCCCTCTCCTCTACTAATAAATAATTATCCTTTTGTGTGATGTGGCTTTGCTCCAAGGCCGTGCACTTTATGTGAGATGCTTTTAGCAAAGGAGTCCTAAAGGGGAGAATTCACAAAAAAATAGCTTTAACCGTTTAGAGCTTATATTACACTTTTAATATAGATGAAAAATGCAACACAGTTGTTTCAACACTGCGGTATTAGCAAGCAAATACACACCTCAGAGCTGATCTTTTCTGTATCATCTAACTGATTCATAACTTGTCTCGTCTTTGCTGTTTTCTGAGATTTTGGCGAATATAATTTGAACAAAGTGTACCGGAGTCAAATTCCTTGTTTGTATGCACAAACGTGGCAATAAAGCTGATTCTGATTTCAATATTTGCATTTTATTTGACAGTTTTACTGTTAATCACAATGCAACCACAAACATGGAGATGCTAAACATCTAATTAACTCACTTCCTCTCTCAAACCCTCAACACTTCAGCTTGAACAAAGAGCGTAGAGCAACACACTAGCAAATGTGAAATTAGTCAGAATCTACCCAAATGTACACTCTGTGGCTGCTGGGGCAAAGCAGAGGAGTCATCCTCTGATCAGGCTCCACCCCCTGCTCAGAGTTATGCAGTATTTCAGTCTTCAGGAGAATAAGGAAAGCCAGACAATCTAGAGACACGGCATCCAGACACTATTAACCCTACAGACTCACTTAATTCTCTACAGGTACCGGAGCAGCGTTAAATTTTTAATCCAGGATGTGTTATCAGTCAATTAAGTTTTATTTTTTTACTCCATCATAAGAGGCAGAAAAATGGCTTTGGAAGCGCATTGTGAGAACCTATGTTTGTTTCTTAAGAAGAGTAGGCTCCAAAATTCTTGTTTTTTCAGATTTTCTTGCTGATAACCTCTTGGGATCACCTGAGTCTTTACTTTGCTATTCTTTCCTGGACTACCATCTGTTCTTGTTTGGACTGTCCTAAACTGCATTCAGCAATGCTGACTGAACTGAACTGTGGAGGCATGTCATTGGGGTCAGATGTCTGCGATCTGACCCTTTTACCACCAGCACCCCCTGTGCCATCCTTACCAGGAGCTGGAGCGATACCTGTTGGCGGTGGCCAATGGACCCAGCTGCTGGACCTTCACCCTGGCTCTCCCTACACCTCCCTTAACTCCCACCACTCCCTCATAAAGCAGGAGCCCGGCTGGGGGTCCTGCGACCTAACAGAGGACCCTCATTGTGGACTTGGGGCGTTCACTGTGCACTTCTCTGGCCAGTTCACAGGCTCAGGCCCCTGTCAGGTCGGCACCTTTGGGGAGACAGCCGCGAGTCAAAGGATGTTTTCCACCGGGGCCTACCTACCTGGCTGTGTGGACAGCCCCCCTCTAACCAGGAACCAAGGTAAGGAACCAGTACCACCTCCGTCTTTAACAGAAACAGGTAAAGATAAAAAAGATGAAAACAGTAATTCTCTTCATGTTTAGAGGTTTTAGAGTAGAGTCTTAACAAGATGTTGCTGGGTCACAATGAACCATAACAGCTGTGAGTGGATCTGATTCCACAGTTCTGGACAATGCTCTCAATAAACAAATAAGGATGCATGCAGTCATGGTTGAAAACACAGCATGGTCTCTGTCGATTTCGGGGTTTTAATACATAAATGGTTTTATTAGGTTTTAAGATTATTTAAATCCAATTTGAATTGTACAAAACTATACAGCACAGATTATACTGTTGGGTGCGCACAGAACTGCTATTTTCTCTGTGTTCAATAAAAATAGTTTTTGATGAAGCCATAAAACAGAAAAAAAGTGTGCTCATGATGCTGAAGGGTTAAAGACTTAATGAGTAATTTTTCTAAGAAAGTATAAAACTTCCACTTTGGGCGTGACTCAGGATGTCCCTTACTTTCAGTGTGAGTATCAAATAAACATTTCACGAGCTTGTACAACAAGATTATTAAGCCTCTACTTCAAGCTGACATGGGATGTTGTAAAGATGCTCTGAACTAACTGCAAAACTGCTGCTGTTTATTATTATTACCAACTGTTCATGAGCTGGGATTGATATTGTTCATTTTCCTTCTACGGCGCTTATCCAACAGTAGCTTATTCTCAGACTGTCTCTTGTGCTTTTGCCAAATTTCTTTTTCCACCTGCCATAAATTTTGCAACCACAAGGCCAGAGATAGATGAGGGGAAAACGAATGTTTCTGAGGAAAGAGGATTTAGTTGTGTGATGAATGTCTCTCTGCGGTAACCCTGCCAGGGACTAAGAGCTGCTACTAGCAGGATATAGAAAAGTGACCAAACACTGGAACCTTCACAAGCTTTAAAACATCACAACCATTTGTCAGATTGTGATCTGTAATGGCTTGAGCAGAAGAAAACAAATTTTTTTTTTATTTCCATCACTATCTCTTGTTTCCCCTCTCAGGTTATGGAGCAGTTGGTGTAGACAGCAACCCCAGTTATGGTCACACACCCTCCCATCACACTCCTCAGCTCTCCAGCCTGTCCTTCAAGCACGAGGACACGCTGTCACCGCCGAACAGCATAGGTAAGTGTCTTCGTCTCGACGCGGCTTCACCAGACTGGAAAACCGCTGTGTCTCATCAAGGTTACATAAGAAGTCACCTATCATTTCTCATCTCACAAACACTATCGCTAATATCCACTTTCATTCAAGTGTTTCCAGTTCTGGCATGAGTAAACACAGTTTGCCTTAATGACTTTGGAAATCATAACCTAAAGGAAATAACTTAGTGAAACTCTGTAGGAATGTCAGAAGCTGTCTGGGGACCAGTATACTAAATGAAACTAAAAAGCACTGATTTGAACCTCTTGAAAAGAGGAGCTGTGCAAGCCATTTAAATTAACTATTATTTGTTTTGCAAATATATTTTAAAAGTGCATGCAGGTATAATAACTTTTCTATGATTTGTAATGGTCTCCAAGGATTGGATCTTTAGGTGTTTTATAACACACGAAATATTCAATGCTCATTCTTAATAAATACTCAAGCAATATCTTCACTAACCTCGTCTACCACAAATGCCACAATTAACTATTATCTGTTGCACAAATGTCGGTTTTTGCTCTCCTGCCATTTTGTTCTCATTTAAACAATATTAAAATTGTTGTGCCTTTTGAAACTATGCAACAGGAACTGCGGACTAAGGTTGAATCCCATTTCAGGTAGGGGTAAAATTGGGGAAATGGGAACCTCAAGAAGCGGATACATAAATACACACTTGTGCGTAAGCATATATGACATCACATGTTAGTAGCTGTCGTGTAAACAAATGTCATCCGTTATTTTTCATGCTTGCCAAGCAGGAACAAAAAGGTAATGCTATACACAAGTTACCAAAATATGAATCTCCTTTGATGTATTTAAACTGTATTTAGGTATTCAGTACTGCATTGCCAATATTATAACAAAAAGATACACCATATGTTGCTTAGCCTTTCTAAAAAACTGATCTCCAAATTCAATTCAATTCAATTCAAATTCAAAAATACTTTATTAATCCCAAAGGGAAATTAAATGTTGTTATAGCTCATATTATGTAGGTTTCTTCAAAGAGCCGTTGTAGATGCTGATGGCTGTGGGCAGGAAGGATCTCCTGTAGCGCTCCGTCTTACAGCAGATCTGAAGAAGCCTCTGACTGAAGACACTCTGTTGTTGTAGGACAGTCTCATGAAGAGGATGCTCAGGGTTCTCCATAATGTTCTTCATTTTATGAAGAATCCTTCTTTGCACAATGATCTCCAGAGGTTCCAGAGGAGTCCCCAGAACAGAGCCAGCCTTTTTTATCAGCTTGTTGAGCTTTTTTAAGTCCCTGGTTCTGATGCTGCTTCCCCAGGAGATGATGGTAGAAGAGATCACACTTTCCACAACAGACTTATAGAAGATATGCAGCATCTTGCTGCAAACACCAAAGAACCTAAGCTTCCTCAAGAAGTACAGTCTGCTCTGTCCCTTCTTGTAGACAGCTTCACAGTTGCATCTCCACTCTAGTCTGTTGTCCAGGTGAACACCGAGGTATTTATTCTCCTCCACCACCTCCACTTCTTCTCCTATGATAGAAATAGTTTTTGACTTATTCCTGTTTCTCTTAAAATCTACAATCATCTCCTGCAAATAGTAGTCAAATGATTAGTCTGACAACAAGTATATTTAATTATGTCAAAATGTTATATGCTTTAGTATGCTTTAGGTTTCTTTTTCCCGTTTTGGTTTCCTTGACAACATATTTTAAATAGAAAAATAACAGAAAAAATACACATTTTAATGGTTAAAATCTTAAAACATTTAAAATGAATAAATGTTTAATTGATTTTGATTTTCTGTGCTGTATAACATTTAACAGTCACACGTAAAATGTCATATATTGGAATAATTAACTGAGACCTGACACTGAATATTACTTTATGGAGTTATTTAAGAAAATATTTAAACCCCCGTCACCATTGCATGTCTACCATGTGCTGCATCAGCTTTGTCTTTCTACTACCTATCTCATAGCAAAGAATAATAACAATTACTTTTAGTTTTTGTTACTTGATCCTAATGCACACGCACCGCTAAGGTCTCAAAAGTGAGACACACACTTTAAAGACATGACAGGAGTTTATGCTCCAAAAAATTCAACTAAATTTCATCACATTTAGAACTGCACACATGCATTTTTCCATACAGCAACACACATTGCAAGATGTTTAATTGTGCGCTTCAGCTTTATATTTGTGAGTGCATCTGCAACAACATATACTACAATTTCCAAGCGATCTCAGAAAATGTTTTGTATTTTTAACGGTTAGAAAGTCCTGTTCCTTAGCCAGAAAGACGACTGAAACAGTCTTCACCTTAGGAAAATAGGATGAAGGTGTAAGAATTGTGGACAGGGAATTCAGCCTGTCTTATGTAAAGGACACGCAGTGCTGAACTATTTTAAATGAGCTTTTTACATTTTTATCTGTTCAGTTGAGCAGCAGTATCCCACACCAAATCCCATGTTTGGCTGTCACAGTCCTCCAGAATCTTGCCCAAGCAACCAAGCTCTACTGCTGAGAAACTACAACAGGTACAATTACCAACCTCTGCATGCATTTATTGTTCCTACTTTTAACTCTCTCTGTCTTCAATCATCCCTGGACACAGTTTCCCCTCGTACACCAACGTTTTAGGCTCCTCACTCATCTGTCCACCACAGATTCTTTCCACTGACACCCCTTGCTCATTTGTTGGTAATTTTTAGAAGTGTGAACTCTCTGTGATCCCACATGGAGCTCTGCATTGGCTTCTGTGCCGTCTGTTTCATGAATCCTCATTTGCTCTGAGTTTAAGTGCTGCCCACCGGTGCGCAGCAGGCCAAAACAAACACAGAGTGATCTACTGTTGATGTGTTCGAGTACACCCTGAGAGAAAAATGAGGAAGAAAGAACAAGAGACAAGTTCAGTGAAAGTGAGATGTTGGGTCAGCAGGAAATTTGCTAATTTCAGACGCTAAATGTGTCTTCAGCTTGTGTTCATTTTGATGTAAAGCATCTCAAGCAGCAAATTAGGAGGACATTCTTTAGATTCCGACTGGAGATGTTATTGGAAAAACGGAACATGTGCAACCCAAATACTGGGACAGCAGCAGATAAGCAGAAGGAAGAGTGTGCTGGTGTTAGAGCTCATGGCAGGAACTGGAAACCCTCAAGCAAACAGACAAGCGTGCAGATGCATGCACGTACTCATACACACAGCGAGTACATGTCAGATATCAACGAGCCTTTTCATAGTTTAACATAGCTCAGTGCTGATTAGCGAGCCATCGCGATCCTTCTCAAGGACTTCTCAAGGAATGCCGTCCAGAATTCCCCCGAAACTGTTTCCCGCCACTAATGATGCTGAGGACAGAGTGATGTCATGCTCTGGTCCAGGGTGTACTAGGCACGGAGGCATTCACTCCCACAGAGAGTGCAATTGCATCTTTAAAAGTGTGAGTGCCTGTGTGTGTGTAGTCGTGGGATCTGCCAAGGTAAAGATTGGCTCAGTGGAGCTGTTTTATAATGAGAGCACTGAGTGTGGTGGCTGGACCGGAGGTATTAATAAGCAAACCATCCTTTAACCACAAGATCTTCATCTAATCACATTCATATCATCTTATGATTGTATTTCCCTTTAATGTTTTGCTCAGTGATAACCTGTACAAAATGGCATCTCAGCTGGAATGCGTCACATGGAACCAAATGAACACCCTGACATCGACAATGAAGAGGTGGGCCCGTTTTGTAAATTACCATTGACCTGTTACCATAATTAAATCGGGGCGAGAAGAGTTTATAAATATTTTGTGTTGTACTTCCACTTCATATTTAGTGGTTAGAGTTTTACTATTTAATCTTTTGGGTATTATCACCATAGGATCCCTTCAACATGATCCTTTTTTGTTCATATGTATCTGTATGTATGCAAATGATATGTGATATTTATGTGACCAGATATCGTTTAGTCAGGTATAGCTCACATGACTAATAAGGTTTATTTTTCATATGATAACAGAAGTTGTAATTATTGTAAAAGGAAACAGAAATCTATTTAAAAGCTGTGTTTTTTTAATTAAATTACAATATGTTACAGTTAGGAGAAAAAAAACCTTTTTAAGCTTTAATTTGCTCACTAAGTTACATTCTATTAATCTGCAATTGGAACATCCATGCAATCAGCTATGACAGTGACCCTCCAGCTCCAGCTCCAGCCCCAGCCCCACCCATGCTCGTCAGTGCACAGTACCACATTCATACACATGGTGTCTTCAAAGGACTTCAGGTCAGCAAGCTAAATGAATGCATACATATACACATGCAATAAATTAGTAAGTTAATTAACAAGCCCTCCTGCTGTATTTGTCTTTCTATTCAAGGATGTTAGACGGGTGCCCGGTATTGCTCCTCCAGTGACAAAGTCCACAGATACCAGCGAGAAGCGCCCTTTCGTGTGCACTTATCCCAGCTGCAACAAGAGATACTTCAAGCTGTCCCATCTGCAGATGCATGGCCGAAAACATACAGGTGACAGTTACAGAAATATTTTCAGTTGAGGCCTGAAAGTGATAGTGATGAAGAAATACTAATGGTAGTGGAATCGTGGATTATTTTGCAGGTGAGAGGCCTTACCAGTGCGATTTCACAGAATGTGGCCGCAGATTCTCTCGCTCAGACCAGTTAAAGAGACACCAACGTAGGCACACAGGTACATTCACTTAATGTGTTTTCATGTTGCCCCAACAATCAGACTCATGCTTTAAAAGACTGCTATTTAAATACATAACAAGTCACTAATTGACACAAGCCATTCACCCTGCAGGCTTTTTCACATTTTTTTCTCCCCAGATACAAAACTGTCTAATCTACAGTGTTGTGCAGCTTTGCCATTTGATGCCACTAAGTCTTACAGTCTTTTAATTTATTTTTTTTTAACCTATTATAAGGTATTACTATTTTTAGGTAAATAAACCTAACCTGTTGGTGTTAATCAATGCAAAAACTGTTTTTAAACCTTTTCAAGATTTCCACCATGAATTACTGCTATTAATATTATTATAATTAGTTATTAAAGCATATCAGATACTATACTATACTGTTTGTAAATGTTTGTTATCCTCTTCCAATCTTCCCATTTAGTGTTTTGGCACTTTCAGGCTAGCAATGTAAATAAGATTTTGTTCTTAATGTTTTGTCTGGTGAAATAAAGGTTTAATAATGATAATGATAACGTGAGGACATTATATAATTAAATAGTAACGCATTTGAAACGAAACACACATTACAGAAAAATTTAATTTATGTATGGTCATGTTTTTTATTAAACAGAATGAAAGTAGATGTTTTTAGAATTCCAAAAATAAAACAAATTATAGAAATATCTGTAAAGTCATAAAATGCAAGGTCATTGTTTTAAACACATACGTGTTTTGAAATAGTGACCTCTCTAATATTGCTGTTTGCACCACAGCCAGTTCTAAGCAGTAATTGCTCCATCTAATTGTACATTCGCACTATGACTCCCAAGCCTCCCTCTTGACATTTTTTCACTGTGACTGTGATCATCACGTCTGCAGGAGTGAAGCCCTTTGAATGTGAGACGTGTCAGAGAAAGTTCTCACGGTCAGACCACCTTAAGACACACACTCGGACTCATACAGGTAAAACAAGTGCGTATACCTTTTATTTTCTTCCTCTCAATTGTTCTCAATTCAATATGCTAATAAATTCATCTCATGGAATACATTACATTCTAAAGCAATGTTTTTTTCCTCATTTGTCCCTCTTTGTCAGGTGAGAAGCCCTTTACCTGCCGTTGGCCAAACTGTCTAAAGAAGTTTGCCCGCTCTGACGAGCTGGTGCGCCACCACAGCATGCACCAAAGGAACCTGACCAAGCTGCAGCCTGCCATCTGAGCAGCAAGAGGCTGGGGAGTAAAATGAAGAAGAAGGTGACAATATGTTGCGCTAGCTCGCAGAGAAACACGCCTGGAGCCTGGTCAGCAGTTTAGGATGACCTGCCAGACTTGATGAAGCAGTGAGAACAGCTGACACCCGCATCAGTCAGACATATGATGCCAGAAGAACAGACTCACTAAAATCATCAGGATACTCCTCAGCTGGGGCTTGTAATGGTTGTATAGCATTAAAACTCAGCGATTGGGAGGATAGAGTACCACAGAAATTCTGAGCCAAGAATATTTCTGCTGTTAATAGGCGATGAGGAAAACACTTAATACACTATTATTCTTCCATATACTTGCACTGTTTTATATGACGTTTGATTTGTTTGATGTTGAAAATGTTTTGGACTTTGCATTAAGATTAAGAAAAAGGACTTTTCTACCCCACTTTTTTTATCAACATTTTTATATGCTTTAAAGTAGATGTTACTCACCAAAGCTGTATATATGGTATGTGGTGCCTTTTTTGTAACATTGTAGACATTCCTTAGGCAATATCTGTGTCATTTCATAAAGCAAAGTTCACATCAGTTTTCTGTGCAAAAGACTGTTTGTGGGAAAGACAGAGAGGAGTAAGAGTTGTCAGGTTAGGAGAGGCTGCCTTTGAGCAGTGGTGGTGTGAGATGAGGTTCAAAGACAGTAAAATGGCGCCCCTCTGTGACTCTGACAAGGTGCAGTTCTGACCCTCTTAAATCTCCGACACACCTCTTCATAACCAGAACCATCTAAAGCCCGGTAAATCCCATTAGAAAAACCTCCATGCTAGCAACATGAACATCCTAATCAGTACAGGTCCAATGTTTGTTTTTCAAAAGAGAAGTGTTTTGGCCATGTTTTGGCCTACATAATCATGGGAAAGTAACACAAAGAGTAATTGCTAGAAAGCTGGTAATTCAGAAAGTGGTATTTCCAAGTATAATGGAAAGTTAAGTGGAAGGAAAATGTGGAGTAGAAAGAAAGTGTACAAGCAACAGGGGTAACCACTGAATAGAGATTATTGTGAAACAAAGTCCAATAAGAGTTTGAAGGAGATTCATGTGTGTGTGGACTTCAGCCAGTTCTTGAGAACCAACCACACACAGACAGACAGAGCCACGACATGGTCTACAACTGCCACATTTCTCGAGTTAAACCACTCATGAACAAGAGAACCACACTGAACCTAAGGTTACTTTGCCATGGACTGATTGCATCCATGCAATGCTGTACTTATGCAGTATTTAGATAACAAAAGCCCAAACAAAGTACTGAGTGCAAATACTGTACAGTATATAGACATCATTTTCAGTAGGCTGACACTTCTGTCTTAAAAATCCTATTTATTGAACTTATTTAGCATTATAATTTTACCAGTTCCATTAACTGTAAGCTATAGTCAAATATATATATATATATATATATATACGACAATAGCTTTTTCCATTTCTGAGCCACATGGTGGCAGTGTCAGCCTGTTCAGTCCAGCAGATGGGATTTGCTCCTTACCACCTCAGGTTGTTCTTATTTGTTCTGCTCATGGCCTCATTGGTACTGAAAATCCACAATGCATTTGGTGAAGTCAGTGAAAGTGAGAAACAAGAGGGTCCATTCATAGTGTGCCAGCACCATCAAATATAAATGATGCGGATGGAGTTGTGTGTCAGCTTGTGTGCAAGAGATGAGATGATTCAGCCACTGCAGGTATGTTAATAAAACATGACCTAATGTGGGCAGAAAGAGCTGCTGCCCAGCTCTCCTGGCAAATTTTGTCATGTAACCAGAAAAACAATGTAAACACGCACATGCAAGCTTGCATACATTTAGTGCAGTGGTTTAACGTCTTTGATCCTTCAGTGCACACATATGTATTCTAAAAATATAAATTTGATCACAAAACAAAAAGTAGATAAAGAAGGACTTGAAATCAACAAAGAAAACAGAACTCTTGCACTACAAATTTATAATAATATAATTTACAACTTTATAATAAGGCAAGCAAAAACTCCAGCATGTCCACCTCTGAAAGAAGTTACAAAAACATTTCTAAATAGTTAAATCCCACAAGACCACAAATAGATTATGTCTAAATCAAAGTGCTCAATATATGAAATAAACATATGAAGTCAGCGTAATATCAGCATGATCACTATCCCAATTGCAATTGACTACTTGAATGCAACATTTGGTACATTATTGTGTTTCAAGCGCAGTGCATACACTCGCTGCACCCCAATCATTTATTTCAACAACTGCGTGGAGTTTCACTGCCCTTGATGCCCAGACCTTATTCAGATTTTGATGTCTAAGATAATAAAGCTCATGGGAAGTGCAGGAAACAAGTTAATGACAGAAAAAAGAAGAGTGGAGAATCTTAATCAATATGAATGGGAATGTTGGAGGAAAAAAAAAAGCAAAAAATATTTTCCTAATATCATGCAGTCCAAGTGCAAAGGGAGGACATCCAGACCACTGTTACTATCTGCAGGCACTGTCGAGAACCAAATGAGCCAAGACAACTTAATGCATTTTCTTCATCTACTTGTTGTTGTTTTATAGATTTTCTCACATGGACTGATAGTGATGTTTGTGAGTTTCATTAATTGAAACAACAATGTTGTGCATGGCAAGGCTGCAAATAGAGCACAAAATCAATAAAACAGACTTCTGCATTTCTGCACTTTACTAAAGATAATGGAGAGATCCTCCGCAGGTTTGTGAGTAAAGGTATTTTATAAATACCTAAAGGAAATAAAGGAAAGCTTCACTTACATTAAGCATAACCTTTCTGAAATTAGGTTGTTGTAACCTCATTGGAACTATTTTGCTGCTTCGGATCAGGGCAGCTTGCATTAATTAGGCAACCTGCAAAATTATGTCTTTCAGTGAAGTTGGATCATACCTAAAAACAAATGTTCAGGTAATTTCCCCTCCCTCGGATATCTTACTATGTATTTATCTAAATATAGAATATGTTTTACTGGATTCTCTTTCGCTCTATTTTTCTGCAGGGGTCTCAAACTCTCAGTCAACATTTTTAGGTGTTGAACATTGAACAGAAGTTCATTTTTAGTACAGTGTCTCCTATTCTTGCACCTACACTGGTTAATTCCTGCTGCAGAACTTTACAGTTGAGGAGCTAACAAAGATTAAAAGGTCTTTCTCCTGCTTCAGGGTCACATTCGACTCATTTTAGCCGTCCTTCACATTGTTTTCCAATCCGCATAATGGCTGTGAGGAACTATCTCTGTGATGTTCAGTTTTCTTTCCTGTTTCTTAATCCCATGCACTTTGATTAGGAAGGGCTGCTCTTTGTTCTGGCTCTGCAGGGGCATTGTGAATCATGGGAGAGATCACAGGGATGGCCGAGCTGAACATTTTACTCACTCCAGTTCACTCTTAACAGGAGACTGCAGATGAGTTGCCGATCCTTTAAACACCCTCAGTCATTACCGCCATCATTATCACACACTTTCAGAGAGACGCTGACCTTAACCGCTGTGCTGATCTACCTGATTCACTGCATTTCTCATGAATAAGATTTCTGACCGAACACTATGGTGGATTCCTACTATCCACCAACACAGTAAATATGCTCCATGATTCTATCCCATCCTGTGAAATGTTAGCTCCAATCTGAATGCATGAACACACTTGAACTTGCATGCACACACGCCACCAGATGCCCCCTCAGCTGTACTGCTGGCTGTTTGGCTTTAAGGGGTGTTGGCGTGGGTAATCTCAGGTGACGTACACCTGGTAATGCACAATCCAAGACATCTGTAGGAAAGCAGGCCTGCTAACTTCAAACATTCCTCAACCAAAGCCTCTTGAAGCTTTTTTTCGGGGAAAGTGTGTAAAAAGTTTCCTTCTTGCAGAAATAACCAAGAAAACAGGCAAAGCTTATTTGACAAATTCAAGTTCAAACCTTTATTTTCTTTGCAATGCAACAAATCAAGGACATAGTATATTGCTTCAGTTAAGCCCCATGTGCATCATGCATCAGCATCCTTCTCCTGTTGGGATGCTTTTGGTCGAAAAGATGTTCTCCAACCTCTGGGAGCTGGAAAGGTCAGTGCACATGTAGCTCACACAGGCCTCTATGAGCCTCAGGGGACTGGTAACAAGGTCAAGGCCCCAGAGAGGAAACTTCACGGAATTACAAGGAGGCCTGCGTGCAAAAACAACGCTACACCACCAGGAGGCGCTGTCAAGGGCTGTTCAACTGCTAAGTGAAGCATGTTCATAGTATTATTCCCAGGCAGCTTTTACCCTCCCCTCGGGCAATAGCGCTCTTGTGCAGAGCTGCTGCTTTGCAGTCTGAGAGGCCTTGGGGTTCTAGGGGGGGGAGTATTCCCTGTGGTCCTGCAGGGAGCCTGAGGGGCTCCTGTGTGCAGGGGGCTTTGGGAATGTGGAGGCCTTGGGGGGCCTGGAGCTCAGATGGGGCCTTGAGGGGAAAACTTTCTCATTCAGGGACCAGAGATGTAGCAAATACAGAAAGACAGCGAGGGGAAAACACCTTGAGAGGAGGCTGTCAGACATGCAGGCAGCAGCCGGAAAGATCCCACGAGGGTACACAGGCAAAAGAACACAAACACGTGTGCATAGGTACACTCTAAGCTAAAGGAAAAATGTGGGCCAGCAAATAAAGAAAAACATTCTGCTCCCTTCTCAAACATTGCAGCTTTCATCTCCCCCACCCTTCCTGTTGCCTCCTCTTTTCCACAGGAAGCAGGAGGATATTAAATCCTTACAGGATTAGATGTGTCTGTATCATGTGAGATAAAAGATCACAAACCAACTCAAGCTCATTAAAGAGCAGCGGAATGGGAATGGCCTCATCTCCTTACTTTCCACCTCTGTCCCAGAGGTATTCAGATGCTGGAACACAGGGAAAAGAACTTGAGAAACAGGGAGACAAACAATGACAAATGGAGCGAGAGAGTGGTTTTGTCCAAATATATGAAGTCTCTCTGGGACAGGTTTGTCACCACATTCTGTGTTGTACACTCCAAAAATGTTGGGAACAAGGCCTTTCCTTTAATTAAAACTTGAAAAGTTTCTCTGAGAGTAAATCAAATGAAATATGCATCAGCCTGTCAGAAGTGGATGACTGAAGCAGCCGTGTAAAAGCTGTTTGAAACTGATTTTGAGTCACTCTGACCTCATCTGAAAGGGCCCTCCATTTCTCAAGAGGCAGTTACAATTAGTTACCAACTCACTAAGTTTATGGTTCCTAAATTGAAACCTACTGCTCTTTAAAGCCTTCTCTCTAATTGTGTAGCCATTAATGAACGATTCCTTATCTACACCGTGTTGATGGCACATAAAAACTTATGATGATAGATGAGCACAAAGTGCGGTTGTTGAAAGGAAACAGATTTGTATTCTTGACCTTCTATCCACCACTAGGGGGAGTAAAGGCCTGTGGTGGGAAAAGATGAGGGGGGAAACCACTTTCCTGGGGATAACGTAAAAGATTGATGCCCTCCTTCAAGCTTCATTGTGCAGGAGTAGAAACATGCAAGGCACTGAATTAGCCTACATTCATGACATGCACATACAACCGCATACCTTGCATAAACCCAGGAGGAGGTCTGTGTATAATCAGGGGCTGCCTTTTAGCCAAATGTGGCTTAATATTGCTGCAGGGCAAGGTGGATTTTTCACATATATTTACACATTAAACTACCAAATGCTTTAGTGCGATTATGAATTCCCATTGAATTTCTGAGGACTCACACAACATTCTTCTTTCAATAACTTCCCTGCTAATATCCTGAAGTTTTTTTTTTTTTTTAAATCCCAAACAAAAAAATAAATATTTGTATTGTCTAATGAAGTAAAATTGGATACACTGTCACACTTATGTATAGCTGATCTGGTTGGTGCTTTTATTAACTATTTTGATAATTTGATCAGTTTAACATAAATAAATTACTACATTAAAAGTGCATAAAAAATGTCACTGTCTGACATGAAATCCAACAATTTTTTGTCCTGTTTCAGGTCAGATTACCTAAATTAGTTATATTAAGTAAATGACAGAATATAGAAAAGATGATTTGCTTAGACATTTTTATTTTAACTTAAAAGGTTACATTCACTAAAATCACTATACCCCTAATTTATTTGTTAAACCCTAAAAAAATGAGCCTCTGATAAGGAAAGCACACGTGGATGTAAAATTGTGGTATAACACATGTCTCATCCACCCTTGGGTTTAAGTTCCAGATGTCTGAGGTGCCACATTCATCTGTTTATGAAAATGCAGGTGTAAAGGCATGAGAGTCTCCAAACATAACACCGTTTTATTCACCGAGAGAGTTTTCCTCGTTTATAATAATTGGCTCATATTTTCCACCGCATGGCTGCACTTCTGCCGTGGAAAAACATCTCGCTGAGCCAATTACAACATGGAAAAAAAACACACGGACTCTTTCATCATAATACTGGGAGATTTTAACAGAGCAAACCTCTCCAATGAACTCCCCAAATACAGACAGCATATTAAGTGTCCCACCAGAGACAAAAACACACTGGACCATTGTTGCACAACTTTAAAGGACTCATATCATGCTGTTACCAGGGCTGCTCTGGGTTTTTCGGATCATTATCTAATCCACCTCATCCCAACCTACAGACAGAAACTAAGAGCTTCAAAACCCAAGGTTCACACTGTTAAGAAGTGGACTGAGGAATCAAAGCAGATGCTACAGGCCTGTTTTGAATGCACAGACTGGACTGTTTTTGAAACATCAGCCACTGACTTAAACCAACTAACTGATGTGGTGACATCATACATCAGTTTCTGTGAGGACATGTGTGTGCAGACCAAGACCTTCTGCACCTGTGGGAACAATAAGCCATGGTTTACTCCACACCTCAGGAATCTGCGCAAGGAAAAGGAAGAAGCTCACAGTGGTGGAGTTTGGGCCCGGTACAGGCAGGCCAGGAACAAACTAACAAAAGAGATCAAAGTAGCCAAGAGAAGCTACAGTCAAGAACAGCCTTTTTACTGGTGACACTTCAGCTGTATGGACTGGTCTGAGAAACCTGACTGCCTATAGGAGCCCCTCCACCCTTCCTGAACAGAATCCTTGCCTGGCAAACCGTCTGAATGGCTTCCATTGCAGACATGACAGGAAGCCGGTCATGCCTCAAATCATCTCCTCCACATCCCATTCAGGAACAAATTCGACCTGTAAAACAACCAAGCCCTTACCTTCAGATCCTCTGCCTGCACTAAAGATCTCAGAGGAAAATGTAAATAGGCTCTTTCAGCGCATGAAAACAAAGAAAGCTGGAGGATCTGATAACGTCTCCCCATCATGCCTGAAAGGCTGTGCAAATCAACTCGCTCCGATCTTCACAAGGATCTTCAACAAGTCACTGGAGACATGTGAGGTCCCCTCCTGCCTCAAACGATCCACCATCATCCTGGTGCCCAAGAAACTCACCATCCTAGGATTAAATGACTACAGGCCTGTGGCCCTGACGTCTGTGATCATGAAATCCTTTGAGCGGCTGGTGTTGAAGCACCTGAAAGACATCACAGGCCCCCTGCTGGACCCCCTGCAGTTTGCTTACCGAGCAAACAGGTCGGCAGATGATGCTGTTAACTTAGGTCTACACTTCATCCTGCAACACCTCGACCACCCAGGGACGTACGCCAGGATCCTGTTTGTAGACTTCAGCTCGGCCTTCAACACCATCATACCAGACATCCTCCACCAGAAGCTCACCCAGCTCAACGTCCCAGCCTCCACCTGTCAGTGGATCAACAGCTTCCTGACAGACAGACCGACAGCAGCAGGTGAGACTGGGGAGCATCTTCTCCCACAGCAGATCTACAAGTACTGGTGCCCCCCAGGGGTGTGTTCTATCCCCACTCCTCTTCTCTCTGTACAAAAATGACTGCACCTCATCAGACTCGTCCATGAAACTCCTGAAGTTTGCAGACAACACCACTGTTATCGGTCTGATCCAGGACGGTGATGAGTCTGCATACAGACATGAGGTGGATCGGCTGGTACACTGGTGTTGTCAGAACTTCCTGAAACTCAACCCACTCAAGACTGTGGAAATGGTGGTGGACTTTCGGAGAACACCACCCCCATACACCCCCCTCGCCATCCTCAACAACACCGTAGCAACTGTGGACCACTTCAGGTTCCCAGGATTCAATTCAATTCAATTCAGTTTATTTATATAGCGCCAATTCACAACACATGTCGTCTCAAGGCACTTCACAACAATCAGGTACACACATTACAATTAATCCTAATCATTGAACAGTGCAGTCAGATTCAGTTATTTATTCAAATTGAATAAAAAGTTTTTCTATCTAAGGAAACCCAGCAGATTGCATCAAGTCAGAGATTTGTAGCATTCACTCCTCCCGGATGAGCATGTAGAGACAGTGGACAGTCACTGGTGTTGACTTTGCAGCAATCCCTCATACTGAGCATGCATGTAGTGACAGTGGAGAAGAAAAACTCCCTTTTAACAGGAAGAAACCTCCAGCAGAACCAGGCTCAGTGTGAGCGGCCATCTGCCACGACCGACTGGGGGTTTGAGAGAACAGAGCAGAGACACAAAAAGAACAAAGAAGCACTGATCCAGGAGTACTTTCTATGGGAAGGAAAAGTAAATGTTAATGGATGTAGCTCCTTTAGTTGTTTCACCTAGAAAGAAAGAACAGAAACTCTGAGCCAGTTTTCAATGTTAGAGCCTGAAAGAGAGCACATTAAAAGCTCAGTCAATTGCCATGTCTAGGAGAGAGAAAGGGTTAAACACTGAAAGACAGGGCTATGTGGATCATCGATAGAGGGTGAGCATTAAGTTGTTGCCAGCAGAAGCTTGGACGATGCCCCCCTCCAGAAAGGTGTCACAGGTAGACACAGAGTCAGGCCAGGTGTAGCTTCTAGGAAGACAAAAGATGGAGAACATAAAGTTAAAAACTGAAATAACAGCAAATAATGCAGAATTAGAGAGTAGTGTGAGAATGTAGGAACCACCATCTCTGAGGACCTGAGATGGTCTTCACACATAGACACTGTTCAAAAGAAGGCCCAGCAGAGACTGTACTTCCTGAGGCAACTCAAGAAGTTCAACCTTCCACAGGAGCTGCTGGTTATCTTCTACACTGTCATCATTCAGTCTGTCCTGTCTTCATCCATCTCAGTGTGGTTTGGCTCATCCACAAAACAGGACAGGTCCAGACTGCAACGAATAATCAGGTCTGCAGAGAGAATAATCAGAACTGACCTTCCCTCCATCCAGGACTTATACAGGTCTAGGGTCAGAAAAAGAGCTGCAAAAATCTCTGCAGACCCCACACACCCTGCACATAAACTGTTTAGAGTTTTACCTTCAGGCCGCCGCTACAGAGCACTGTTCACTAAAACCAGCCGCCACAGAGACAGTTTCTTTCCCCAGGCTGTTTCTCTGATTAACATTCAATAGGGTACCAAACAGCATACAGATGTTGCAAATGAACCTTTTTATTTATATATGTATATATTGTATATATGTATATTCTGTAATGCAAAAACAAAAACCAGAGAGCAAAGTGTACCGGAGTCAAATTCCTTGTTTGTATGTACGAACTTGGCTATAAAGCCGATTCTGATTCTGAAACATAATGTGTCCCAAAGATTAAGGTGTTTTGGTACGAAATGTGCATATGAACTCCAGGACAAAGGCAAAAGACCTTGTAAAGATATTAGCTGAAGCTGGTAAGAGTAAAAAACGAAAAAGAGTAAAACAGGTCCTGTACCAACAGAGGCTGAAAAATCACTCGGCAAGGAAGAAGCCATTACTCTAAAACTACTATAAAAAGCCATATCACAATTAGCAAGAAAATAACTTTTCTGTGTGAGGAGGCCAGAGTACCCAAGGAGAACCCACACTTGCACAGGGAGAACATGCAAACTCCAAGCAGAAACATCCCAGGACCATCTTGCTGTAAGGCAAAAATGCTACCAAGCTCCATGCAGTGCTGCAAATAAAAATAACTTTGGATTCTAACTGACCTAAAACGGAAACATTCAGTTGTATATAACATTGGGCAGTGAGAAATAAAGGTTCTCCTTGTCCATGAAGGAGAAGGAAAAGCCATATCCTCTGCCTTCAGCTGTTATGTTGACATGGTATCTGAATCAAAACACCACAATAATGAACGTGTATTTTATACTTTTGCTGCTCTGCATGCTATTATATAATGGGCAGAAATCTTGTTATGAATGCCTCAGTGCAGGGTGGGCTTTATATGTCCCAAGGATCATTGCAAAAAACACACTGGGATATAAATCCACAACAGGCACATTTACAAGAGTTAAAAAAACAAATAGGACAGAGATTTAGATGAAAAATAGGGCATCATGAGAGGAGGCAAGGGACTCTGACAGCAGATTGGATGGATTGTGTAGTTTGTTATGCAGATTGTTTAATAGTCGTGGCAGTTTATAGTTCACTGCTGTTAATTAGTGATAAGGAAATGGAGGTAGAAAATGAGAAGAAGACGGTTGGTGGACAAGCCTAAGCTAAAATGATTCTTTGAGGTTGCTGAATGGTGCACTTTATGAACCTCTTCTCTGAGTGTCTCCAGCCCAGTCTTCTCCCAGAGGGCTCATTATTATTAGAGGGGCTGATCTACGCAGACACTCATACGAGCCCTGTCTGAAGGCATTACAATGCACACAATACCCCCCCCCCCCCCCCCCCCCCACAGTATGAATGGTTAGAACTCCAGCATAAACAGGAGGGGCAGACTGTTTAACATGGCTGCGAGGCAACTAGCCTGCGTGCCCTCCTGTCACATCTTTAAGCAAACACACATTTGGTTTGCTTACATCTCTGCACACCACTAATACTCATCCACCTTCAGTCACACATTGGTTCGGACACACAGATGAAATATGACATATGACAAACCCCATATGCTGTCTGGAGGAAGTACATTGAGGAACTTTGGAGGTTCAGGGCTCCCTATTATTCAAATGCATTAAACTAGAATGACCCCACATGCTTAAGCAAACCAAATGGAGACCAAAAATAGATTGTGACAATATGAGAAACACCTTGATGTTTCTGAACCTAGGAATAAAAGTACAAATTCTTTGAAACTTTCTTGGCATTCATAGAATATGAATGTCCTCCTCCTACGAAATAATCTAACTTTATCAAGTAAACAATAAAAACATTCAAACATGACATTACTAAGGTTTTTGGGGAAATTTGGCCTTTGCTCTGAGATTAAAGTAATGTCTTAGGTTATAACACAACACCACAACGCATCCATCGCTCCATCCCTTGTTCCTAATGGGCTTTATCGCATTGGTCCCGCTTGACTTGTCTTGCTAACTGGCACACATATATCTATATGTTCCACATGACCAAGCAGAGGGGACAGGCTGGGTGGCATAACAGCTTTCTCAGTTACATCCGAGAGTTTTACTGCAACAGCCAGCAGCAACAGCAAGTCATCTTAACTTCGTCTCCGCAGTGCATGTGGGCCGCAATTAGTCTCGAGAAGTGTTAACAGCATACGCTTGTTTATGTTCAATGAATCAGAAGGCAAAATAGAGGATTCAATGTCCAAGAGGCCTAGATTAGCTGTCTGAAACTGTAAGCAAATGTTACAACCTGCAAAAGCTCAAAAACGTCTCTTGGAACTATGTAAACAGTAGTATGAGTGTGGAGATTGATTACAGGAACTTAGGGGAAGAAGCTATGAGAAACTCAAAGACTAATTGTTTGTTGAATAGGTCCATTATGCCTTCTTGGCTGTGGTCCAGTCATTGAATGAGTTCTCCACTGTACAATACTCTCATCACAGGAAAACTAATCCATTTACCTCAGCTATCAATGACATTTCTCCCCAGCTACAAGATGGAAAACCTGTTTTGTCAACGGCCACGATAACTACAATTAGCCCCAAAAAAAAAAAAAAGACTCTGTTTATTAGGTACACAACACGACTGCACACAACAATGAAGCTTGTATTTAAGGGAAGCAAGCAGATAAGTGCTGCAGCAGTAAGCCACACCCCTTTGGTTCCACAACTCCAGCTGGATGATGTGAAAGCGTAGAAGACGCTAGATCTCTGCAAACTATATTTCGGGAGCTACTGTCACAGGACATGGCTGACTTGTGTGACTGATTAACAAAAGGCTGGGGCTTCCTAAAAAGGACCTCATCTTTGTTGCCATATTATGACAAAAGCGTAAAAAAACCACGTCTGTCTTAGACAAACAAATCCAACATTGCGGATTTAGGGAATGAGAGCAGAATGGTTTGTTTTATTTGAGTTCTGCCCATTTTACAACTTTTTGTAAACAAAAGCTCTGGACCCACCGCCCTTTTGCAGCTACAGGAAAATGTATGGACCCAACAACTAGGTAATGTAGTACAACAACGTAAAAACCAGGGATCTGACGCAAAGAAAAACACGAACATTTCTTTTTTATGCAGTTGGACAAAATTGAAGACTTGAACAGTTTTTATATCTCAGTGTTCCCCATTTCTCAAAAAAAGCTAGAAAAGGATTTCAGCAATGCTTTGATCACAATAAACATGACCATTAAGCTCTGTTCTTTCAGTTAACTTTTATGCTATACATTTCACAATCTCGCTGAAAGAAAAAAGTAACAAAACACCATGAAGTATATACTATGCTGAAAAACCAAAGTTTTTCCATTTTTTCCAATTCTATTTACTACATGTAAAAACTAAAATTTTAAATTCAATTGTGTTAAAGCCAACAAGTGTAAACGTAAAAAAACAATAGAAAAGTTAAAACTAACATATCTTTGCATATACTAATAAATACATTAAAAACTATATTGAGAATGAAAGAAAAGATGTTCACAGGCTACATTAAAACCAATGCGTGCAAAATCCATGCCATGTAACATCTATTAAGAAAAACAAAAACACAGCACTTCAAATAAACAAAAAACTGTTACTATTTAGTAAAACTGTATCTAGACTGCACAAAAAAAAGCAATATATATATATATATATATACATACAGGGGTTGGACAATGAAACACCTGTCATTTTAGTGTGGGAGGTTTCATGGCTAAATTGGACCAGCCTGGTAGCCAGTCTTCATTGATTGTACATTGCACCAGTAAGAGCAGAGTGTGAAGGTTCAATTAGCAGGGTAAGAGCACAGTTTTGCTCAAAATATTGAAATGCACACAACATTATGGATGACATACCAGAGTTCAAAAGAGGACAAATTATTGGTGCACGTCTTGCTGGTGCATCTGTGACCAAGACAGCAAGTCTTTGTGATGTATCAAGAGCCACGGTATCCAGGGTAATGTCAGCATACCACCAAGAAGGACGAACCACATCCAACAGGATTAACTGTGGACGCAAGAGGAAGCTGTCTGAAAGGGATGTTTGGTGCTAACCCAGATTGTATCCAAAAAACATAAAACCACGGCTGCCCAAATCACGGCAGAATTAAAAGTGCACCTCAACTCTCCTGTTTCCACCAGAACTGTCCGTCGGGAGCTCCACAGGGTCAATATACACGGCCGGGCTGCTTTAAACAAACCTTTGGTCACTCATGCCAATGCCAAACGTTGGTTTCAATGGTGCAAGGAGTGCAAATCTTGGGCTGTGGACAATGTGAAACATGTATTGTTCTCTGATGAGTCCACCTTTACTGTTTTCCCCACATCCAGGAGAGTTACGGTGTGGAGAAGCCCCAAAGAAGCGTACCACCCAGACTGTTGCATGCCCAGAGTGAAGCATGGGGGTGGATCAGTGATGGTTTGGGCTGCCATATCATGGCATTCCCTTGGCCCAATACTTGTGCTAGATGGGCTGCCAAGGACTACCGAAGCATTCTTGAGGACCATGTGCATCCAATGGTTCAAACATTGTATCCTGAAGGCGGTGCCTTGTATCAGGATAACAATGCACCAATACACACAGCAAGACTGGTGAAAGATTGGTTTGATGAACATGAAAGTGAAGTTGAACATCTCCCATGGCCTGCACAGTCACCAAATCTAAATATTATTGAGCCACTTTGGGGTGTTTTGGAGGAGCGAGTCAGGAAACGTTTTCCTCCACCAGTATCACGTAGTGACCTGGCCACTATCCTGCAAGAAGAATGGCTTAAAATCCCTCTGACCACTGTGCAGGACTTGTATATGTCATTCCCAAGACGAATTGACGCTGTATTGGCCGCAAAAGGAGGCCCTAAACCATAATAATAAATTATTGTGGTCTAAAACCAGGTGTTTCAGTTTCATTCTCCAACCCCTGTATATACACACACACACACATCACAATAAATGCTCCAAGTTAAAGTTTCACATTTTCATTGCTATCACAAACTATTCATATAACCGACGATGACTGGTTTGATTGAAAAACATTTATACAAATATTAGAGGCAGCACTGTTTGCTGCACCATGGCTGGAAGGCACCGCTCAGAATTACAGCAAGACCCCTCTGATTTCACTCCTGAATATCAGGAGCAAAACTATCTAACAAGAGGAGGGAAACCGTCCAAAAAAACTTTAGTAGGAACATCTATCCATTTTATTTGGCATCTAAAGTGTCTGTTTGAGAGGCGTCACTGTGAAGTCTGTCCCACTGATCCACTGACAGGAGGGAGTACATTTGAGTTTCTGGAGATCAGAGCTCATCATGGTTTCTGGTGAGGTCTTCGCCATAATTGGTGGCCTGACTTCCAACAAACATGTTCCAGTTGTCAAGAATCTCCTGTTTGGTCAGTCTCTGATCCTGATGAGACAGAAAAGAGAAGATAAATAATTTGGATATGTATTAAATCATATTGCAGCAGCTGAGGCGGCGTACCTTGTCCTGGTCGGACTCGTACACGAGGTGTCTGGCCTCAGCCTGGGCATGGTCATAGTCTTGTGGCATAATCCAGTGCCGGATTTCATCCTGATCCATCTTTCCATCTTTGTTCAGGTCTCGAAAGTCAGAAAACTGTTCCCTCTCAGTCCTGACCCAGTCAGGTTCAGGACCCCCGTCCTCGTGAGCAAACATGTCAGCTTCAGACAAAGAAACATTTGAGTTAGATTTTGGAGAGGAGTGTTTTTTGGTCCGTCTTTCTTAAGAAATTCCTTTAAATTACGACACAATTATAATAAAGTTATGAGTCTGAATAAACATAAAAGCACAAGCTCTTATTTTAAAATCAGTAGTAAATCCAGTTATAATTTTAAGTATGAGTTCCAGATCCAGACTAAAAAAACGACGTAAGAAAGAAACAAGATCAACCAAAAGAAAACCTAAAAACTTTTTATATCTTCTTCAAATTACTTCGGTAAAATATTTCTGGTTTAACTAACCTTTACACATTTTTGGCTGGAAGGAAGTGTGTTAAAATGTAGGAATGTGGACAGAAAGGTGTATAATTTGCAACTGTAGAAAATATAGTAATTTTAATCTCCTCATCAGCTGATTCTTCATCCCTAATAACTTTAATGCATATTATGGACACAAAAAAAAAAATCTTGATCTACAACTGCGAGACTCCACCCCTTGTCTTCAATTCCTTGTATTTTAATAGTTTGAGTAAACCACTCAGTGCTCATTTAAAAAAGAAAAAAACGTTTTAATTAATTTGATTTAGTATAACTCTCAAAACTCACCAATGTACTCGTCTTCATCCACATGTCCGTCGCCGTTCTTGTCGATGTCCTCCAGCGTTTCCTGCATTCACAATGAGTTAACAGCGTCATTAGAAGGAGACATGAGGGTCAAGTGTAGTGGGAGTTCCACTGCGAGTAGTTAAAAGAGAGACATGTTGGCCGTGCAAGTGAATAAATGTGTGAGGGTCGACTTATAGCCGAGCTGGCAGCCTGACACGACGATTACAGCGCTGCTGATGAGAAACGAATCCTCTTAATTAAAAAGATAAAAGTTATAAGAAAAAAAGGATTTCACGCAAAAAAAAATAAAAACAAATGTTATGCAAAATCGCAAGCTTACCATTTCTTATGAATACACAGCACAAATTTAAGTGGAGACGACCATTTTAATGTTTTAAATAAAAATTCAGTCTTATCTTTTTTCTAAATGTGACATATTTAAAAGAGAACAATGACATCTTCTTGGAAGGCAGGGGAAAATAGATCATCAGCCACAACAATAAAACCACCAGAATGCAAGTGAAAATTAATGATTAGTTAGATAGTCCTAATTACAAAAATCTGCTTCAGTTTTAACTGACACAACAGGGAGCTGCAGCGCCACCACCTGTTTACTTCATGGCACTTCACTTCTAATATGTAATTGTAACTATACAGAGGAAGATTCACCAACAGTGGGCTGTAATTGGCCCATTCTTTGCCTGATAATATTTTGGTCATCTTTGTCTGATTGGCTCTCCTTAATAAATTAAAGCAAACACTCGTTATATTTCTATAATTTATTGGATTTGCTCCAGATTTGCATCCTTACTAAAGAGGAATCTAGAGCGTGTTGTTCTGTAGATGTTCAGTAGGTACTCCTCTGAACATATCTGGTCTCTGAGAGCAGACAACGGGCAAAAATAATGAGATCTCAGCAGGTAGAAATGTGAAGCCGGACATTTTAACAGAGAGCTTTGTTATGTGAATGAGTGTGTGTGTGTATAGTTGGCACTCAGTGGGAAGACTGAATGTTCCTGCTTGAACCTGCACAACAAGCTCCATTAGTTCTCTGTCCTGCTACCCTACAGCGATGTTCTTCCAAAGCCGCAAAGTGCCTCCTTCTTATGTTTCTCCCTGTAACAACGTGTGCCATCAAAGACACCAAAAAGAAGAACCACACATCTATGCATCAGTTTTAGGGACTCCAATCTGAGACAATTGTGTTAACTAAAGCAAAGATCAGTTAAAACACCACAGCCTTGGTTAACATTCGGTGACATTGGAAAAATGAGAGATTAATTATTAACTTTGTCAAATGGGTGGTACAAGTTTTATGAACCGACAGCATGGTGCATTGCTGCTAACACTTGCCACGCCAATGTTCCACAAACCCAAATTTATATTTAAAGATCAAGGCCTAAATGGGACTGTCTGTTCGTTCCCATCGGGCCTGTTCCAAAAAAAAAAAGTATCTACAGTTGCAATGATTTCCAGAACTGGTAAAAATTTTATTAGGAAGTCCTCCGAAAGTGGCAAAATGATTTACCTAACAGGTTCAACTCAACTGTGTTCCTGAAGGATTTCTAATAGAACTTGTTAGGGAATTTCACTTCTTTCTGCAGGTATAACAGTGATTTCAGTTCATCTTTTTGAAGATCCTGATAGGAAAACTGATGGTGTGCTCTTACACGTTAATTATACTTAATTATCATGTGTCTACTGGGCGGGGGCTTACCAGAACCACAATATTCTTCATGTGTTCGAACTCCTCGGGGTGGAGGAAGGCCGTGAACTCTTCCTTTTCTGCTGCCAGGTCGCCATTTAGATCCGCCGCTTTGAACCTTCTCTCATCTCGAGGAAGCATCTTCTTAAAGCTGAACTGGTCTGTGGCATCCTCAAACTCCTCTGGGTTAGCTGAGAGCGCAGATTAAAATTAGGTTATTCTCTAGCATTGAAATAGCTTTTTAACATAGTGTTACTGAAAAGACTGGGAGGGGAGACAAACGGAGATGCACCTATCAGCTGGAGATGGGAGCCAGCCAATTTTCCCTTTATTGCCTTTGATCTGTGATCAGCGTTTTTTTTTTTTATTTGTACTCATGAAATTCATCCAAATGAACTCCTATTATTTTCATTCTATAAACAAATCAAGCAACATCAAGTCTGTCGATGCACCTTATTTTAAGTTCAAAAGAAAAGTGATAGGGATACATGCTTTGATGCTTAAATGTAATTTCTTCAATTTTCTGTTGATTTCAAATCTAAAATTTCAATAAAAAGGAGTCTGGAGCACATTTTTTCTATTCTATGATGTATAGTCCTCAGACAAAAAAAAAATTAACCAATCCAAATTGGCATCAGGGAGCAGAAGCCTAATCGGTGTATCTTTAGATAAATAATAGTGTGTCTACTACCAGAGGACACGTACCGAGATAATATCCGTAAGTGGCCTGCTTGTACTCATCCCAAGAGATCTTGTTGTCTTTGTTCAGATCGTAATCGACCCACACCTTTGCTACGTTCTCGTACACGTAGCGCTTCTGGACACGCTTTATCCAGGCCTTCAGTTCATCTGTTGTGATGTGCCCATCTGCATCTCCATCTATACGGTCCACAATTTTGCTGGGGTGGGGAGACGAAGATGATACAGGTTATTTTTTATTTAAATGGAGATCATTTCAACTCTGGCTGGTTAGTAATCTATGAAAACATCCAGCAGTAGCATAAGGGAAAAATTTTATTGTAAGAGTTTTACTGATGTACCTATTAGAAGGCCAGAGATTTTAATCTGACAATTTTCCCTTTAAAGACTAATCTGGGATCAGCAGGTTATCACAAAAAAAAAAAAAAAGAAAAGGAATTTAATTGGCTCAGTGTGTTTATGTGTCAGTAACCTGCAGGTCAGACCTTAAAGAAAAACAGAAATCAGTATAACATGGGAAAAACCTAACTGGTGAATCTCTATGTATCTACTAGAAAGGACACACCTTCAGTGAGAATACTCCAGTGGGTAGAGCAGGGCAGACCTAATTTTAGTCACACAAAAAAAAAACATGCACTGTGTGCTGTGGTACTGCCTTAAGACATATGTATTGCCACGTTGAGATGCTCCAACAGAGGTCCTCCCATTTTCAGCTCCACATCTCATACATATGTGGCACATAATACCAACTTGTCACCAAAGCTGAGCTGAAAACACCTTCCACAGTTGACGTCTGCACAATCTAGGAGCAAGTCACAGCTTTGAGACTGACTACACATGTACTACAACAACTGAGCAGCTCTTTAACGACCATTTCAATGTCTGCAGCAATGCAGTTAACACTGTCAGGCTGTCCTGTTGACATGTAGTAAACTGAACATGCTTGATTATTCTAAAGCACAAGTTTTTCATATCACCAATCTGTACTGCTGCACACTCCAGCATGAGAATGAGAGGTTTATAAAGACAGAAAATCAGAACTTATCACTCTGAGGGACCCATCTTACCTCAGCCTGTCCCTGCTCTCCTCGGGGGTGAGCTGGTCAAACGTCTTGGCCTCGTCCTTGCCCAGAAAGGCCTCATGGTCGTACTGGTAGCTCTTGCTGTCTTCGTGGGCTTGCCTCAGCTCTGGATCACGGAGAACCCTCTCTTTCCTAAGCGTGGGCTTCGCATTCACGACGCAGGCGCTCAGGAGCACAGCGCTCATAAAGCTAAAGCTACAACTAAAACCGGCCATCCGTCTCTGGGGCTGATGCTGACGTTAATCAGCAGCTGCACCACACAGCAAACAGGCCTAAAACACTAAAATGATCAGTTGGCAAAGCGTCAGCAGCAGTGTTGCTACTTTTACTTACTACACCTCTTCAAATGGAGCCCTTCCTCCTCCTTTCGCAGGAAACAAAGTCTGTAAAAACACCAGACACAGAAAACAGCTCCTCTAAAACACCTCTAGTTGCATAGCAGTCATGTCCTCTTTCTTGTGACAAGGATGCAACCAAGCCGGGAGTTCCTGCCGCTTTACGTACAACCAATCACGGTATCCGTTTCTCAGTGGGCTGCGCTTCGTCCAATCAAATGATCCCTACAATTCTCAGACGGGATTTTCGTAATATTAGAGTTCAGGCGCCACGTTGCAAGCTGACTATAGATGACTACAAATCCAGTGGGAAGCGTCTTAAAAAGAACAGGTTGTTCATGAACATGCGGTGTGTTTGTATGTAATGCGACATGTGTCAATTACAAGGATATTCAGGATGAAGTGCAGAACGTCAAACTTGGACTTGGATTCACCTACAGTGTTTTGCAAGAGTATTCATAGTCCCTGAACTGTTTCAGTTTTCCATACATTACAACTACAAACGTCATTCTATTTTAAAACAACACAAAATAGTGCCTAACTATTAAGTGAAATCAAAAGGAGGCAGTTTTAAAAATGTTTTACGAATAAAAATCTTTCAACTGTTCATTTGTATTCAGCCTCTTTTTGGAAGGTACACGTGTACGGTCGCTGACATTACAGTTGGAAGTTTTTTGGGGGTATGTCTCCACCAGCTTCGCACACCCAGATTCAATGAAAAATGTGTGATTTTGTTTACAAAACTGACCTCCATTTAGCATTAGACCAGCTTTCCTGTCCCTGATAAAGAAAAACATCCCCGCTGGATGATGCTGCCACCACCATGTCTAAAATTTGGAAGGATGTGATCAGGGTGACACCCAGTCTTCCTTTTTTTTTTACGACTCACAGTGTTTTGCATGCAGGTCAAAAAAGTTTAATTTTGGTCTTATCTGATCAGAAGAGAACACTGTTTTCATGTTTGCTGTGTCCCCTATGGCATTTGAAAACCTACAATTTGGACTTTATGTAGCTTTGTTCTTGTGATTATTACATGAAGGCCAAATCTGTGGCGTTGATCGATAGTTGTCCCGTCGATGGATTCTGCCACCTGAGATGTGAATCGGTGCAGGTCCTCTACAGTTACAGTGGATACCTTTAATGTTGTTCTTGCTTCTCCTGTAACTTTAGGTGCACAGCATACAATAGACACATGTATTTCTTTTACATCTGGTTTGAGTTCCCACATATTAAAATGACTGAAAAATATTTAGGTATTTAAAAAAAAACAACAACTTGATATTTAATGATGAGATAAACAGTACATTTTAATCTTGTATGGTCTTCCAATCTCATTTTATTATTACTGTTTATTTGTTTTCATGTATTTATTTCTAATGGAAACCTGTTTATTTATTTATTGTTGTGTTTTTGGCTTCTAGCCTTTCTGGTAAAATTCTTAGCATTCAGGTTTTAATGTTACTGTGTTAATGGAGCCAGCAGCATATACTCAGATATTTTTCAGTGACTGTTTCTTACTGTCTGGTAGAATGACTGTCTAGTCATTCAACTGAACTGATTCTCTGCAGAAAATGAACTCTGCTTTTTATTGGATGACATCTATAGCAATCCCACAGTGACTTAAAATGTTTAAGACTTCAAGCCTCTGTGCTAGTGAATGACCGTGGAAATTAAAGGTTTATTTTTTTGTATTTCTGATATTTTGCAGAAATTTGTTTTGCCAAAGTTACTGGTACAGTTTCTAGGTAATTTTAGTATTCCCATAAAATATATCATGACTATTAGAGAAAATTTGAAGAAAATATAAAAAATTGTCATCTTCCATTTAACATATTAACTTTTAATTTCAGAAACATATGAAACGAATATAAATGTATCTTTTATAGTTTTCATATATTTTCTTTAGTTTTTACACATTTTTCCTTTTAAATTGTATTGCTATATATTTTATGATCTCTTTTTTTCCCTATTGCCCGATTTTTTCCTGTCTAAGTACTCCCAACATGTAAAGCACTTTGAGCACCAGTTGAATTGTGTAAAGTTCTACACAAATAAACATTGATTGATTGATTGGTTAATTTGAGTTCCTAAGTGAGAAACATGAGTAGGAATCTCTTCAGAAATCACTGCTACTCTCCCTGAATCTTAGTCCAGTTTCAACTGATTAACATAAAAAATTAACTTTCAATCTTCTCCATTATTTTACTATTTATGTACTGCATTGATTTCAGTAAGAATTGCCATTATGTTTGGTTCTGTCATGATATCAAGTTTTGTTTAGACAATTAGATTTGCCTTTGAATAAGAATCTAAATGGTTTTCGTTCCATTAGTGTTGTCTTTTGCTGCTACTAGAATGAACACCATGCCCTTGTTTCGTAATCATCCCATTTGCTTTAATCTTGTCCCTCTGTATTTATCCCTTCTTACCTTGTTTCTTGCTAGATCCTTGCTACCATCTCTTTATCTGTGTAATCCTCTACACATTTATGCTGTGTCAAGTTCTCTTCCACTACCCTAGGCATTGTTAAATACAAAATCTAGAAAAATATAAAAACTTTCTTTGTGATTTTTTCATTAGTCTGCCTCCTTGTCCTGGGTTTGAATTTCTCACTCAATCTTCCTGATATGTCAGGTTCACTGGTACCTTTGCACAAAAACCCATATTGTGCTTTTATGAGGTTAATTTGAACTCTGTATGTAAGGGCTCTTTATGCTCTCTCAGTAGCTAAATCAGGAGCAATAGAGGGTTTAGTGCTATGCCCAAGGTTACTTTGATATGTGGCAAGCTAGTGATGAGACGCTGAACCATCTGACTCCAGCGATGAGTCATAGCTACACCAAAAGTAATAGGCATCTGATTTATGAAAAAAAAAGTGAGTTCTATTTTCAGTCAGCGCTGTCTGATGGATGTAGGGTAAAAAATATAAAGAAACCCGGCTTGAAGGCTGGCAGGCTAGATGGATGGACAGATGGGGGGGGGGTTTACTCTGGTGCGACACATAGACTCCTGAGAGCACTTAAATTTGGAAGCATAAAACAAGCTTGGCTTTCACATAGCAAGTCTACCCTGCGCATCTCTGTAGGTTCTATCACTGCAGAACAACATCCAACATATGGTATCGACCAGACATCTTATTCAGGAAAGTCTTTGCTTATAAGACCAAGACAACGCTGAAAATGTATTTTCACTAACTTGGACAGAAGCCGTTAAAATGTTTATTATTTATTTCAAACATCGAAAACTATTACAAATAACAATGCATCAGTTACCGTTGCTGTCTCTGAGAACTTGCAGCAGCCACTGCACAAAAAAATGACCTCTGCTACAACTTCCTGACATTAGTCAATTTGCATGCAGTCATTTATTGGACTACAGATAATGCAGGTTTTACAGAGTATGCTTACAGACTATAAACAATGAAGGAGTCTTGACTGTTGGACAGGCAGACACTGAGGGACATACCTAATCATATTTTCCTGCTTACAATAGTTATGTTTATTTCCATGTCCAAAATGGAGAAATATGTAACATAAGCATGAATGGAAAAAGAAAAACAGAGAGTGCAGGATTTGGTTGCAATCAAATCAAGACATTGCATTAGAAGTGGCAAACTTAGGTGACAACACATCAGACAATGGCCACCTATTAGACAAGAAAGTCTCCAGCTCCAATTAGATTTCTTAAAGCCAAGATTTTTATTGTGATTAATCCAATGAGGAAGGGGAAGTGAGGAGAAATGTTCTCTCGGGGCATAGGTTTGGCGACCTAACAAACTGGTATCCTACCCAAGGGTTTAAAATAACTCTGTGTGGGAACTCCATCAGCCTGTAATTTACAGTGGCAAACAACTACTTGTGACAAAACTGTTATTTTTAACACTAATACTCTGGTAATACATCATCAAAGGTACATTTTTCTATCTAGGCCAGTGTTAAATTTTTTCTTCAAGCAGATAAGTTTACTTATTTTGGTGAGACTGGTTATGGTAATAGATAGGTGGAATTGGGCCACAAGGTGTCATCCCCGGGCAGCCATACGCCATGCACACATGTGGGTCATCAGTGAAGAACAAGAGTAGCAGGCCATAGGCCAAAAAGGCACAAAGTTAGACGTAGGGCACTGAGCCCCCCGACCCGGCCCCACCGCCATTCCCCGCCCCCCTGGTGGCCCAGGCAGTATGATTGCCCAGCATTAAGAAAGAGAGACCCCATCCCCCACCCCCCCTCCAGCTGGCACCAGCCCACCGCAGCATCCAGAACTCAGAAAGACCAAGGTAAGGAGGGCACATTACCATCTCACCTGGTAATCTAGCCCCTGGGAGGTAAAGAGAGAGGGATTCCCACCAGAGCTCAATGTAGCCCATCTGGACCACAACTTGCCTGGCACCTCCAGGAGACATAGGTCACCCGACAGCAGCCCAGAACTCCGGGACGTGGCCTGAGCACCCACATAAACAACACCATACCGAGGGGGCAACCCCCTGCTGGCCCCCATGATGCTGCAAGAGACCCCTAGGCCGTCCCCACACCTCCAGTCCTTGTCAAACCAGCACAGGCGCAGGGGCCGGAGAAAGAGGACCACACCATACTCTCCGTGCCCAGCCTGTCCCTCCACGGTGTTTGCAGATGTGTCTGTGGTAATGTGAGATGCTTGTGTTAAATGTTTATGTTACTATAAATGAGTCAACTCCTACTAATTATTTAAATTTTCACATTCCTCGAATTACTGGGTGAGGAGGAGGAGTAGCAACCATCTTTCAGTCGGATTTATTGATTAGTCCCAGACCAATCAATAGCTACAACTCTTTTGAATATTTAATCATTTAATCCTTTGGTTTAAATCTTATCTGTCTGACAGATTCCAGTTTGTTCATGTAAATGATAAATTATCTTTAAACTCCAGGGTTAATTGTGGAGTACCACAGGGTTCAGTACTTGGGCCAATTCTCTTTACTATATATATGCTTCCAATAGGTCAAATTATCAGGCAGCATAGGATACATTTTCACTGTTACGCTGATACTACTCAGCTTTACTAATCCATAAATCCTGATGAACCCAAACAGTTAGATAGAATACAAGCATGTCTTGAAGATATAAAAACTTGGATGACTTTAAATTTTTTACTTCTAAATTCAGACAAGACAGAAGTTGTCGTCTTTGGACCGGAGTCTTTAAAAAAGAAACTGCTTAGTCAATCACTTATCCTGGATGGCATTAAATTGACCTCCAGTAATAAAGTAAAAAACCTTGGTGTTATTTTTGACCAGGACATATCATTTAAATCCTATATTAAACAGGTTTCTAGGATTTCCTTCGTTCACCTCCGGAACATTGCCAAAATTAGAAATATCCTATCCAGGAGTGACGCTGAAAAACTAGTCCATGCATTTGTTACTTCAAGGCTGGACTATTGTAATTCTTTACTATCAGGATGTCCACAAAATGCAGTTAAAAGCCATCAGCTGATTCAAAATGCTGCAGCAAGAGTTCTGATGAAAATTAAAAAGAGAGATCATATTTCCCCTATTTTAGCTTCCCTTCATTGGCTCCCTGTTCAATCCAGAATAGAATTTAAAATTCTCCTCCTCACATATAAAGCCCTTAATGATTTAGCTCCATCATACATCAGAGATGTGATTGTTCCATATGTTCCTAACAGGGCACTTCGTTCTCAGACTGCAGGTTTACTGGTGGTTCCTAGAGTCTCTAGAAGTAGAACCGGAGGCAGATCCTTTAGTTATCAGGCTCCTCTCCTGTGGAACCAGCTCCCAGTTTTAGTCCATGAGGCAGACACCCTGTCTACTTTTAAGGCTAGGCTTAAAACTTTCCTTTTTGATAAAGCTTATAGTTAGAGTGGCTTAGTTTATCCTGAGCTATCTTCCTTATTTTTTACCTCCGTCTTCTTCCCTCCCTGTTGGTTGGAGTAAGGGGGAGTCAGGTTTAGCCTAAACCGGCTCAGTTATGGTTGAGGTGCAAACACACCCTCCATTTCTGCTACCTGTGTGACCCCTTCTCTTTTCCGATGGTTGTGATAAGTCTGACAGAGAGAGGTATCCCAATCCTTGGGGTTTTTAGTTTAACAATAACCATCAGTGGGACCCTTTGTGGGGTTCCTTGAGACGACATTGTTGTAAATAAGCGCCGTTTAACTAAATAATCTGAACTGAAACTATCTGTGTAGTTATGCTGCTATAGGCTTAGGCTGCTGGAGGACATAACGACCACTTTCACCCTCTCACACTACTCTCCAATTTTGCATTATTTGCTGTTATTTCAGCTTTTAACTTTATGTTCTCTCTATTCTCTTCCTAGAAGCTACACCTGGCCTGGCTCTGTGTCTACCTGACACCTTTCTGGAGGGGGGCATCGTCTAAGCTTCTGCTGGCAACCACTTAATGCTCACCCTCTACCGATGATCCACATAGCCCTGTCTTTCAGTGTTTAACCCTTTCTCTCTCCTAGACATGGAAATTGACTGAGCTTAACTGTAACAAACTCTATGGCTCAGAGTTTATCTGTTCTTTCTTTTTAGGTGAAACGACTAAAGGAGCTACATCCATTAACATTTACTTTTCCTTCCCATAGAAAGTACTCCTGGATCAGTGCTTCTTTGTTCTTTTTGTGTCTCTGCTCTGTTCTCTCAAACCCCCAGTCGGTCGTGGCAGATGGCCGTTCATACTGAGCCTGGTTCTGCTGGAGGTTTCTTCATGTTGAAAGGGAGTTTTTCCTCTCCACTGTCGCTACATGCATGCTCAGTATGAGGGATTGCTGCAAAGTCAACGCCAGTGACTGTCCACTGTCTCTACATGCTCATCTGGGAGGAGGGAATGCTGCAAGTCACTGACTGGATGCAATCTGCTGGGTTTCCTTAGATAGAAAAACTTTTTATCCAATTTGAATAAATAACTGAATCTGTCTGCACTGTTCAATGGTTATGATTAATTGGAATGTATGTACCTGACTTTTGTGAAGTGCCTTGAGACAACATGTGTTGTGAATTGGCGCTATGTAAATAAAACTGAATTTAATTGAATTGTAAGAATGCAGATGTGTATGTCTAAAGTGCAATGACATAGGGGTTGTGGCTAGCATGTGCGAGACCTGAGTGCTTGCTGACAGCAGTCGCCCCCACCCCAGCCCCAAAACCATGAGTGTCTCTAGAGTATTAAAACTGAGGTGAAGAATGGGGCCAAATGGTGGCCCATGATGGGCTGCTGCCAGGGACTGCTGGTGTCCCTACCAGCCCCACCAGCGGGCCCTGGCAGGTGCCCCTTGCCTTCAAACCTCCAATGTTCACACAGGCATAACCCAAATCCCTTAGTATCTACCCTCCCAGGGCAGCAACCAATGCCTATTCGTGGTGCTAGCTTCACCCTATACTGCTAGTACCCCCACACCACTCGGCCCCCTATGCCAAGTTATTGGAGACCGAACCAATTTGAGTTTTCTCTGTTGTTTTTTTATACAACCAGACATTCTCTCTATGGAAAATAAATCTGCTAATGTTTTTTGAAATAGATTATGTTTAATATCTGCCAGTTCTTAAGTATTTTATTTTTCTGGAGGAAGTGTATGGCATCTGTTTGTTTCCAAATGGGCGAGGGGCAGACTGATTGTGTTAAGTTCTAATTTGTAACATAATGTTTTTTAAAAGGGAAAGAATGAGCAATAGCTGTGGAGGGGGCTGTGATCACATCTAGTCTTTATGATGAAGACAGGAAGAATCACATTACACAGCTACATCAATAGCAATATGTAGGCTCTATACACTGGAAACAACTTGCTGACGCTGCCATGCCTAATCCTCTTTTGTGGGCAGGAGAAACATGTATTTTGCCATTCACCATTAGCATAATAAGCCAGCACATGGCACTTTGCTGTTTTGCATGAGTAGTACACCCCAGTTTCTGATTATAAAGAGGCCTTAGGGCTAACTAGCCTCTTTATTCAATTAATGAATAGTTCATGTATTTAAATTAGTCCCGCCTGGTCAATTTGAATCAGTGTTTTGGGATAACAGTATGAAACACATATGTATTTTAGAGTCAGATACAGCTTCAGATTGTATAAAAAATATATACATTAATGGAAGCTTTATGAGTATAGTGTGCTATAAAATGCTATAAATGCACTTCCATACACTTTAATTTAACTGTCATTAAGATGTTTAAATTCAGCATGGCTTCCTAACTCACCAAAACAAAGATTTCAACACTTATCTTTATCTAAAATTAAACAATAGTGGCAGCTTTTGGAGAGGTTACACCCAAACAATGATGGCATGGTTGAGCAACTACGGGCAGGAACATGTTGGATGAAGAGAGTTGATGGGAATAGTAGCTTTCAACATGAATATTTTACCATGGGACAAGGAGGGGAGGTGGGGGTGGCTGCAGCTACGGGGGTGTTCAGTTAACCATGAGATTGCACACACTGCAGAGCGCATTTGGTTAATGTAATTAAGAAAACCCTATGGTGGGAGACACGGGGCATTAGTGTCCAGAATGGGCTCCTATTTTGTTGTGGCCTCTTGCTGCCCCATGAGAACTGTCACTTCCATATTTATGTGTTTCACAGATAATTTTTTCTTTGTGCAGCAAAGGCTTTCTAGTTTGTTGAAGTGTAGATAATTTATGGATGACAAGATATTGTTAAATAACTAACATTATGCATGTTTGAGGTAAAATTTGCAGTTAACAAAATCATATTATGTTTTTATTGTGTGTATGTGCTTAAAGGTATTGCATGTTCCCAGATTTCTTGCTATAGGTAATTTAGTATAGTTATAGATGTATCTTCTTAAAGATTTTCAGCAAGTTTGGTGCAGCTTTGGCTGAAATAAAAAAAAAAAATAACACAACATATTAGGGCCTTTGCTGCTTAAATTAAACTTTACGTGTGCTTGCTTTCTGTAAGATGTTATCTCACTCTTTGTTGTTTTATTGTAAGTTTGTATTGGAAGTTTCCTTTTTTCAGGGCCACCTAAAATACAGAAATACATAAGGAGCCTTATATGATGAATTAAATTTTTTAAAGTAAATACTCTTTCCAATTTACTTGAGATGTAAAACAGCAAAACACAAGATGAAGAACAACAATAGATAAAGAACAACAAGACAAAGAACTGGGTCAGTTTTCTCTTATGTGCACTATAAAAAAGGGAATTTTGAAGAACATTGAATATTAATCAATTAAAAAATTCACATTTTAATTATGCATATTCGTTTGTAAATGCAATGTTCTAACAAGATTAGCTTCTTTATTTAGGTACTAAATCCTGCATAAACATTTTCATTAGAATTTAACTGAAGATGTTTGTTCAATCAACTCTTCCTCTTCTCAGTTTATCATGGGTGGTGTTCACAAGAGGAATCAGAATCAGAATCAGAAAAGCTTTATTGCCAAGTACGTTTTTGGACATACAAGGAATTTGTTTTGGCGTAGTCGGTGCAAGGTCGGATGGTAAGGTTCGTATGTTTTTATGGGTTGTATTATGAATGAACATATCAATTTAATAAACAAATTAAGAACTGCTATAAGAGTTGTGGTTGAGAAAGTTTTTGTGCTGGAGCAAGAAATTAGGTTAGAGCCGGCTTTAACTAGTTTAGCAACAGAATTCGTGTCAAAATCAAATCTGCAAGCTGAGCTTCTGAACACTGAAGCCGTCATCATTAATCCTAGACGAAGGAAAAGTCTTACATGCCATAAGTTTATTGCATTTGATGCCTTAATCACAAAAAATTCTTATCATTTCTTATGAAGTAGATGAGCAAAATAATCTGAATAATCACAAATGTGACAGATATCATATGCTTTAAAAGATACTGTGTTTATGGCTCAGTCAGTTTAATTTGTCATGAAAAATCAAATCAGTCTTTCAATTTATCAATATTATTGATTCTGAAGCATGAGCTCTGCCTCTCTACTGAGTTAACAACTTCACGAAGGAGAAGACGACAAAGAAAACAAGATTTCTTTTGTTTTTAAGATGAATATTTATAGAAATAATTTACATGGGAAGTTAACCATTTAGTTTAAAGTTTGTGGAAGAATAATTGGTTTATTGCTAGTCAAGTAATTGTACTTCTGAAAACACATTACATTGGTCACAGCTGTTCACCTCTCATTTCTCCATGCCTAAGGTTCCACTTTCACTATTTATTTATCTATCTTCTGAATCAAAAAGCTGTTACTGAGAGATTGTATGTACAGCATTTGTCTTAAGTCAAAAAAACTGTCTGCTAAGTGTTGTATTAAACATTCAAGACATTTTAAATTTATAACCACTCCTGAAAAAATGTGTGAAACCACACTCAGAATTGTGATATCAAATATTAAACCTTATGATTATTCTTGAACTATTTCAACCTTCATGATCCATTGTTTAGTCTCATGTAAGAGTGTCCATTGCAGCTGCAAATGGCCTTGAAAGACACAAACAGGAAAGTCCTACCAGTACAATAACCCAGAGCTCTTCCCTTCTTAGATTCAAACAAAGCCTTCTTTCTTATAGCCTTCTTTCTTATTTTTAGTTTGCTTTTATTCTATTCTAATTTCATATTTGAATTCTCTTTAAAATTTGTTCACTCCTTTTACATTCCTCAATCATTTTAGGTTGGTACTTTGTACATTCTCTTTAGTTTTCTCATCACTTTTGTTTTTCTGTAATTGTTCCTGGTTTTGAGATAGGTTTTATGCTGGAATCAAGTAGATTACAGATTTCACTCAACAACAGCAGAGAGTTAAGTCTCTCATCACTAAATTACTCCACACAATTTCCCCGCTCTCTTGTGAAATTCTGCTGTTCTAATAACCCACCATGCGCTCTATTCTGGAGAGATTAATAAACTTCTCATTGCTGCCACACAAGAGAAAAGAAACCTTTGCTCTGTTTAATGACAACTGTAAAGTGGAGGCAATCATGGGATGCCTGCCATGACATTTCCCCATTCCCTGTCCGCTCCACTTATCTCAGACAAATGGCCGTGCCGGGCCACTATCGAGATGAAGCGTTTTCCCCGAGTCATTACGTCTGTCACCGGGGCCATTTCCATATTGAAAAATCTGAAACAATAAACGACGCCTGAGCTTTTAATAACCGCGAAGGAATCATATTTGGAAAATTGCATCAAAGCAATAACCTTTTCTCCCTGTAATTAGATGACAGAGAGGTCCTGGTTTTAATTAAGTCAGCAATTTATAGTCGCCCAGCCATACCTCAGCACGCTGATTAGTATAGGAGCGATCAAAGAACAACGTTGCTTCAGTTTGAACAGATTTGATCTAGTAATTATTGTGTTATATGGCAAAGGCTGCAGCAAGTCTCAGTCTCCAGGCTGGGCTGTTGCGGTGCTCTGTGAAGCATGGCCTCTTTTCCTTTACCATCGCCACTGGAGCTGAAAATATGCACCGAGCAAGTGTCTGTCTGAATGGTTTTTCTGAGGTGGTCATCAACAGAGGGCATAATGTTTGAGGAGGCACATTAAGGTAGAGCTGTGAATGCCAGTCCTCCTCTGTGTGTGTGTCTGCATGCAATATGATTTCGTACTGCATTGTAATTGATCCTCTTGGTCACTTTTAAATGTTAACATTCACACAAGAAGGGGGGAGCAGAAAAGAGGAGTTAAAAGATGCTGCTCTGGCTCCGTGTTAATAAACATGGCAATTTACCCTCAATTTATGTCCTGACAGGTCGTAATGAAGACCATGAAAAGAAGATTAGCTGGAGCTGTTATGGTAGACTATCTGGGGACCGTCATCATGAGACTGTGGGGACAGGCGCTTGTTGTGTGTAAGCTGGCAGCCTCCGGCCTGCTGCAGCCATCCACATGATTGGCAGTAATGGTCTGGTTTCAGGAGAAGCGAAGTGGATTGGTGTTCTCATTCGTCACATTATATACAGACATGCATCTATAGGCGATCAGAACAATAGCACATTTCAGTCACCCTTGATACATCATTAGTGACATCAAACAGATGCTTGTGATCTGTGCCACTAAATCCATTAGCTTCTGGGGCTAACCACTAAGGTGTCTTATAACAATGTTGTTAAGAAGAATCAATAGACTTAATCATAGACACAAAAATGATGTAATGCACAGAAAAAGGTTATGAGCCAAATCAAGAAGGAGTACCTATAGGTGTATCATGGTGTCTGTGAACACTAACAACGGTCCTTTGATGTATAATGGTCACTAGACCTACTTCTCAGGGGTCACCTGCCCCAGAATAAATCTCCTGTGCACCATTAAAACTCCCAACTGTTAAACAATATAGCACCAAAGATACAATTGAAAATATTGCAAGAAAGCCTCACTGCTCTGAGGAGAAATTTATGAAGGAAAGACTGCTGAAATATGCACAGTAACTTACTGTTAAAGCTGAAGAGATGACACATTAGTTCTGTTTAAAATGCACTAAAAAGTCCAGAACATTTTGATAATGTTGCACATGTCCAAACTTGGAAGGCATTGGTGGCTAAAATGTTTATTTCTTCTAGAAATGGGAATAGGGTTTTCCAAAAATGTAGTATTGTACTGAAGAAGCCAGTGATTTGACCACAAATTTCTTTGAAAAATTAAAAAAAGAGAAACTTTCACCAGATTTCTGCAACAATCCAGGTAACACAGACCGGTATAGCTGGTAAAATCAAGGAGACCATCACATAAAAGTCTTACTGCTCTATAACATACTAATGGCAATGGTTACAGCTGCATTTGTAACCTTCTGGATGATCCAGTAAGCAATGCTGGAGCCATTATCCAGATGTGGAAAAAACAAAATTTCACCATAAACCAGCCTTGGGCAGGTGCCCCTCAAAAAAATTTTTAAAGAGTTGTCCAAGAGCCAAGGAGCAATTGCAGAGAGCCTCAGAAAGACATTGAAATATGAGGAATATATTTTCCACAAAACAATAAGTAATGCTTTCAACCCCAATGACCTCTATGCACACTCACTGTGCAAGACTGTTAAAGGCTTGTTTAAAGTTTGCTGCAGAGGGTTTGGACAAGCCATTGAAATACTGGAAGACTATTGTCTGGCAAGATGGTACCAAAGCTGAATTCTATGGAGTTTTTCCATATTGAAGGTGATATTGCTGGGACATTCTTGAAAATAATCTGATGGTGGCTGAAGCAACACAATTGTCCCAAACACACAGCCAATGAAACTGATATTGCTTATATATAAATCTTGCGTATAAATTTAAATTTTGTGCACCAGTGGCTTTGTCTCTGACAATGCCCCTGAAATGGAATAATTTTGTTTCATACCTGAAAGAGGTCTGTTGAATGCTGCATGGAGATTCCCACAATATTTACCTCCCAATTTGATGCACAGTCCCAAAGGCCTAATGGAAGAATGGGGTTAATTAATCCCAGAGGACATCTCAGACTGGGTAGCAGGGCTCCTCAACCCCCTTGCCTCCTCGCTCTTCCCGCCATAAAGGTCACACTTCACAATGGGGGAACAATGCATGTGTTGCCCCTCTGAGGACTTATCTCTTCTCTCAAAACATCTAATTTGATCTCTTTCCTTCAATCAGCACAACTATATATGGCCTCAGAGCAGACCCTAGAACGCACTGGGAGATTAAGTGCCAACACTAAATGCCGTCCCCAGGCTCTGAATCATCCACAGATCTGTGACAAAGCATTCTCTGAGGCTATGGAGTCTGGTGCTAAACGTCCGCTGGCGGCTAAACGTCATTTGCACACTGACGTTAGATGCTAAAGAGTGTCTCTAGGCCTTGGCAGTGCAACCGTGGACTGTGATTTTTGGGTCATTGTTTAGGTGACAATTTCATCAGGTCCAGCATTCTGGTCAAATTTCTTTAGAATCGATTTTTTGCACCTTATCTGCATCACATTCAAGGAAAGCCTTAAATTAACTGTGTGGACAAATGAAAGAAAATGCAATCTTTGTTGCTAAAAGTTTAATTTTGACAACAGAGAACTTGATAGTTATTACAAAGACTGCCTGGTTTGAATTTAACGGTTTATATCTAGGAGGAGTTGTGATTACTCTCAGTGAATGTTACTGAGGAATCACTGGAATTTTAAATAAAACACTAACACGAAAATTATCCCTTTTGCACTCTTTAGGTTAATCAGTACCTGCTTACTTTTCCTTTAATTTGTCCCAACACCTTCTCATACAGCAGACACTTTGGTGGAGGGTTTTGGCTGCAGAAGGAATGACTCCCCTGGGCTGCAGAGAAGCTCCTGTCCCCCTTCTCTTTCTGCAGCTGGAGCTACCAAAGCCAGATGCTTCGCAGCTCCACCACCCTCTGTCCCCCCTCTCTCTCTTCCAGGAAGATGGTGCCCAGAGAGGAGGATGACAAACGCCTCTGCCTCCGCTTACTGACGGATTTGGACGACCTGACTCCAGCCCCGCACTGTTCCAACCGCCAGCACAAGATGTTGACTTAATGGAAGGGGGTTGGCTGTGGATGGGCCCATATGTGTTTATATTGGGAAAATATGGCAGAGCTGCGTGTCCATGTAGCTGTGTGTTCGATGGGACAGCGTTTCTGTGTGTGTGTGTGTGTGTGTCTTTTCACCTAGCCCAGACGGCCTACATCCATCATGCCATGACGCTCTGGCAAAGAGAGGGACTCAGACAGCTTCACTAACACACGGTCAGTTAAATTGTCTGTTAAATTGTCCTAGGCCGCAGCTACCTTAGGTGTAGATAAAAACACTGCACTTAAAGTGTGCACTTAAAGGCAGAAATTGTCAAGTAAATGCCAGCCTCCCTCCACACATTGGGAGAGAAAGAGAGCAAAGGAAGGAGAGACAAAAATCCCATGAGGCAAACATGATTCTGCAGCATCCTATGTGCATCTGTAGAATAGTCTACAAATACGTTTACAAATTCAATATCAGCAATCTTTGTATATGCATAAAAATATGGCAATCCACTCTAACGCCAATATTCTAAAGTCTAAAAGCTAATTTTTTGCACTTTTGAATATTAGTATAATTGTTTAAGAAACCTCTTCCAAGTGGCGGCGTGAGCTCGAAGCTCATCTGATCAATAGGCTAAATTATGCATGCACAGCAAAACCCTTATCCTTCCTTATCAACCTTAACCGTGATCCCTTAATGATTAAAACCACGGTCTCAATCCAATACATTTGACATTTCTCTCCATGCAACCAGATGGAAAATTAAGCCTCATTCTTTTTGCATTACTGAGATATTAAGGGTAATTGCATGCTTCTCTCTCACAAACTTGGAGACACAGACACAAAAAAAAAAGCTTTGCAGAGCAACTCTGTTGTAACAAGAGGTGGTGATACAAAAGAGCTAGTTATGGACACTGGTCAGTGTTTATAAGATGAGATATAAACAAATAGTGTAGAAACTCAAAAAGGAACAGCAAAATCTAATAATTTTCACAACATTACAGACATAAACTCCCCAACCTATGCGAATATAACAACAAAAATACAAAACATTACAAGCATAAATGGTTTAATACTGTCCTAAAACTAAAATCTGATCCCACTGTGTGCATTGATCACTTTTTAAAGACTAAATGTCATTCATAATTTGCACTGCTTATATAATTAATCATTTTATTATGTTTTATTTTGTATAGTAGATGCATGCATGCAACCTGCAACTATAAACAGTGAAGTGAAATTGGACAGGTCATTTTTTATTGACACAACAGGGGACTTTATGCATACATTAGCTGCATCAGCTGGCAATGTGTGACAGTGACTGCAGAAAACATCAATATATGTCAGTCGCTGTTGGGATAAAGCCATTATAATCTTTTTACAGCTCAGAGGTGTAACAAGGAGAAAAAATGTTTCCAAAGTGCCAGAGAATAAAATTAACTCCAATAAGGTCTCTGTGTTTATGATGACTAACAAAAACTGTCTTGGGTGATCATTAATTGATAATAATTGATTTTATAGGACAATTATAAACACACAATGTATTTCAAAGTCTGTCATGGAATTTCAAACAAATGAACTTCCTGAAAAATATGATTATTAGGTAGTTCTTCTATCTCAAAACAGTACGACTTTAATAAATAGTTAATAGTATTTCTTCTTTATTTCCTGTCAGGGCTTCTCACTTAAGTCTCTGCAGAATTCTCACTCGCCGCTAGGGGTCAGGAAAGCTCCACAATAGAGGAACAATGTTGCGCTCAGGGCAACCTCTCAACCGTTTACTGTTGTCTGAAAATGTTTCGGTTAAATTTAAACTATGGATTGCTGGAAGTTTTTCTAATATGAGGCTAGTTTAGTTTTGAGCAAAATAACCATTTATTTGAACAATTACAGGGAATTAACGTAGTAAATAACTTCTACTTGGTTTAAATTACATTACAAAGAAACTTTACCGGCAGCGGAAAAATAAACTTCCTGTTCCTGAAGTTATGTTCTAGCAGACGCAAAACTTTGCGCGAGATTTTGGCGGAACTTTGGCGGATCTAAAGTTATCCAAAACTTAACTTTTGCGGCACAAGTTAAGGGGTGCGCATGCCAATAAGGGATCAGTGAGAGTTTTATTGTGGAGGGATGAGATGTGATTTGACACATTTTACGCACGAAATAGGCTAAATAGACACAGGAAGATCCAAAGCAGTTGCGACCTAAAACACCGTTTTGATAATTCTAATATCAAAACAAGATCAGTTACATTTGAAAAAGATCTGAACGTTTAATTCTGATGGAGTCCCTGTTCAGCTCGTAACCTGCCGGGCTAATGCGCACACATCACCCTAATGCATGTTGACCGGAGACTCTATTCTGCGACAAAACCCACAGCTGTCTTCAAATCATTACATGTCAAAGCAATATGAAAATAAGACCCTGTACAACCATATCAGGTGTTTCATACTGCATATAATAGCCTATGAAGGAGCACAAAATCCATCTAAGTTTCATTATTTTGACTGACATCCCCAACAAGGTTTGATTTTAACCTGGTGCAAGTTAGAAAATTGCTTTTTTGGCTTAGTTCATTTAGTGTCTTAGTGTATTAAAATGAGCGGCAACCTTTAATCACAGTTCATCTGTCATTATTTACTGAATATTAAACATAAGCAACCATGCAATGCGCTTAGACTTGTGTGCGCTCTTCTTTTTTTTTGCTCAACGCAGGAGGAGGGTTGCATCTGTTAGGGTCCAATGTTAGTCTTAATTACTGGCCTTCATGTTCTTCATGGCCCTCAACCGTCTTTAATTAAAACCTTGATTAGGGGGGAGGAGGTCTCGGGCAAGACTATTACCAGATGGGTTTCCAGCAATAATAAAGACTTTATCCGCCGCCGCTCCTGCCGCCTGTATGCCATAAAGCGCGCAGCGCGCTGGCCGACCATATCAAAGCACAGCGAGCAGAAAGAGGCTGTTAATTACGCCGGTAATTACTTGTCTAATTACGGTTCGTTTGTGATTACATTTAGAAACGTTTCGTAGAGTACACAGAGGCTCTCCGTGGCCAGAATGCGGGCTTAACACTGCATTGACTGAAATGTGGTGTGTATCCACAGCGGGGTGCTGCTGAATAACCGGCCTGCAAGGGATGCACTGAATAAGATCAATAGTGAAGCACTGACCCGAAAATCATCTTTATTTCTCCTCGGAGAAGTCCTCAATAATCTATACGTTCAAGGAGAAACAAAGTGTGTCCAGAATGAGTCACAAAAAATGTCGTCAAACACAAAATTCGCTGCTTTCCTTTGGCGCTTTATATTTGTGTTGGATTCCTTGTTTTGTTGCCCCTTTATGCAGAATGTAAAAGGCTTTAGAGCTTTTAGTGAGCTCTGTTGAGCTTTCTTAAAAGCTGCAAAGAGGTCAGTTGGAGCTTTTGTGAACTTTCTGAGACTCAGTGTAATTCACAATTTATGTGTTAAAATAATATTTAGGATTTACAGAAACGACAGAGAATCCAAATCAGTAATGCATCCTGACATGTTCCTCAGAACTGCATATTAACGATTCAGGAGTCGCCCCATTATGAATATATCTTGCAAATGGTCTGAAAGTCATTACGAGTGCGCACAGGCATGCCACCGCTTTTATATTCAAGACGGCGAAACTTGCAAATAACAATCAGTTCAATTATCCTCAAAATATTTACTCCGGGATAGGATTTGTCATCCGGACACGGAGAAGAAGGGAGGGGAGGAAGAAGTGATTTGTTGCCGCACTATGTGCGTCCATTTTCCAGACGGTTTGCCGTCGTTATTGCCTGATTTACTCTGCGTTGCTTTACACAGGCCTGTTATCTGTGTGGGTTCGCGAAGCCTGTATTGCGCCGCCGCTTCCATTTACACGTATCACAAAGATCTGCGCCGCGTTTGTCACATTTGCTGTGTTATGTTCTCCTTGGTTGCTCGGAGCTATGTTCTTTGCGTCAGGCATTCATACTTGTCTATAGTGCCCTATATCTACAACCGTGCCATATATTCACACACTTTTGAATTTTTTTCAAATTTTACACAATTTTACGCGATAAGCTAACACTGAGCAGTGTCCTAAAAACATCCCTAAGTGAAACATGGTGGTGGCAGCATTATGATGTGGGGGCGTTTCTATCTATCTATCTATCTATCTATCTATCTATCTATCTATCTATCTATCTATCTATCTATCGATCTATCTATCTATCTATCTATCTATCTATCTATCTATCTATCTATCTATCTATCTATCTATCTATCTATCTATCTATCTATCTATCTATCTATCTATCTATCTATCTATCTATCTATCTATCTATCTATCTATCTATCTATCTATCTATCTATCTATCTATCTATCTATCTATCTATCTATCTATCTATCTATCTATCTATCTATCTATCTATCTATCTATCTATCTATCTATCTATCTATCTCCGCAGGTGCCAGAGGAATGATTACTTTTCTGCAGCAGGTGCTCCGGCCCCTCTGACCCTGCGCAGTAAAGCGCCACAGGCCAGGTGATGACATTAGCGAACTAATGTCTATTTTTAGATCCCGCCTACTCCATCAGGAGAAACAAACGGGGCTGAATTACAAGCTCACAGTTGTCATTCCGTCACATGTCACTCATCGTGCCTGCTGAATCTAGTGAGGCGGGCTTCTAATACCCAACATATGAAATTACTGCCACTGGTTTATTTAGGTTTGATAATATTACTTTGCTGATATTTTGGAATGCTCTGTTTTTTTTTTTTGTTTTTTTTTGTAGAGGCAGATTTGATTTTTGTTTTGAATATTTAAATATTTAATCTTGTGGTTCCTCCATTACATAAAATGGTTTTTAAATTGATCAAAATCTAGAACGGAATTCAGACAATGGATCTCATGCGTCTCATTGAAATAGACGAGACATCAAATTAACTACTAAATAGAAACAAGTTAGAAATGGTGCGCATCCCCGGATGGAGATCCTGTTTCATGACCACCAATGACAGAAAACGTGTTGGCTAAAATGCGCACCACAAATTACACAGGAGAACGCATAACGTCGATGCGTAGAATATTTCATTCCTCCACCCCTGGACCTCGACATTATTTAGCCGGTGGGTGTAGGAATAAAAGTAATTTAAACGCAATAAGGCGCCGTTTTTATTTAACACAACAAACAGATAAAGGTTTACCTCAACATGTAACCTGAAATTGTTGTTAAATAGGATCTATAACATACTTTCCACCCTTATTTTGCCCAACACAAATCGCAGGTTTCAATTAGCTGTTGAAAGTCAGAGGTCAAATTGCTATATTAGATCATATGTGTTATGTACGTAGTCTTTTTTGATGGTGCTGAATCCAGGCCAACTCCCTTTAGCTGATGCGTAATTTGCTGCACCGTGCGTAATTAACTTAGTCGCCATCAGAGCCCGGTATTAACAGCACTTTATTTTGAACGGTGCAATACGTTTCCATTAAATGTTATTAAAGCGCGCGGAGTGACGTGCTCTCATTTGTCTTGTCAGGACATCTGACAACCTCGTTAGCTCCCATTTTCCCCTGTCAGCTCACAGCGCGACACGGACACTGACTTCAGCCACTCCTGGCAAGTGAGTGATAAACTCGCCTGTTCAGCTCTGTGTAAAGCAGGAGCATTATTGTTGCAAGCACAAAGCATCAGAATCAATCATAGGGAAGCTTGGATGGCAGGTGTCAGTCTCGTGTATGTTTGTTTTTAATCCACGACACTGTCAGTCTTTAGTCTAATTTAAAGGATTTTACATTTGGGACATTAAATCCCCTCATTATGACTTTCTTTCTGCATTCTGACCATGTGCGGCTCCACATATTGCGCTGCTCACACAGGCCTCTTACGGGGATCAGATATTTGGCAAATAGACCAGTTTTGAATATTAGTCAGCAAAAAAAAAAAAAAAGGGGGGGGTGATTTTGTTGTCTCTAAAGGAAGAAAAGCCAAAAGAACACTTAATGGCACGGATATTTCCGCTCCCTGCGCTTTCAGATGAAATTCTAGATCGAAGTTCGGCTTGTCACGTTGAGCCAAAGTGAACTCCTAACATCCAGGGCGTGCCTGTCTGCTCCGGACAAATTGCATCCAATCACCCCGGGGGAATTCGGCTAATGTCTCGATCCGAGGCCGCAGAGCTCGGAGAGAAAACAAATCAAACTATGCGCACACCGAGCGCGCAGGACTTATTAAAGCATTTCGCAGAGGAGAAACAAGAGTGCGTGTGTGGGATGGGGGTAATTAGATTACATTACTCTTTCACAATCTATGGTAAATGGAAATTATCAGCTGACCCTTCTGATGCACGCCTGGTGCTTTGAGGCGGAATCACACTGACAATTTCCTCCATCAGGTATCGAGGGGCCAAACAACTGTTGCCCCTTTCTTTCATCATGCATTGCACACACAAAATAAGCATTTTGCAACGAAAAGTTTTGATTTGAGGCATCAAATGTGGATCCTATTTAAAATAACATTTAAGTTCAGAAACTTACCTTTGTGTCTTGTATGAAATTCCTCTCTTTGAAAGCTGCATAAACTGCATGCAGCCAAAGTGCTCGGTGCTCCTGGACATTTTTCTCTGTCTGCTACAGCGGCAGTAAACAAGCTCATGAGGCGTATGGCAGCATAATGTTCTGCATGGCTAGAGAGGGGAGGTCGATCATTGCACGATTTGTTTTAATTTTGATCAGACAGGGCGCGCAAGAGATTGGCATCTCCATGTAAGCCAAGGCGCGGCACCTGTAGTTTTTGCTCTAACTTTTAAACAGGACCACGAATACCTAACCTCTAGCTGCAAGTTATGTCTGATGTTTAACTTAGACTGAAATGTCTTGGTAAATATACATTGAGATTAAATAATTGAATCGCATGCAAATTTGGGCCAATATGATGAATATTTGAGTTGCAGTGTTTCCATACATCCATAAAACGCAAACACAACTGTCAGTGTGTTTTAGTGTGCAAATGTGTGCGTGTGTGTGCGTGGGAGAGAGACACAGAGAGGCAGGGAGGGAGGGAAAGGGGGAGGGAGGTGGCGTTGTGCAGCAGCAGCGTGGTGACGGCAGAGGGAAAACCGGCTGGACAGATTTGCCTTCACGCCTGATCTGCTTCTGGAGAGCGGGGCTGTGTGGGAAGGGAAAGGGAGCACCTGGTCCGACCGCTGCATCCCATCTCGTTTTATTGACAGCCTGATAAGCAGGGACCAAGCCGTGCGGTTTCCAGCGCCCATGTTGAGCACCCTGCTGCGTTGCACAGTATCGAGGCCACTTAATGGCAGCGCATCCAAATAATGGCCCGAACGCAGCCAGTCCTGGCTGGCCCATACCTGCCCTGGCCCCCTCCCCCCCTCCCCCTCGAACTCTTCCTGGGAGACGAGCGGCGGCGCGGTTGCCCATTAACTCACCGTCTTGTTCAAATTGACTCAAACATCAGAGGTTGTGAAAAAGGGTTTGAGGCTTTTAGCCCGCCTCAGTAAAAGGCAAGCAGAAGCCCAATTATGAGTCACTGATGACAATTTTATTGGACCAGAGGAATAAAACACAAAAACAGTGGATACGTCTGGTTACCTCGGCTTTATGACGAAAAAAACGTTTTATTCCTTTGGTTTCCAGGTGTGAGTTTATATCTGAGCTTTGAAAATATATCTATATCCATCGAGAGTGGTGGGGGAGGTCTTGAAGAGTTGCTTCCACATGGTCTGTGCGCACCTGTTGCGCTGAGCATGCTCAGACAGAAGAACACCTCGAAATAATGCTAGGCGTTAAGACATGAAAAGCATTATTTTGAGGTGTTTTTCTGTGTGAGCATGCTCAGTGCAACAGGTGCGGACAGAATGAACACTGTGTCTTAACACCACAACAACTAATTAAAATGTTCTTTGTCATGATTTAAATCAGCATCCTGTAATTTAACAGAGCCTCATGGGATATTAATATTTTTATATTAAAACTGCTATTATACCCAGATTTAAATTTTAATACCATTGAGGTTCAGAGAAACAATACCGAATCTGTCCATCGGTTGACCTTTTGTAATCACTGAGGGCACGCTGGCAGAACAGCAGGGGTGCATACAGAAAGTTTTGTAAGGGCTGTCTTGGGGCCACTAATATTGGGTTGGCACACTAAAACCAGAAGCCCCAACAGAAGTTATTGGAATTTTTTGGATATGCTGCTATAGTGGAACTTAAAGGGGAGAGATAAATAAATAACCTTTAACTATTTCTAAACCAAAAATTAGCTGACTTGATTTGGCACATGTTTTTAAACGCACCACAAACACACACAAACACTCCTCAAACTCCTAATTTCTTACTCAAATATGTGATCCTGGTAAAATTCTATGGAGGCACCATGAATAAGGGAAGACAATGAGCATTGTAGAGACCAGGAAAACACATATTACAATAACTGAAATAATCATTGATAAATCAATGAGTTTTGCAATTCATCAAATCTTCTCAGGTCTTCTTTAAAAATAATGCATCCAGAATGTGCATGAAAGATTGTCTGTCCAGTAGTAAATTTCTATGGGTGGTAAATGGTCCTTCTCGCCCTCCCTGTCTCTAGAGGAACCACAGAGAGGACACTTACATTGAAATATACCTGATTAAATAATAAGAAAAATACGCTTCATGAGGTAGCAGGGTCTCTGCAGAGTCAGTGGGTAGCTGCTAGCCTCAGCACACATGCAGCTCCCACAGCGCTGGGGCACAGGCCGGTGAGCTCCACATGGAGGCCACCTTGCGCACTTCCCAGTCCTGCGCTCCACTGCGTCCTGTCCAAGGTGTGACGTCGAGTCGTCGCTCCAGCCAATCACTGCCAACTTAAGGCTGATGCTGAAAGGGAAAGTTGCTGGTAAGAGCTGAATATTTTTTTCACCTCTCCTCACTCTCTTTGACATTTCAACTCCACGACGGATCCGAAGGTAGACAGATTTTTATTCGGGACCTACACGTTTCACAGGAGAAATCCGGCGGAGAGAAGAAGCGAACTTATATAAACACGCACAGGATACACGGTTGCACGCCGCTGCCTTCACTCCGGTGAGTTTCGTTGGATTACACTTATAAAGACGTTTTCTAACAAGTTAATCAATTCTAAAGTTGAAAAATGTAAGCGCCGCTGGAGAATATGCTTATATTTACAATTTTGTACAAAAGCCTGTTTGCAAGCCTGATGCATGTTTGGATAAACAAACAGAAAGTGCTTCGCATGTTGCTCCATAATCAACGAAACAACATAAAGCTGACCAGTGTGAACGGATTTCTTTTTGTTGTCACCAGTACTGCTTTTATTTAATTTCCACTTTAAGCGGACAGCTTTCCATTAACACGTCTGGCGACGTGAAAACTGTCCAGACTTTATTTATCACCGCGGCGAAGAAGTCGCCGTCCAGCAGCGGAATATTCTTCAGTTCTTGGGTCAATGTTTGCTCAGCTTGTTAAAGCTTTTGGAGATTTTGGACGGGCTGTTTAGTTGTAAATAACCCCATGAAGTTAGACCGCTTCTGTAAACATCTTGTAAAGGCGACGCAAGCCTTGATGAAGAAAATCAGTGGAATGATTTCTGATTTTTATAAGATTAGTCATATTTTTGCTTTTGAATGAGAAAATGGTTTACCCCTTATTCTCAATAAATGCGCCTCTATATCTAACAGTTTTTTTTTTTATAACACACAATCCACCTCCTCTGGTTGCCTCAGGTCCAGGTTTTTCTCTTTGGTCCCCCGTGTTTCTTCCTGTCACGCTTGTTGAGCTGCTCTGTGACACCAGTAAACCAGGAGAGGGCTTTCTCGGACTGCTCACGTTAAATGTACAGCAAAGCACCGAACCATCCTGTGGAGAAACATTAACATGTTGAACTGAGATACAGTGGCTTATAACACTGCGATAATCTATTCCAGACTTAAACAGACGGTAACGCAGAACAAAACATTTTATTTATTTATTTATTTCATTTTTTTCCCATAACAATTTCTGGAAAAAAAAAAAAAAAAAGCGCAATTAAAAGGAGACGAGCAACATTTAGACAACTGGACATTTTCTTCTGTCCTGTTTCCGAAAAACGACACGCCGTCAAAAGGACTTCTTCTGTTTCTGGTGCGCAGCCAGGCAAGGGAGAAAAAAATTGGTGAAATCTCAGAGCATAAGTCCAATTAATGCAGATAAAGCCCGAATCCTACTTATCCAGCGTGCCAATGCAATATGTAAATAAAACAACGGCGGTGTCCTCATGCATCTTCTTCAAGTGATTGACTGTGTGAGTCTGAGGCTGTTTGATGAATCACAGTGACAGGAACAAAACAGCCGAAGGTCTGCAAATATTTTAAAAACAGATTTATAAATGTATACAGTAGATATACTTCAACAACAACAATAATAGTAATAATAATAGTGTGATATCACCTGAATATTCTGGGTCAGGGTTACAAACCCAGAATATACCACTAATACTAGTAAAAGCTTAGTTTAAAAATGGTAGGTATGGTGATTCAATAATTCAAGTTAATACAAAACTTAAAAAAATATCTAATTATGTGAATGTATATAAATATTATTATGTATTTATCATATTAAAAAACATGGCATTATGTAACATGTAAAGTATTTTTTCTGCAATAATAAAATATTTTTATTTAATTGAAAATTATACTTTTTTCAGCTGATAGGCGTCTTTAAATAACAGACATAACAATAGATAAAATAAAATAAAATTGTGGCTGCAACCTCCTGAATCGTTGTCACTGTTTCTTTTCAATTATTATTTTTTTTATAATAATTAAAAAGAAACAATAAGATAATTTGTAATAGATTATTATGTTGTAGAAACCCTACATATTTTTCTCATAAAGTTGCAAATAAATAAAAAATGAAAACGGCACGTTTTCTGACAGACATGCTCTGATAAACTGTAACCCTTAGTAGGGGAGCAAACAACTATATTTAAAGAGCCCAAAAAAACGTTAAAAAAAGTGTAACCCTGTCCTGAGATGTGATCTGATTTATCTCTGAAAACTTCACCAGTAAGGGTGAGCTCACATATAAATCAAAAGGGTTAGTTTACCCTCCGTTTGTAACCAGATCCCTTTTCTCTCAGCAAAAAGATGTTTTCACTTCAGATCTCCCATTCCGTTTTTTTTTTATTTCATTCTTTTATTCATTCATTCTTTCTACTTTTTTGTATTTAAAAGTTTCTAGAGGGGTACAAATACAGCGTTGCCTCAGGGGGGAAATAGCGAGCAGATTAGACTTTCCTTTCAAGGCCTGTGACATTAGTTGCTTCTAATCCGAATTGGGCTAATTGCTTTCCCAACATCACCCCCACCCTCTTTTTTATTTCTTCATTTTATATACTGTTTAATTTACAGCAATTGTAGGAACTTCGGCTGTGAATCTTGAAACAAAAAAGATGATATAATCCAAAATATTTAGAAACAGCTTTAGTCCAACTAGGTTTTAAATAGTTTGGTGTATCTGGGAAGATTTAAAAATAATCATTAAAAAAAAAAGGAATACAGAAACCTCTTGAGAGTTGAGAGACAACGAATTAGTTCTTGGACCGGATTTACAGCTTAACCAAAAAGAAACCAACAACCTACTGGAGGCATTGTTTCCAAAGAAAACTACTTGACACTCTCATCGGGGAATCTGTCTGTCAAGCCAAGGCAGCCAGGTTAGTGGCGTGCATTTTTAGGGGGTTTTGTTTTGTTTGACAGCTGCAGTCTGTGACAAGTGAGTGGCAATAACATTTGCACAACAAAAGTGCGCCTTTGTGGCGAGTTTTGCAGAAGAATTCAATATTTCTGTGGCCCTTTGAAGAGTCCAATTAGAATTTTTAAACTGTTTCTCGCTTAATAAAATAAAATGTGTTTGCAACCATGCTTAAAGTTCTCCTGGAGCTTCTAGGGTTATAGAAAACTTTATGTGGCCCTTAACATCAATCTCACTCTAATACACTCAAGCAAGGCTTTATTAATATAAACTCTTGGAAAATGTTAATGATAAAGCAATATAGCTGAGTAAAACCTTAGTTCCTCTTACTGTTTCATTTGGAACCAAGTCGAGGTCTCCTAATGGCACAAACTCCTGACTAGGAGGAGGAACAGGATAAGCAGGAACGGAGTGGGGCGTAGAGGGGTGTTTGTGGTCTAATGCATGTCTAATAGGAGGGGTCATTGACGTAAAAATGTTAGGGAACCCCCCACCCCTCCTCCTCTTTAGATGATATAAGCTGCGGCCATTCACGGCAGGCCTATAGGCAGGGCCACCAGTCTGAGTAAGTAGAAACAAAGCAGGCAGGAGAAACAGATGAATGTGCTCGTTTAGTTTACGGGTTGTTTGATGAAGGAGCAGTGGCCGAAGTGTTGTTCCTCGCCGCGGGACCCTCGGTGACAGTTTGAGCCGGTCCTCTCAGCTCATTATCTCGCCGGCCCACTGTGGGCCCCATTCAGGCCGGGCAGTCCCTCACCTCCTTCCCTTCCATTCCCTTGCCTCCCTCTCTGTTCCTCTCTGCCTGCCTCTCTCTCTCTCGGGCAGTGTCGTTTGTCTACTCATTGAACCCGCAGTCAGGAATGCGATGGTTGTTAGGGAACCCTCTTTCACCTCCAAAGTGTTTTATAGATGAGCTCTAACTTCTCTTACTTTTACACATGTCAAAAACAGTCAAGTGTAGGCCTCAATGACTTCATTGGCCCCTATCCCTAAGAAGAAGAAGAAGTAGAGAAAGATTTCCTCCCCCTCCCCATGCTTATGCTCTTCCCCTCTCTCGTCTTTTGGCCCTCTCTGAGGCACCTCCATTTTTATTTTTTTTTTGCTTCAGTTTTGGCCTCAGCGTTCACCCCCTCTCCCTTTCCATTTTTTCTGGTGTGCCTTCCTCGCAAAGTGCGCATGGACACATGGCGCAGAGGGGTTGCTTTTGGGTGCGCTGAGGTGTGCGGTAATGGTCCAGTCATTCAGCCGGTGCAGTTACGGGGAGCGTGTGGTCATGGCTACGCAGTCGTTTGCTTTACTTTATTTACGCGCGTGCTCTTCGCTGTCAGGACGCAGGAGTGACGTCGCAAATACACCCCCCCCCCCCCCCCCCCCCCCCCCTTTCCATAAAGCGCAGCGGAGCTTGCCTAAAGGGCCGCGCTCTTTACGCATGGCGCTTCTTGTTGACAGGAGGGGTATGGCTGTTCGGGAGGGGAGACGGTGATGCTCAAAAAGAATAAACAAAAGCACGTGGTGGGATTTGTTTTTACAGATTCAAGGCTACGAGTTTTAAACTGCATTATTTCTATTTAAGCTAGAAAACGTTTGCCAATTAGGGAAGCTTCTAAAACTCTGAAACAATTAGGTTTCATTTAATTAGGAGATGCAGGGAGGGGAGAGGATGTATTTTAATGCACAGACAGAGCAGCAGACAGAATGAACTGTAATAAAACTATAGCTTGCTTGCGACTAGTACGCAACATACCGCAAAAATCAGCATGCGTCATTAACATTAATCGCATCTGCCGAGCATCGACTCCTTCAGAAAAGGCACGCTGCCGCTCTTTGTGATTAATTCACTGTTACGAGCTTCAACATTCACGTGTGCGCTGCTCCGCTGCTGTTGTGTCCGTCAGTGCCCACTTCTTCCCCTCCCACCTCTTTGCAGCACAGTCTATAGCAAGCCTCAGGTTGGAGTCGAGCATGCCTTAGATTCCCTGGAAGAGGAATAGACGTTATTCGCCTATACAGCTGCTTTTGCAGCAAGTGGGCGTAGGGTGTATTTGCATGCGTGGGCTGCAAAAATTAGTGGGCTGGGAGGACTCGAGACTTTCTCTCTGCCCTCCTTTCACTTTTTTTCTTCTGCTTCTTCTTCTTCGTCTCCTCTGTCAATGTGGCTCAGTCCTGTTTCCCGCTTTGGCTGTGGAGCAGGGGGAAGTGTTTATATGGGGGATGATGACAGAGGTCGGGTCGCGCTAATGGGCCAGTGAAGAGCGACGGAGGGAGGCGAGGAGAGGATAGGAGAGGATAGGCGAAGCGCACACAGCAGACCAGGAACACATACATTCATACACTTATTCCATCAACAATCAGCATAGGTGTGTTCATTCTCTTTACCCCCACCTCCTTTCCACCACAGCTCTCTCTCTCCCCTTCTCCTCCTCCCCTTCCACCCTCCCTCTGTCTCTCTCTTCCCCACTCTGCCTCATCCCGACTCTCTCATTCGCTCTCTCACACGCCAGCGCACATCCAGCGCCAAACTCCGTGCGTCCTGACATCTGAGTTCACTGTCAATCTCTGTCTCCTTCGCAGGGATATCCCCTCCGTCTCCGCCAAATACCACTGGAAACTAATTTTTCCTCTTCTAAACTTCCTGGGAGAGAGAGAGACAACCAGATCCTGGTCGGCTTTTTGCTGTTTTTTTCTCTTATTATTTTTGGTGTGGAGAACGGGGCTCTACAGCCTATAGTTTAACAAGGACGCAGGATGCCCCAAAAAGGTGAGCTTCTAACCAAATGTTTCTCAAAATTTCTCATTTATTTGTATTATTATTATTATAAAATACAATATTTTAGCTGTAGTTTGAAGATTAGTGGTAAACTTGTGGCAGTTTTCTTCTTCGGACTGCGCTGCCTGTTTTTTGACTGGACTCATTCAAAAAGTGCGAATCGCCTTCAGTGCCTCTGTCGGATTTTATCCGCTCCACTAGTTTTTTTTTTTTTCTTGTCCTGCTGTTGTTGCGTTTAGGTCCATGGATAGCTTACCGCTTATTTATGACAGCACATAGAGGGGAGAAGGAATGAAAAAAAAAATAAAAACACGTTGAACCAGGACACTGGTCATCATGGAGAATGGGGCGCAATGACCCGTTGAGGAAAGGTGTCAGATTGATTCATGCAGGCGAGTCAGCCAAGCGCCTACTTAAAAAAAAAAAAAAAATTGAAAGAAAGAAAGAAAAAGAAAAACATAGCTTATTGTGGTTGTATTCCAAAATAAAAACTTACAAAAATGTAATATCCTTGTATGCTCATTTGGTGACCATAATTATTGTATATAGTATTTTGTATATAATTATTTAAAATATTTGAAGTGTTTTTTTTTTTATTATATTTTATGACTTAGGAATCAAAAGCTGTCTCTTAGATGAGCTTATGAAATAATCAACGTCAGACAAATTCTTAAAAATCATTTTAAGAATTCATAATAGAAAATGTGGTCACATGCTGCTGCTGCTTTTAAAATGCTTTCTTCAAACATAGATGCCGATCATTAATAAAAGATGTGCTCTGATTTAGTTTATGGGCATATTTGTGATTATAAAAAAAATTTAATTAGAAAAAGAAACATTTTGAAGTATTAAATAATTAAAAACATGTCTGGTGCTTAATATTTGATTAAAAGGAGAGAAAAATATTTTTATTAATAGAAAAACAATTTTATGTTATATATTTTTTGCATGTTTGGCCTGAGGTTGGACCAGTGCAAGGCCTTACGTGGACCGCTAATGCATGAGAATGTTGTGAGCGCAGGATCCAGCAGCCAGAATAATGCGTGTTGAATTTAGACATTGTTGTTCCGGATTACTACAGGGAAAGAAATGCAGATTAAATCCTAGTTAACCCCCAGGAACAACAACAACGTTTGAGCTTTCGACCCTAAATAAATGAATAACTACTCGGGCCTATATTTGAAGAAGGCTGGCATCTACAGAGTGACTACAAGCGCATTTATAGGGCGACATAAAACCTCAACGAAACAATTTTATTTATATTTCTGTCTAGATGCAAGTCATTAAGTTGAAAATGTTCCAACTTGCATGCTTATTTATGTGATGTATATTTTATAAAATTGCATGCTGACTGATGCGTAATGTGGGTTAGTGTGGAGGAATCTGACTGTGATTAATGACCGAGCAGCTCATTTGTTAAAACATGCAATAATCTAAAAGTAATGGCAGCCCCTGCTTGCGTCTTCCCAAACTAGTCTCGGCCTCTACACGCACATCTATGAGAGACACGACTGTGGAGCCTCCTTTTTTCTTTTTCGTTCTTTCTCTCAACACAGCTCCGCACGGAGAAAGAAAATTAAAACTTCAGACTTCTCCCTCCCTGGCCCCCTTTTTTATCTGTTTCCCTCTCTCTCTTTTTCAATAGCTTCTTTACTGCATTTGTCTTTTCCAATTGAGCGCCCCACTGCGCTGTTGTGTCGTTAAAAACGTGCTTTACAACCCGCACCAGCAGCACCGAATAACCTCCAAATATTTATAACAAGAAATTACTTTAAAAAAAAACAACAACAAAAAACACATTTCTATCTTTTCATTCCTCTGTGAGAGCAGGGCAAACAAAACCAGCATTGACGCACCAGCGGCAGAGGGGTCACGGCCGCGTGTGTGTGTGTGAGAGAGAGAGAGAGAAAGGGAGACGGAGAAGAGTGTGTGAATGCTCCCGGAGGGGGTGGATTCATGCCTCCGGCTCTTTGTATTAATCTGAACTTGTTGGTGTGTTTTAGTTGCGTGTTTCTAGTCGCGAAGGCCGAGTTTTCACCCCGGAGTTGGAGGTATATACAGAGAGGAGGGGGTGCAGCATTGTTGGGGAGACCAGTAGGCTTTGTACACCAGCTCTGTACCCCCTCCTGCTCTGTACTTTTGCAGAGCAGTGAGGCGAGGTAGACAACGTGTGTCACTGTACAGTTTCTACATCAAGTAAAGAAAAAAACAAACAAAAAAACGGGTCTCTTTAAAGGCCTCTTGCTGGGACTATGAGAGCTGATTTCTTTGTTTAAAACCCCATAAAATAAAAAGTGCTGTAAAAGAGTTTTAGCCCCCACTGGTTGTTAGTTTGAGTTTATTTTGACTGTGCTGGCATGTATGTTGTCTCACGTCAATTATAAGTCATTTGGTTGGCAACCAGATTTAGGTTAATTGTAAATAAAGTTGGGTGGGTGGGAAAAGAGGGAGGGAATGTAGACTGATAGGTTTGAGCAGATCAGTGTAGCTGCTGCTGTGCTAATGTGTTGTTCTGCTCTGTCCTATAGGGAGACATTAAGTAGTGAAAGCGGCAGATGATTGACTAAATTGTTATAGAGTGGACAGTCAACTCTGTTTCCAGGCAAGTTTAATTAAAATCCACATATATGAATATATAAATATAAACATGCACTCAGGATGTTAAAAATAAATCACTTTTGCATCTGTATATGTAAAAACAGATAAAAGAGAACAAGAAAAGGCAGCTGCCAAATTCAAATCGAAAAACATGGGAACATATTTTTAAAAAATGCTGAAATAATTATAAACTTTAAAAAACAAGTAAAATGAACATATTTCTAGGAGATTGCTGAATTTGATGCTAATCAGTTTTGTTCTTTCCTTGTGACGCTTAGAATACCACAACCAAGCCACGTGGGAGTCTGGCGTAGCCTCAATGATGCAGAACAGTAAGTTGTTTTCATAAATCTCCATTTTATTATGAAAGTTCTCATTGCAACCATAGCTTCTTAATGGGGTTGCACCACCCACTGACATTTTGCACTCTTAAAAGAAAAAAGAAAAAAAAAACATGTGCATCCTTGCAGAAATTTGCATGAGGGAAGAAATATTCTTTACTATTTAATGCTCGTTTCATCGCAGTTCATTTATTATTTTTTATACCTATTTTGCAATGATATGTATAGGCAAAGTTATTATTGAACAAGTTAATCACACTCCGTGCCTCTCCAGAGAGAGAGAGGGAGAGAGAAAGGTGGGAGAGAATAGAGGGGGGTGGGTCGAGAGGGATATTTTTTGTTTCTGCTTGAGTTGGTATTAAATAATTGCACAGCCGTCTGCATTAGCGTTAGAGCTGGCTGCCAGGGCTGCATACGAGATGAGCTTCGCAGACAAGAAAGCCTCGCATGAAACACGGGGAATGACAATAATGTCTTATGTAGATTAGTCCATGTATTCCTGCTGCACAGACAGCATGAACTTGAAGAAGAAGAAGAAAGAAAAAGTAGAAATGCTCATATTTTAACCAGTGTAGGCTCAGAGACGATAAATAAAAAGTAAGAATATTGTCATGAGTAAGAGGGGGAAAAAAAGCAAAATGAAGTTGTTTAAAGTTTTATACCTGGTGTGTGTGTGTGTGTGTGTGTGTGTGTGTGTTGAAACATAAAAAGGATAAACATGAAACATTTTCTCTCTTGCTGCTGGACAAGAGGTGTATGACATCTGTGATGAAGGTGTGTGGAATAATTTTATTATATTATAAGCCATATACCTCGATGTCTGTGCTGTAATCTGTGCGCATCTTAATCCAAACATATTTGAATCCATGTGGATTGTTGATTTATCTGACAATAAGAAGAAGAAACAAAGCCACTGTTGTGGGATTTTTTGTTTTTGTTTGTTTGTTTGTTTTATTTTTCTTCCTTGTTTGCCACTTGTCTATTACGGAGGTGATGGGGGGCCTTATCAAAGCTGTGTACAACACCCCTGCGCTCCTGCTTTGCTGCGTATTGATGTTGATGGGATGCTCCCCTGGCTTGGCGTGTGATGTCTACTGCGAATTGCCGAGGAGATATCACTCGGCCCGGCCCTTTGGGTTGTCTAAAGGTCGCGGCGGCCTCGCCGGCTTTTGTGCTAATAACTCCTGGGTGTATATGGTGGGGAGCGTCCAAATTGACACCATATGTTTTCCTATTAGTCGACTTGCAATAGAATACAAGGGCGCGTAATCAGCGCCAGCGGGCGAGATCGACTGCGGCCACTTTAGGGAATTGCCGCCATGATTAAGACTTAACCTCAGAAGCACACAGAGTGAGTTTGGTTTTTATGTGACGTCCTTATCTGACGGTTTTATTGATCCGGAGGATTTATATGATAGGTATAAATCAGAGGTGATAGAGGGGTGGAGGAAAATCAGCGCTGCTTAATGTGGAATAGGCCAATTTCAGCGTAAGAAGTCTATTAATTCCACTTAATCCTGGAATTACCAAAGAGCAAGAGGGATGATAATGGATTTACCATCAATCAGATCCGCGCTGGAAGATTATTACACATTCCGGGCAAAAGGGATATGTTGCTCATTTAAACAGATTTACATCCAGTCAAGTATAAAAGGGATTATATTTATCATAATATAAATAACGTCTACACTCATTGCCTAGTGGATGTTGCACAGTGCAGAGTAGAGACACCCACCGATTGCACACAACAGGACTGCGGTGGCTCTGAGCATTTGTTGTCAAATACAAACAAGGGGGGGAAACTGCATGTCACTTTTAATATGTTCAGAAACCGAGGCGCGCCCTCGTTTGTGTGACCGCGCGTAGCCCCTGGCCACCTTAAAACGAAGTCTCCCTCGGAGGGTAAACGAGTAGCGTCCAATTTTGTCTGAGTGATATCCAAATGCAGACAGAAAGGGTCGTTTTATCATGCTACTATTTGTCGTGACGATGCGATTTTCAAAAGCGGAGCGGTGTCATAAAGTGACATGCCTGCCACAAGTGCTCCAACTGATCTTTTCAATTAGCCTCCCATGCATGATCCGAGGCGACTTCCGCCTATTTCCAGAAATTAAGCTCAAACTTGACGTGCAGCTAGCTTTATTTTAAAGACAAATGTCAGGCAGGCTCATCATATTTTCCCCCTCTTCTATATTTGGAGCTTATTTATTGCTAAGGAGCCTCTGCTCCCGGAGTCAATGCACCGGGCGGCAGCGCAGGGGAAGGGAGCGGAGAATCAGAGCGCAGCTCAGGCACTCCGGGGAGTCAGCTTTCCCATTTGGCTTCAGGTTTGCGGGTTTATTCTTTACAGCGATGTAATTGAAACAGTTTAAGGAGATTTTTTTTTTTTTCTAAAATAAACAATTTGTTTTATAGACGTTATAACAAAAAACAAATCGCTATTTTGGAGCTTGCAGACTATTGCTCATCGCCTTAATTGTGCTCTTTTTGTACGCCTTTTTACAGCAAATATTGCAGATTTAAGGCCTCTTTATAAAATCTGTCGCTTTTTAATTGGGTTTGAAGCTTTTCATAATTTCTAAACGAGATTGTCAGCGATGCCGGTTATCATTTGGAAGATTGTTATTGAGTGAGATACTGGTGTTGGTGAGAGGATGGAGAAGTTTGCAGGTTTGAGAAAAGGTTAGTTACATTTTCTCCAGGGAGATGATCGTGGAAATATATTTTCTATCGTGAAACAGCTAATTAAGATGTCTTGGCCTGGTTTTTGTTGATGCTGCTGTCCTTTGACTCTCGTTCTGCATGTGTCAGTTGCTGTATAACTGTGCTCTGTTTGTTATCAGAGGAGATTAGGCTTTTAAACACGTTATAAGGGGAAGTTTTTTGTTTCAGTTTGACCGTATGCTGCCTTCATGTTGCATCTTTACCTCGGTTATCCTGAACGCTTAAGCCACCCTGCTCACCATTACATGAAAATCACTGTGCTTTATCACAGTTTTACCTGCTTCAGTGCTATGCTGCGCTGTGATGTGATGACTCCGATGCTTTTGTCTCCATGTAGGTCACAGTGGCGTAAATCAGCTTGGTGGTGTGTTTGTTAATGGCAGACCGCTGCCGGATTCCACCAGGCAGAAAATAGTTGAACTTGCTCACAGTGGCGCTAGACCCTGCGACATCTCCAGGATATTGCAGGTGAGATTCTAGTTTATTTATTTTTAATTAAAACAAAAATCTTTTTGCAGACTGTGTTCACAACCTAATAATGATCTGTTGGAGCAAAATTGGAACGATGCAACTCCTAAAAGATCATTTGAAACGCAATTTTCGGGCAGTTTCAAGGCAGTAAAATGATCTAATTTCCTAATTGCAAATGTAATTAGACCGCGAACAAAAAAAAGTAGTCTACCTGCTATTATATAGAAAAAATGCCTAATGTACAATTGAAGGCATATTTTCTGTGTTTATAGACCCATGATGAAGTCCAAGTGCTGGACAGTGAAAAGGTGAAAATTATTTGAGCCATCATAGATATCCCATTAATAGTCATAAATAATGTATGTGAATTGTGTCTTTTGTTCCCCGTCCAGGTGTCCAACGGCTGCGTAAGCAAGATCCTGGGCAGATATTATGAAACTGGCTCCATAAGACCGAGAGCGATAGGCGGCAGCAAGCCCCGCGTTGCCACTCCGGAGGTGGTCGCCAAAATCGCGCAGTACAAGCGGGAGTGTCCGTCGATCTTCGCCTGGGAGATCCGCGACCGGCTGCTGTCGGAGGGGATCTGCACCAACGACAACATACCCAGCGTAAGTGCATTGACTGGAAGTTGTGTGCATGATTTAATTTACCACACGCAGGGACTTTTTCCCATGCAGTGGAGGAAAAAGAGATGGGCATCCAACCATTCAGTGTTATTAAATACTCTGCGTTTCGTGAACATCTTTATTACGGATAAATGCCGATGCAGCTCCTCATCTGATTCTGACCCTCAGTATGATCATATGCAATTTGCCATTCAGGTGTCATCAATAAACAGAGTCCTCCGCAACCTGGCGAGTGAAAAGCAACAGATGGGCGCAGATGGCATGTATGACAAGCTGAGAATGCTCAACGGTCAGACAGGAACTTGGGGGACCCGGCCAGGCTGGTACCCCGGAACATCGGTGCCAGGGCAGCCCAACCAAGGTGAGCCTCAATATCACGCAGTGGCGATAGAGACACCTTGACGAATGCGGCTGTTAGGCAGTTTCTATCTGATTATGATAAAACCGGGTACTCCATCTCTGACTGATGTAGACAATCACAAAGGTTTTTGGTTTGGTAGAACGTGTTGCCATGCTTCTCTGTCTGCTGACAGGTAGTATAACGCTGTTTTTCTTTGATGCCCCCTCCCTAACAAGACCCCTAATTAAGAGTTTTCGATTAGAACAAGCTGAAGGGCATGTTTGCAGTCTGAATGCCTGCACTGTCCCAGACATGGATGTGCGTGACAGCGGCTTGTCCTTTCAGCAGAGGTGTCCATCCAACAGCCTGTACTTCCTCCCCCTTCCTACTGATGAAGAGGAGGATGAGGCAGAGCCGAGGAGCGGTGTGCGGGAATATCAGTACAAAGGAATGTTTTCCTTCACACGCAATGATTGGTTATGGGAACGGCCCGCACTATGTGTAATTGCTCATTAGAGGGGGGCTTTGTGTCTCATTATGGCAACATGCAGGAGCGTGGAGATGGATGGTGGGACTGCTGTGGAAGTGCTCCACTCCGGAGGGCTCTCTGTGCTCTTGGGCCTACACGTTGTAGGCCTAACTTTGTGCGGAAGCGCCAGCTTATTTCTGTTAAAACGAAGACATATTAAACGAGAAGGCAATTTATTTGTGTGTGATTTACACGCACCACAAAGCGGAAATACATGTGTGGAATTCAGTCAACGCAAAGGAAATTGAGCATTTATGTAATAATCATTTCGATGCGCGGGGCTGTCAACAAGCAGTAAAGTAAAAATTATAATAATAAATATAAATAATTGTATCTAATGTATTTTAAAAATTATATATTGTATACGTATTTATAAATAGTTAGTACAATATAATTACCAACACCATAGGACCGAAAATACATTACTTATAATATAATAATAATAATAACAACAGTAATAACAATGATAATAACAATAATAATACTACTAGTAATAATAATAATAATACAAATAATAATAATAATAAGACACTTTTATGTTAGACTTAAGATGGGTTATGTGGAGTTATAATAACAATAATAATAATAATAATATATGTTAGATTATTATTTTCTTTTCAAGTGCAGGAGACCTAAAATATGCTTTCCATCAGTCAAGCGGACTGAACAAGGTTACATGGAGAGTGACAGCGGTCCCAAATAGAAGACAGCTCTATATCCCAAAGACTGACGAATAAAAACCTCCGCGCCGATCTCTTCCTTTCATCCCTTTCTCATTCTCCTTTGCTGCCTATATGGCTCCAAATCCCGTCTATAGGATTTAGTCTCTCACTTTCTCTTTCAGTTTTAAGCGGTTTCTCAAGAGTGTTTTGATCCAGTCACAGCAGCTGAAAGGTGCCGCAATTGGGTCGGTATCTCCTTTTTTTTTTCTTCTTCTTCTGCTGCTACTTTTCCGCCTGACTGGTTGAGACACCGCGATACTAAAGAATGAGTTTATTTCCCAGCGCTTTTATAAAGAAAACAAAATCCCATCCGAGCATCAGTGGGTCTGGCAGACGGATAATAGCTGCACATTCGCTCCTTTTTTGTGGATTATCCGGAGCGAAGAAACAAATAGCGCGGAACTGTTGATCTATAGATGAATACCTTGTCCATTATGCAGCTGGGGAAATTGTCAAGAAACATCAGATTTCCTCCTCTGACTTTCACATATTGAAACATTTACTATCCAGGCCTAAATGAATAGGTAAAAATTTCCTTGCAGATAATTTAAATGTATTTATAAAATCGAAAACACGTTTTATTTGATGCTACTTGTGCGTGCAGGGATGAATCTACATGTTCCAACGTGAGAGGAAAAAGACGTTTATCTTGACGACAGGGACGCGCATCATTGAGATATTACATAAAGCTCCCTCCAATGGCGCACCCGCTGCTTAATTTCGCATTAACTTCTCGGTGTGATAATGATGTCCAACAACAAGACAGACATTAGTCGATAAGCCTCGCCCTGCAACTGAAGGGGCCTTTGGGCCCACCGCGGACAAGCAGGGGCCGTGAATAGATTGGTCCTATTTCGGGTTGTTCAGGGGGTTGCATGCTCTCTCCTCACTCATTTGTTTCCAATTGAAGACAGAAATCCTGACTGGCGTGTAGCTGGCCGGGGGACGTGATTAATGATGGTAGTGGATAAGGGTTAACACACTGGACTCAAAGCTCTGTTGACTGGGATCCTCGTACGCACAATGCCAGAGCACTATAGCCTGCGCGCCTCTACAGAGAGAGGATCCTTTTGTCATCCCCCCTCCCCCGGCCATCCTCCTCCTCCATCCATATATTACACCCACCGAGGACTCGCTGGTCGTCCCTGGCTGTGTCCATAGTTTAATGGTTCCCCTTACTCCTGGAGGCATTGTATCATTCTGAAAAGCGTCTTCTCCTATTCAAGAGTTGGTGGTCACCTCAATGGCTCTACCAACGCCCATATGGGAGCGACCATTGAAGCGCTGCGCTGTCCTAGAAAACAGAGGGGAATGGATTGGGGTGGTGGGGGGGGGGGGGGTTGGGCTTTTAATACATTTTATAGGGTCTGAAAAGAGGCTCGCCACATCTTGACACATTTCTCTTAACCTTTTGAGAACCCAACCCATTGTTGGGACGCGATAAGTGCGCAGGGCCATCCTGTTTTTCCCACAATATTTTATAAACACTTAAAAAACCTTTTTTTTTTTTTTTTTTAGACCAACATTTCCTATTGTTCCTAGATCACCGACAAGTGCCTGTTCAGTAATCTGGCAACACTAGGAAGAAACTGCAATAATTCCTCCAATTTTGAACTAAATTAACCATGATGGAGGCAAAGGGGGGCTTAATTAATGATGCAGCACCGCGCTCTGTACAATTATCTGTAGGCTCATGCAACACGATAATTAATTAATTATTCAATTAGATTTAATGAATATATATTTCCATTAACTTTTTTTCCCCCTCCCCTCTCATCTCCTCTCAGATGGCTGCCAACAACAGGACGGTGCAGGGGAAAACACGAACTCCATCAGCTCCAACGGCGAGGACTCGGAGGAGACGCAGATGAGGCTGCAGCTCAAGAGGAAGCTGCAGAGAAACCGCACGTCCTTCACGCAGGAGCAGATCGAGGCGCTGGAGAAAGGTCCGAAAATCAGCAAATTATTTACTCAAACTCTAATCATAATGATGATCATAATTGAATTAAGGCTGGGGGGAGAAAAGTATGCTGTTTTGGGCTTTTTATGAACCAATACCTCCGCACATACGTAATTACGCATCCATACACGTTTGCAGGTATTAACTCATGTTTTTGCCTGATTGTTTTTTTCTTTCATTACAGAATTTGAAAGAACGCATTATCCAGATGTTTTCGCACGGGAAAGACTAGCGGCGAAAATCGACCTGCCCGAAGCAAGAATACAAGTAAGAGACTTGGCCTACAATGTGTTGTTTTTTCACCTGTGAAAGTTTGCAGAACAAATGATTCTTTGGAATTTCTGTCTGCGTGAAAGAAAAGGAACAGACTCAACGGATTTGCTTTTGTTTTTATCAAAGGTATGGTTCTCAAACAGAAGAGCAAAGTGGAGGCGAGAGGAGAAGCTGCGGAACCAGCGCCGGCAGGCCAATAACTCCTCCAGTCACATCCCCATCAGCAGCAGCTTCAGCACCAGCGTCTACCAGACCATCCCGCAGCCCACCACACCGGGTAGGTCCACCACACACAGCGGCGAGAAGTTTCAAATTCTTCAAAGTGAAACACGTTTAAATATTTCCTTGCTGTTTTTTTTTTTTGAAAACCTATCTATCTCTCTATCTATCTATCTATCTATCTATCTATCTATCTATCTATCTATCTATCTATCTATCTATCTATCTATCTATCTATCTATCTATCTATCTATCTATCTATCTATCTATCTATCTATCTATCTATCTATCTATCTATCTATCTATCTATCTATCTATCTATCTATCTATCTATCTATCTATCTATCTATCTATCTATCTATCTATCTATCTTTATGTCTAACACTATTCCTGGTCACAGTTCTCAAATAAATGTCATTAAACATCTACAGTGACACATTTAACTATCTGCTGATCCAAATCAGACAATATCTGTGTGAAATATCACTAAATAGTAATATGTCACAATCTCTGTGGATTAAAATAGTAAAAGAGGTAGTGTGCTCTAGTACACTAGAAGGAAAGCCATGCTTCTCTTTTTAATGGATAACTGAGTAAAATCTCACAGCTGACTATCTGCATAATTGCAGAATCAGCCAGGACGGCACACCGGCAGAGCTGAAGCTCATGCTCACAAGTCAGTCACCTGAGAAGCACTGTACAGTATCTCTCTGGGCCGGTCAACATGTCGAATAGGATCACGAATGAAAAGAGCTCTTATATATGTGTGTATGTTTGTGAGCGCAATTTCTGCTTTTTTGACTTTTTTCCCTCCATCCCCTTACAGTGTCTTTCACCTCTGGGTCAATGCTTGGAAGGCCTGACTCTGCACTGACAAATACCTACAGTGCGCTGCCCCCCATGCCCAGCTTCACCATGACCAACAATCTACCTATGCAAGTAAGTATAGAACCTTTTAGTGATGTTTTCAGATGATTCAGTTTATTGCAAATGTGAAAACAAACACACCAGAAGTAAGTCCAAACAGACACCCTCAAAGTTTTCCTGAAAAAAAGCACAAAAGCAAGAAAGAAAGGCTTTTATGACCCAGAAATATTAAAAACTCCAGAATAAAAAGCTATTGCAGATTGCTGAGCTGAAAATATGGTTGGCTAAGCTAATAAATAATTTTCTCCTCATTTTATAGCCCAGCCAGACCTCCTCTTATTCCTGCATGCTGCCTACCAGTCCGCCTGTGAACGGGCGGAGCTACGAAACATACACGCCCCCTCATATGCAGGCACATATGAACAGCCAATCAATGACCACTTCTGGTACCACCTCAACAGGTAGGCAGAAAGTTCATTGTTTACCAACATCCTTATGGGAGCTAATCATAGCACTGTGAAATATCTGCCACCTCTCTTTTAATTAGGGGGTACTGCATAGCTATCTCTGATTCATGATGTGTCGCTGCAACTTTACCTTTCCATCCTGCATGTTTGAGAGACTTCCATCTTTTAAACATCTCGGTGATATCATTTTCTCTTCTGCAGCAGCGTGAGCCCTGTTCATTTCATTGCCACTCTGAGCCATCATGTCAGCCCCACGACTCCAGCATATAGTTTAGTTCCACCCCATTAGGGTGCTGTTTCAGAGGGCCATACATACTGGTTATAGTCATGAAGAGTTAATCATGCATAACCACATTTCCTCTGTGCTAAATTGCTAATTAATTTGATTCATTTGCTGTTGTACGCTCTCTGTTTAAATGCCATCGCCATGGCCTCAATTTATCGAGCTTGCAAGCGTTTCAGAGAGTGCCTGTGTGCAGAGCATTGTGACTCACTGCAGCGCCCACCCACCCCCACCAATGTCCACTCATTTTTACAAGCTTTTAAAGTACGACACTCTGTCCTGGTGTCACCTCTGACTGCACATGGTGCATCCACTCATCTATTTCCGACCTCTACAGATATATTTTCCTTCATCTCTTTGCTGATGGATTTCTGTATTTTTTTTTTTTTTATTTCATTTTTGTCTCTGCAGGACTCATCTCTCCTGGAGTGTCTGTCCCTGTCCAAGTCCCAGGGAGCGAGCCTGACATGTCTCAGTACTGGTCAAGACTACAATAGAGAGAAGAGCTACTTCACCCTGTAAGCACCCACTCCACCATCGCCCTCCGGCAGTGCTCCTCACACATACATGGCACAGGAGAGTAGGGGAAAAAAGGCGTGAGAGGGTTGAGGAAGAGGCAACAGTCAGGAGAGGAAAGAACGAGAAGGACTCTGGGAGAGCCTTGGGACGTCTGGGCTTTGTTTCCCCTGCTGGGACAGTGTGCTGTTGTGTAGCTCTAGGCACATTCAAACGAGGACTTGGAAGACAGACCAAGAGTGGAAAGAGCGAAAAAAATGGACCTCTGTATAGTGCCCGGTGTTAAATTTTTATGGAACAAAAACTTATCCGTTCTTTTTCTATTTCCAACTTCAGTCATTGTTTCCCTTTTTTTCTCTGGTGTGTTTGTAAATGGTCATTTGTATGTTATTATGAAAAAAAAAAGAAAAACAAGATCAAGTACTGATAGATGGACTGCTAGAAAACCATGTTGGTTTTGCTTTTTTTTTTTTTTTGCTAAAGGAGAAGCTGAGAGAATCTGCCATGACTATCTTTTAATCTGCTTATATCGAGACTTTCTGCCAGCCTTTTGCATGGTCTCTGGACGCATATCATTAAAGACGAGAAAAAAGCTGGAGGGAAGACTCTTACTGTGACAGAAAAAAAGAAAACTATTTATTGGTCTTATTTGTTACGAATGGATATGTAGTGGAGGAAAACTCAAACTCAATCCACCCACTGAGGCGGCGGCGGTCTTGGCCCCTCTGATACAGGGCCGTGCATTTATTAGATTGGGATCCTTATCAGCAGCTCCAAGCATGCAAAGACGGGACAGCTTGCAACACAACTTGGACCTTCTGCTTCTGTTGTTGAATTGATTCTTTAGATTACCGCCGAGAACATTACGCGTGGAAAACAGATGCAGCAAGAACACCCCCCAACCCCCGACACCTGTATTCTGTAAATGGTTGACTGCGTCTTCGATATAATCCAGTTTTTTAATGTCCAAATGTAAAGTACTTGTCTTCCCTTTTTGGAAATCTTCAACAAAGATTTCTCCAATAAAAGTCGATTTGAGTTTTGAATCCCCGAGAATATTCTATAAATGTTCCATGCATCATGAACTACATTTCTTTAGGGTCAGGTACAATTTGTCTCTTAGGTATAGTTGTAATATAGTGTCCTATGGTCAAAAAATTTGCAACTAGAAATATTTAATTCCTATAATTATGATTAAACATTGCTTGACAAGAGTTTAAAACTTAAGCGTTTGGCAGTTGTTTACAAGTACATATCAGATCTAATCATTGTTGATTGTAAAACAGACCAAAGCCTTTTTTGTATTTCATCTAGAACAGGTTTCATTTCTTTCTCTTTCTTTCTTTCTTTCTTTCTTTCTTTCTTTCTTTCTTTCTTTCTTAAGATATTAGTCTTGTGTTGCAAAATGTTATAAACACTTCGTTCAACTACATCAGCTTCAAAGACTGCAGTTGAACCTCCCGCAGTCCTTATTTATAATTAAAGACCATGGGATGGGTTTTTTTTTTCTTGCATCATCTGTCATCATGCTCATTTTGAGTTTTGCATTTTATTTCAGTGTGTGCGTAGAACATGGACACATACCGGGGTTTACATCTGAGCTTTGCTTCTGACATAAAACACGCTGTCTCTTAAATATTTCAATTTAATTTTATTTAAAATGGAGCTTTCTAAATGTATTTTGTGAAAACTATAAAACATTTTGTACAGTAAAAAATGTGTCTTAAAGAAAGACGTTTTTTTTTCTTGGTGCAGTTTGAAGAATGAATCATTGCTGCATGTTTAAATAATCCCTAGTGAGGCAGCTTTTTCTACACACAGGGACACTTCAAATTCTCACCAAAACAAAGGTGTCGAGAGTAACAAACCTCTCCTGATGTATGGGGCTGAGCCGAGTCGACACAGACCACACAACAAAACACCACCACACAATGAGAAAGGTCAAGCAATTCACCATCGCCGGCTCTTGTTTTAGTGGAGTTACGATGGTATGAAAAAAAATAAAGAGGAGGAAGGAGCAGAGAGAGGGGGAGGGCAAAAAAAGTTGGGAAAGATAGCAGTCAGAGCCTAGAGCGAGGCAGAGGAGCGATTGTGTGGCAGAGTGAGTTATTTTGCTTCACTTGCTGCCTCAGCAGGGGGGGTTATGTGTGTGTGTGTGTGTGTGGATTTAAAGGGGTGTGTGGAGAGACAGTTTTTATAAGGCAAAGATACTCAGGAGAGGAGTGGGGTCAGGTAACATTCACACAGCAAGCAACAGCACCAAACGACCTGCTAAACTGATCAATCAAATTTACACGTCTCGCTCAATATTTATAGCGCAATCTGAAGTTGGAGGATTGGAGATTAATCCGATTTTTTAGAGGATTTGCCATTTCTCTATTCATTTAATTCACTTTATCTCATAAATGGAAGAGCAGTGTTTTATGCTCGGAGAGAGAGAGAGCGAGAGAGAGAAGAAAACAAAGAGCAAAATGGGAGGAACATTATTGGTTACAGGGAGAGAAATGAAGATGGATTCAAAATGCAAGGCCCACATTTAGTGGAAATCTAAATAATACACATCTTTGGGGTGAAATGCTTTAAATTTAATTCTCACTCACTGTGAAGTCAGTGAGTTTAAAACGTTCTTGTGCACTTTGTGCTTTATGATCTATTCTTAATGGGGATGGGCTCATTTTGAGAGGTTGTAATGCAAGTTCAAACTGTAGAGAACAGAAGCAGGCACTTAAGCTCTCTGCTGTCTGTGGGAGCAAGCACTTTGCCTGCTCCCACCCAGACCTTTTACATATTTTGGACAAATATTACAATCATGTTCTCTGTAACACACACCTGAGCATATACATTTGGTTTATCAAAAGCATAGTTTTCAGAAACGTTTAAAAATGTCAAATTTTCAAACAGCACTGCGGCACAGTCCTCCTCAAATAAAAGAAAACCAAGATATGAGGTAAAGCAACTGTTGGACAACAGATTTGGCTTTAGTTAGGAATCAAATGGACATGAACAGCTGCTGTCGGGACATAGTCATACAGCTGAATTCAGCTTACTGAGTCACATTCTCCATCTTTTAAACCTTTATTACGAGGGCATTTTAAAAGGTGGTTCGTTAAAAATGTGTTTACTGCACACCGCTCTTTAATAAGACTGTGATTTGGTTTATTATTTTACTTTGACGTAATTAGATAATTTAGATTTTAAATTGTTCTCACTCAACCAATAAGTTTTGTTCCTGATTAGAAATGAGGCAGGTATCCCTCAAAAGACAACAGATCAATGTAAAGGAGTATTAAATGACAAAGGAATCTGTTATTTATATTATATTAAACAACGGCATGTGTAAAATAATTTATACCCTTCTCAATAATCAATAGGAAAATCTTTATGGGCATCACACCAATCAAACTCTTCTTATAATTGCTGACCCACTGTTTCCATTTGTATCTGACCAATAATTTTGATGAGCTCCCTCCTGGCCATCACCCTAATCTTTTGCTCCCTCTCTACAAGAATTCTCTATCAAATTGAAGTTGGGACTCTGGCCAGGCCACCCCGAAGTGTTATTATTGCTGAGAAACATGTTGGTAAAATTAAAAGACTACCCAACTGTACATTTGAACTCTTGAGATACTAAGAACCATTATTTATTGTAGAAAAGGGGTTACAAACAAACAAAAGGCAACATGTGGTGATTTTTATAACCCACTATGCATCCCTGTGACAACTTTATAGGAACCAATGTGAACCAGGAAAAACATCACCACAGGTTTCACCTGAAAAACCTGCCGAAACGGATGTTCTCTCATTTCTCAGCCTGTGACCAAAATTAAAACATCAAAACCGTCTGATTTGGTCTTTATCGTCAATAGTGTGACTGTAAATTTATCACCACCTAACTGAAACCAAGAATTCATTTAAAACACATTTGAACTCTGAATGGGGAAACAAGCAAAAGTTATATTCAGTCTGGGAGGAATGTACACAAACTAAATGTCACATTCGTTCATTACAGCTGAATTACTATTTGAATTGCTGGTTGGAAACTGAAGCAATATTGCTGTGATTCTGGGGTGCAAACTGCCATAAGCTAATTTATAGAACTTCAAATTAACCAATTGCTGGTTCAGTTGTGGGAAAAATGTACACATGAAAGGTGATGCCAACCATGTCAATGGAGTCTCATTAAACTTGCAACCACTTTGTTATATATAATGTTTCAAACATCATGCTGACCATGTTACAGTTTCTTAATGTTTTGTTTACTTTAACTGAATTTTGCATCCTCTGACTGTACAGATGCAACTATAACAACCCGAGCTCTTAATGTTGATGACTGCCGACTAACAGCTGATTGTAACATACAGAAATATACAATAGAAACCAGATATTTACATACACCGTGTAAAAAGAGACATAATCTACTTCTCTCTGTGCAAAATTTAATCAGACTAAATTATTTTGATGCAACACCTCAAATATTAGGAAGAGAATCATTGACCTCCAAAAGTCTGGTTCATTCTTGAGTAGAGTCTCCTGATCCCTGATGGTGCCACGCTCATTGGTTTAAACAATTATACTATGTAGAAGTATAAACATAACGGGAATGTCCAGCCATCATATATTTTAGGAAGGAGATGGGATCTGTGTCCAATGATAATTGTGTTTTGGTGTGAGATGTGCAAATCAACCGCATAGCAAAAGCAAGATACTTTGTTAAGATGTTGGGTGAAGAGAGGGTCATTATCCACAGGAAAACCAGTCCTGCCCCAGCAGGGGCTGAAAGGCTGACGTCACGCGAATAGTCACATAAAAAGCCTGATGGTAGTTTACAAATGCACAGAGGGAAAAATACTTTTGGAGACATTTCCTGTTGTCTGATCAAACTACATTTGAAGGGTTTTAACATAATGACAGTTGGTCCATGTGGAGGACAAAGGGAAAAGCTTGCAAGCCTGAGAACACCATCTTAACCAAGAAGCACAAGGGCAGCAGCATCATGTTGTGGGAACATTTTGCTACAGGAGGGAATGATGCACTGTACAAAACAGATGATATCATGAGGAAAGGACATTATGAGTAGATAGTGAAGCGACATCTCAAGACAGGGAGTTAAAGCTTGAGCAGAAACAGGTCTTCAAATGGACATTAACCATAAACATACCACCAATAACGTCAGCATTATGCAATGGCCGTAACAAAGCCTTGATCTCACAGAAAATTTGTGGTCAGAGTTGAAAAGTGTGTGAGCAAGGAAGCCTACAAACCTGTCTTTGTTACACCTGTTCTGTCAGGAGGGATGGGTCAAAATTCCAGCAAATTCATGCAAGAGGCTTGTGAAGCAGTAATGAAAAATCTGATCTAAGTCATCCAGTTGGAAGGGCAATTCTACCAAATGCTTAGGAAATTTATGTAGAACTGAATTAAAAGAAAAAAAAAATTTCTAAAACTCCTAACTGAGCTAAAATAGAAAACGTTGAATCAGATTTAATGTCAGACAGCGAGTAAACACAGTTTTGTTTGTTTTTATACGTGTGTGTAAATGGTTTCCGCTGTAGCTAATAATAACTCACAGTGGTGCCAAACAATTATCGGAGTAAAGGCCAAATCTTCATCAGCTGAGAAGATTTCAATTTTTATTATTGATGTATAAAAATCCAATCATGTTTGTTGATGATCTGAAAATCAAAGAACATTGAACTAGCAAAGTAGCACTGAACTTTTTCTAGTCAGACAGTGGAACAAAAAGAAACAAATATTTTCTGTAGTAATGTAAAAACATGGCAAAATGAATTTATTCTCCTTTAATCCATTTTAAACTTGTATCCTGACTATGTCGGTACCGAAATATCAGTAAGTTGGAAAGCTGCGTTTTTCTTGACAACACAGGGTTTTATTCACCTATAATTGTGACTTGTGTGTGTCACCACAACCCGCTCTGAACACGTTGCAGACGGTTACTCATTCTGCCAAGTTTCAACAGGCAAAAACATTCAAAGTGGCATCAACTTCTGACGAAAGAAAACAAAAATGAGACATTTAATTTTTCATGTTGATTCATTTTTTTTTACTCCATGTAACAGTTGTCATCACAAAGCAGTTCCTCCAGTAAACACAGCTGATCAGGTGTGAAGCCTAAACCCAAACCCAGCTTTTCCTATTCCCTCTGCCCACATTCAGGTGTTTTTTATTTTGCTCTGCTAGGTGGACATAGATTCCCCTCATCAAAGCGGTGTGGATCACACTGAGAAATTTCTATATGAACCTACAACCAGTCAGGCAGATCAGAGAGCTGCCATTCAGGATCCTCCTCAGAGCTGAACTAAAATTCAAGTAGAGAGAACGTGTTGGGTTTTGTACAGTTGTTCTCTTCTTTAATTAATTTCACAGGGCCACACTGTAACGTCCCGAAACATAAATTGTATTTGCTGAATGATGTAAATGGTGGAGCAGCGCAGCGGATGCCTCTTGTTTGTAAAAAAAAGCCAAGAACAAAGATAAATTATTCAATGTTTGCCAAGACGGAGAATCCGTAACGGCTGTAATATTTCATGATTACACTGGAGGCAGAGACAAACACAAATAAATTAAACGTACCAAATCTTAAATAATTCTTCTACCTGGAATCTAATTAGGTTAAGAAATTAGCTTTTTGTGTGGGTAACAAGAGTGAAAAAGAAACTAACTTGTCTTGTAATGCAAGTTTTTATGACAGTTTTGAAGATCACTAGACAATGTATAAACAAAATTATGTCAATTTCATATTTTTCCATACAAAACATAAATGCTAATAATAAATGTGTTTGTTATGAGCAGAGGTGTTGTGGATCTTTAGATCTTCACCCCTGAATGGGTTGATTGGCAGGTGGAAACAGCTGGCTGTCATGTCGCAGTTGACATCACCTGAACGACGCAACACCCTGGTCGCCACAGCAAAGAGGGCAACGGCCACAGCATTCCAATTCCAGCAATCCAATTGGTTTCCTGAAGTCAGAAGTCTAGATTTTTGGAGCCACATGCAGAAGCCACTCCTGCAAGATCCCCCCTGCTGACACGACTCACCGTCTCGGATAAGTCCGGAGGCAAATGCAATCGCTAGGAGAGACAGAGAGAGAGAAATGGAGCGTTAGAGACACAAACAGTGGCGGTACAGTAGATCAGCATACAGTAGGTAGTACACTGTGCTTATTCACAGAGAACCATGTTGAGTTGAAATTGCATTAGATGCTTCAGCAGTCCCTTTAACACTGACAGCATCGAGGAAATCTGCTACCTTGCTGCTAAATGCTTCAGAGAGCTTTAGGTCTGTTACGTCTCACAGGCATGAAACTGTATTTATACCAGTGTGTCAGATTTTATAGAATAAGAAAAATAAACAGAAAATGAAGGGAAGGAGAGAAGAAAAATAAACAGAAAATGAAGGGAAGGAGAGAAAGTGTTTGATCTGGCACTAAAGGGTAATATATACCCAGATGGCTATTTTTGCACAGGCAATGTTTGCTTTGTCTTTAAAAAAAGAGCTGTTACAATCGTGTGCTTTAGCCATTTCACAGCAAAGCTTTTCTTTATTCAATGCACAATAACACTAAGAGGTTAATAAGGGACACTCATGTAAACCTCCCTTTACCAGCATACTGTGGAGGGCCACACTTCCAAGCTTTCTTCAGAATCAACAAGAAAGGCCACCAACGGACCACAGCGAACAGAGTCCTGAAGGGCTCTCAACAGCCTGAGAGGAGGTGAAGTATCTTCCAAGTCAAGTGTGCCCCCACCGACAATGGTGTTGAGTAGCACGTTGCTCGAGTGTCTTTCAAGGAAGTTAAATCAGAACGCTGCCATTCTTTGGGACAAGAGAGGTTAAACCCTGTAATTTGCCCTGAAAGAATCTGCCATGACATCTGAAACCCTCTGGTCAAAGCCTGCACTCCCACCCAATCCCAACTAGTTAAAGCTTCCCTGCCCGCCACATCCGCATCCCCTCCAGACATCCAGCTTTACAGGAGAGCCCTTCCATTCCCACAGATGCTTATCTTTTTTCTAAACGACTAGGTGTTTGGGTACAGGGTTTAGGAGATTTTTATAAAGAGATAATTTAGGACTACGTAATGTCCCTTACCCCTTTAGGGTAGGCAACTTCCTCCTACTATTCAGTCTTGTTCTTGGAAACATCTGAGTTTGCTGTAATATCACTAATGTTTTTGTCTGATATGACGGTCTGAGTTCCTGCTGATGAGACAACAATTTAGAGCTACTCAAGTGGTATTTTCTACTCAAACAATACCACCTTTCGCAAAAAATGTCAAGCTGGGACACAGAAGCTGTCCTGGCATCTTTGTGTGTTTTCAACTTACTGCCATAATGCCCCTGAGTTGTCAACCGAGGTAGTTGCATCCACTTAACAGTCATTTTATGTAATGGATAATCTTTGCGGCTCGAGGGTCTAATGTAGTTATGAAAGGTGGTCTGTGAGACAAGTCGCCTGTTGAATTTAGGGAAAAAACACATTTCTTGACTTTAGAGTACAGTGGGCAGCTTGCCCTGAATTACGCCGAGCTCGTACACATTGGTTCCACACTAGAATTTCTGGACTTTTCTGCAGGTTTCAGAACTTTCTGGAGATCCGAGTACAAAATATTAACCATAAACCTGTTTGAATAGTAGTCGCGTCTTATTATTTTTAGGTTCCACAAATAAGGAAATAGCGAAATGCAAAAATTTGTTTAAAATTTTTGGAGTGTTGGACCATTTCACTGCTTTCGTGGCATCTGGAAAAAGTTTTATCAGGACTATTTTAAAAATATATAACTCTTGGACCTGAAATACAGTATCCTAGATTAAATGCAGATTCTTTAACAGTGTGGGAAGTTTGGTACCTTTACTTTGTAAACATTACCACCACAATTAGCCTTTTCCTGCTTTGTTTGACATTGTAGATCTGATTTAACAACAAAAGGTTCAGTTCAATCCAAATGTGGTTGTCTAGAGACCAAAGAATTTGTAAAATTACTCTTTTCTAATTCCTGAATAAGTGTGCTTCCAGAAAGTAAAAAAAAAACAAAACAACAAATTACCACAAAATGCTGGAAATTAAAATAAAAGACATGATTTAAATATAAATTAATATGAAAGCCATTCAATATTTGTCCAGTTCTGTAAAAAAAAAATTTGCAACTTTAAAACATAGGAGCTTCAAACCAGTGGTGGTGATGCTTAGAAATAAAACTAAACTGCCATGATGACACACGAATTATGTGTTTTACTCTTCAGAATGGGAGATGTTCGACATTTAATTTATGTGAAACTCTTTATATTGACACCCACTGAGTTCTAGTCTATGATCTTTCGGTTCTGTGACGCCAGCTTCATTTTAGAAAGCTCACGTTTGCATGGGACATGGTCGGCTTGATTGATTACTCATACATTGACATAGACAGCAAGGAAAGGGATTTGTTTTAGGCTATATGACAGAAATGTTTCCTGAGGTAAACAGAAGAAAGATAAGTGCGTATTTTTAGAGACTTGGAAAGGACATGTAAATGATTTCAAGAGTAAGACAAAAACATGAAGAGGATGTAAGTAAGACAATAAAGTTTGTTAGCTCCTTTTCCCACCTACTCTATTCCATATGAACACAAACATCTATGGAGTCATCTAGAAGCCTTGCTTTGCTTCCATCCCTGCCAACCCTTACCTGGCTAACCTTTCGTGTCTTCAGTTCACTCGAGTGTGATTGAAAAAGAAAAACAATGCATTGATCAAGCCTGGACTCAGTCCTGCTTAGTGCACTGCAGCAGAAACATGGCACAGAGAGAACCGGGGGAGAAAAAAAATCAATCATATACATCACCCTCGCTGGGTAAGTTAAAAAATAAATAAATAAAACACCACTGTCTGTCTGCCACGCACTCACGGGCCTGCCTCTCTTTGGCTCTGGGCTTTGAGAACCCACTGGGCATGTGCAGAGCGAAGGTCAAAGCAATCCAGAAGTGAAGCTCTGCTCCTCTAACCTTTGAGTTCAGGGGCAGCTGAGAACAATCAATGGTAACATCAAAGTTGGAGGGAGGAGCAGACAAAACCAAATCGATCGGTTTGGCACACTGAGGGAACAGGCAGCCTTGCAACAGTCAACAACCACCACATTCAGGTCCTTCTCAAAATATTAGCATATTGTGATAAAGTTCATTATTTTCCATAATGTCATGATGAAAATTTAACATTCATATATTTTAGATTCATTGCACACTAACTGAAATATTTCAGGTCTTTTATTGTCTTAATACGGATGATTTTGGCATACAGCTCATGAAAACCCAAAATTCCTATCTCACAAAATTAGCATATCATTAAAAGAGTCTCTAAACGAGCTATGAAACTAATCATCTGAATCAACGAGTTAACTCTAAACACCTGCAAAAGATTCCTGGGGCCTTTAAAACTCCCAGCCTGGTTCATCACTCAAAACCCCAATCATGGGTAAGACTGCCGACCTGACTGCTGTCCAGAAGGCCACTATTGACACCCTCAAGCAAGAGGGTAAGACACAGAAAGAAATTTCTGAACGAATAGGCTGTTCCCAGAGTGCTGTATCAAGGCACCTCAGTGGGAAGTCTGTGGGAAGGAAAAAGTGTGGCAGAAAACGCAGCACAACGAGAAAAGGTGACCGGACCCTGAGGAAGATTGTGGAGAAGGGCCGATTCCAGACCTTGGGGGACCTGCGGAAGCAGTGGACTGAGTCTGGAGTAGAAACATCCAGAGCCACCGTGCACAGGCGTGTGCAGGAAATGGGCTACAGGTGCCGCATTCCCCAGGTCAAGCCACTTTTGAACCAGAAACAGCGGCAGAAGCGCCTGACCTGGGCTACAGAGAAGCAGCACTGGACTGTTGCTCAGTGGTCCAAAGTACTTTTTTCGGATGAAAGCAAATTCTGCATGTCATTCGGAAATCAAGGTGCCAGAGTCTGGAGGAAGACTGGGGAGAAGGAAATGCCAAAATGCCAGAAGTCCAGTGTCAAGTACCCACAGTCAGTGATGGTCTGGGGTGCCGTGTCAGCTGCTGGTGTTGGTCCACTGTGTTTTATCAAGGGCAGGGTCAATGCAGCTAGCTATCAGGAGATTTTGGAGCACTTCATGCTTCCATCTGCTGAAAAGCTTTATGGAGATGAAGATTTCATTTTTCAGCATGACCTGGCACCTGCTCACAGTGCCAAAACCACTGGTAAATGGTTTACTGACCATGGTATCACTGTACTCAATTGGCCTGCCAACTCTCCTGACCTGAACCCCATAGAGAATCTGTGGGATATTGTGAAGAGAACGTTGAGAGACTCAAGACCCAACACTCTGGATGAGCTAAAGGCCGCTATCGAAGCATCCTGGGCCTCCATAAGACCTCAGCAGTGCCACAGGCTGATTGCCTCCATGCCACGCCGCATTGAAGCAGTCATTTCTGCAAAAGGATTCCCGACCAAGTATTGAGTGCATAACTGTACATGATTATTTGAAGGTTGATGTTTTTTGTATTAAAAACACTTTTCTTTTATTGGTCGGATGAAATATGCTAATTTTGTGAGATAGGAATTTTGGGTTTTCATGAGCTGTATGCCAAAATCATCCGTATTAAGACAATAAAAGACCTGAAATATTTCAGTTAGTGTGCAATGAATCTAAAATATATGAATGTTAAATTTTCATCATGACATTATGGAAAATAATGAACTTTATCACAATATGCTAATATTTTGAGAAGGACCTGTATATCAGTGGCAGACAATGTTACTGTCACCAAAGCCGTGAAAACTTATTTTACACTATCTTCCAATGCAGGTGCATGACTTTCAGTAGCAGGAAAGATTTACAAATTAGCGTGATCCTGTTTAGATATTAACACCCAAAGCAGTAAACCTTTTTAGCAGGACTACATACTCGCATAGATATCAGATGAATGGGTTTTAGCACAAGCCTTGGAAAGACTTGGTCAGAGAGGCTCTGAGTCGGCTTCCCTATGACCTGCACACCCCATGGTGCAAACAAGGACATCCGGAAAACCCTCAGAGGCATAGCAGGGTGGATGTTTGTGTGAGATCTTTTCTGTGCTGCCTGGCAACCTTAGTGAGGGTGGAGAAAGAATGGAGAAAAAAAACAAGTTGGAGGTGGTGGAGGGGTGATGGTGGGTGTTAGATGGGAGTGGACGGCGGGAAAAAGGACCACTGGTTGTGCTGCACTGATTGAAAGCGTGGGGTGGGGAAGAGAATGTGAAAATGGATGTGTGCCACAATCTTAGTGTGATTTTGTATGTGATGTCACTGCTCTGTCACTGGTGGTGGTCAGGGGGATTTCAGCTCCACTCCCTGGCCAGAGGGGCTTGGGCCATGCTGGCAACAGGGCGAGTGGCAACAAAGCTCCAAACGAGTGCTAAGCACTTCATGTGAGCCCTGAGGGCTGGCCCACAGACTAGCTTAGCCTAAGAGGGTTATTGATATCACTTACTAAAGATCTAAAACATGCAACACTTAAAGAGTACAACAAACCATTATCCTTGGTCCATCATAGCTTCCTAATATAGCTTTATTTGTAACTATGCGTGATTTATGGGTCAGAGAATGTGTACTATTCAGTTATTTTACCAACAGGCAGCTACAAAGGAGCCACTCACACACACAAAAAACCTCCAACACCATCAAAGGCATTCCACTGATGCTAACGGGTTGCTAATGAATAGAGTATTAGGTGCCAATTTAACGAGTCATTTCTTCTATAGTTTCGGCCACACTTTCAAATGGCCCGTGTCACTGTACAGCTTAGAACTATGGGAAACCCAACACCTAGTTAAAACACATGACCACTGCGATGGCTGTTCCAATCAGATTAGCCGTGGGTGGAACGTGCAGCTTGGAGTGACACAACATTTACCTTCAATGCCACCATAACACTATCACTGGTGAAATGTAGCCGCAGTTTTCATAATCTGCTTTGAGTGCGTGAATTACAACTTGGAGTACTAACATTAGAAATTGTGAAAAAGCAGTTTGGCTTTACAGTGTGATACATAAAAAGGGAAATGCCTGATGCTGTACCGATAGAGAGCAACTCAGAGTACAGCATTATAGGCAGTTTGATTTTGCCATTTCTGTTTCCCTGAGCAGCACAGCTGTAGTGCAGCTACTGTGAACTAATATGTCTGAACCTGACACTGGGTCAGGGTCCTCTATTTCAAGCCCCTTTCTACAACCAGGTAAGGGTCAAAACAGCAGCAGAATGTTTTACGTCTAAAAACTGTGCAGATATATCCCAGACTTGCCTCCCTGTTCATCCACTAAACCAGCTAAATCACCTTTAGAGAACCGTAATCTCCTCACCCTTCTAAAGTTACACGACATTGTGTGGGAAATCATTTGCTGAATCTATTGGAACCCATATTGGATTTGGCACCCCCCAAAAAACCTCACATAATGAGGTAATGTGTTTGTTTACTTAAGACACAAGCTATCATTACATTTACGCTGGCAATTTCAGAAAATACTTCCGCTGCCCTACTAGAAAAAAAATAAATAAATGCAGGAACAACTAGGCATAAATCCCATCACTTTTCTGTGGTAATTCTAACCCACCTGCACTGAACAAAGACCCAGAAGTACTACCTTCCTCTTATTTTGCGACAACAAAGAGTGAAACAGGACCCTCTGCTTTGCTCAGACAAAAACCTGTTTATAAGAAGGCTCTTTCGAATTCACACTTCAGTTAAAACAGTCTTTCTACCATTCACCTTTTATCAATCATTTAATTGAAGTTTTAATGATGAAGTTCTTTCTAACTGTTATTGTAAAGTTGCTAATGTATGAGTTCAAATTTAAAGGTGTTCTACCACCTGTTTATTACGTATAGGAGTTAAATAAATATATTTTTGGCACATGTTTGTGTCACAGAGTAGGCTAGAGGGTAAATACATTTACCGGTCCATGCATGATGTTATGGGGTGAAGCATATATCTTGCAACACAAGGTGCAGAGGGTGTTTTTTTCCCCTATTAATATGTCAATTTGCCACCTTTGTGAAAAACAAGTGTGTTACACAAAACTCTTAAAAAGCAACTCTGCTCTGAGGCACTGAGGAGGTATGTCCCGCCCGGCACATGGCCCGGAAGTTGAGTCATGATGGACCAGGGCAAACTTAGCAGCAGCTTTGTCTAACAAAAACAAAAAACATAACTCAGCCGAGAGTTGGCATTTTGTGGAGTTATTTTATCATTGGGCCTAATGATGCAGTTTAACAATAGGAGTATTAGAGAAAAAAGGAGGATAAAAGTGTGATTTTACTAAATTCAGTGTCAGTGGAAAGACAATAAAGATTTAAAGGTAAGAGCTTCAAAGCCATTAAACACAACTGTAAGCTGCTTTACAACCTTTAATTACCATTATGTAATTAGAGGTCATGAAGAAAGTTGCTGCAGAGCTCATAGTTGACAATGAGAGACAATATTGGGCAAAATCATTTCCAAAAACAGAGAACAGAGAAAACTCACAGATACATATTGCTTTTGGTAAAGAATCCAGATCAAAAACAGCTTTCCAACAAATTGGATTTATTCTTCACAGAAAAAGTGCATATGGTTTGAAAATGTTATTGATTAACCTCATTTGAACATAACACAGTAAACAGAGGATTGTATCTGAAAAAAAAAAACGAATAAACAAACAAATGTATGACCATGAGAAGATTTTACACCAAGAGAAGTTAAATGGAAACATGTTTATCAGCTATAGGTTTGAATAATTATTATTTTGATCACTTTATTCCCAGTTTTGGATATTTTACTTTTTCTTTTCTATTCAAGCTTTGTATGTTCTCTTTCGAACTTCTTTCACTGTTTAGTTATACATTTTAGTGACATAACTGTTCATCAATAACCATAATTCTATTTTATGGTAAAAGAAAATGGCCCATACCTTGAACAGTCAGGCATATAGTGAAACCAGGGCTCTAAATAAATAACTGACCTCACCTAAATTAATGTACAGAAATGCATACTGGTACATTTTATCCTCCACAACGTGCTGCACACAAATACAGTAGTAGCACCTTTTGCAGTTGAAGAAAGAATTACACAAACTGCACTGGAGCTCTACTCATATTTCCCTTCCGTAATGTGGTGATAGTCACCTGCCCACCAGGTCACCTGCCGCCTGATCTAGGATAATCTGAGAGGCAGGGCACACAGACAGTCAGGCGGACTGACAGATAGACAGATGCAGACACAGGCTCCTCATCTCTTCCGCTTCACGGCCTAATGAATCTGACAGAGTAGGCAGCAGGCAGGCAGAAGGATGAGTAAGCATTTTAGGTGTAATTATATTCCCAAACAGACAACGAAGGGGAAGGGACTAATAGGTGACTGAATTTCATTAGAAGTGAGCATGTCCAAACAGGAAATTGATTAGCTGACAATATTTCAAGTTTTTTTTTTAATACCTAATGGAATGTATGTTCGTGTTGCCTTTATTAGGTAGCTCCTCACTTACCCTTCACGCTTCACAGGCTGATAAAATGCAGCATTTGATATTATCTATCACGTTACTAAACATAACATGCAGTGGAATCGGCAAGCTCTGGGTTGTTTCTGAATAACAAATGGACAAACGAGGGCCAAAGTGTAACTGCACTGTAATACAGCAACTTGACTTGTTATCTCAGCCATCAGCGTCTTCAACTAAACACTCCTCTGGGGTCCTCGGCTTGGTCCTGTCAAGCGCCTTGACAGGGAAATGCAGCGTGGGGCCATTTTGTCTCTTTTCAGTTCTGTTTTGTTTCTCTTTGCAGGGCGGTGTTGGTACAGACCGTAGGCGTTGAAGGGTGGGGAGGCACGCTGACCCTCATAGCAGAGGGTAGTAACAGGAGTGCGGTTAGCTGGTATTGTGGATGTGGGCACAGCCACGGAGTGCTTGTTTGCACCCCTGGGGTGACGTGGCGCCTGGGGAGAAAGGGGAGCGGTGTAGAGGGCATGGAGTACAAACATATCTAAGTGCTGCCTTCACTACAGATAGGCCCATTGCAAAGAGCACAGCCACACGGGTTATGACAGCATGTCTGGGGGACCTTTTGTGCCCTCCACCCCTCAAACATACATTTTGCCCCTCAAACCATGACTCTGTTACAGACGTCCTCAGGTTAAGGGACTGCTGACACTTTGTAGCAGGTTTTTACAGTTTTACAGATGCTGTGCTACAAAAATCAAACTGGAAGCTAATCTACAGCTTTAAGGTAAGGCTAAAGCTTATTTGTCAAAGAAAAATTCTAATTTCTATGTTTTCCTCTGCACCTACCAATGTCATTGAAAGTAAAAAAAAAATCATAGCTGATGTTCTTATTTGCAGAGATAATTGAAAGTAAACTATTTAAATTTATAGCTAGAGCCTGTAGCTTAGGTTCTGTGTGTACCCCGTTTGTTATCACGCAATGCCAATTTTCTCCATTCCTACTTCCATTTTGTACCCTTCAGCAAACCATATTGTACCAATATACCTAAAAATTACAAGTTTTTTTTCTTTTGATATTCAAGAATATTTAATGAATTATTATTGTAAAACCATCATAAAAATTATTTAATCTCTCATACAAATGTAACTAATTTTTAAAACTTTATACTGTACCCAATTTCTATTGCTTGTGGGACTTATCCCAATATAGACCAGTTTATTCTAGTGAAATATGACAGATCATGACCTCTGATCATACCAAAGCAACTGAGCAACCTCCTGCTGACAGACCATATTTGTCAAACAGTCCCATTTATTTATACAAGATTATGAACAGATTATAAAAAAACAAATTTATATCAAGGTTTGTTAAAGTGGGTACTAAATGCCCCCCAGGTGGCAACAAACTGATGCCTGCTCAGTGCGAAACATCCAGTGAAGGACAGCCCCCTTTAAAACCCAAATAAGATGGTTACGGAAAAACAACTAAATCTGAAGACGTTCTATGTATCTCAAGATAAAGACAGCAAACAAAAAGAAATGGCTATTATGGAACACATATTCTACACAAAAAGCATGGTAAAGCATGCTACGGCTTCATACTGTACTACTTTTAGAACTGTTTCCCCAAAATTTAAATTATTCCTTTAAGATACACCTGCTGACGTGTTCCGTCACCGTTACAGTCACAAAAAAAGCAAGAACATTACCAGGAATATTCTTTTCATGCATTATTAATCAACTTTTATCTGTGTTCAGCCTTCAAGTGCACAGACTCTTGTAGAAAAGAAAACACCAACACACACACTGCCACTCTCATGCATGTGTCACACAGAGAGGTATTTACAACATGAGTGCACAATACTGGCTTGTACGTTGAGGGTTTCCTAAACCCAGCCTTAGCTCCAGTAGAAAGTCCCATTTTTCACCCATCATTTGTCCTGTGATAGAGTTCACACAGTTTACAGGCATAACATTTGGCAAAGCGAAAGGTCGTCTGGAGGTTATTGTGTTGGGCTGGGTAAGTGGCTGACCGCTTGGGAGGGGTGGGAGGATGGAGTGACTCTCACAGAGGAAGTCTGTTGTACTAGTAGGAGACCAACACTGAAAGAGGCAGAAATAAGACAACAGCACAACATGTGCCGTGTAAAACGCTTCCAGTGTCCTGCACGACAATTTTTAAAATGTAACCGCAAATATTTTTCAAATAATACCTTTTTTTTAACTTTCTTATGCATGAGGTATTACTACAAGTGACGAGAAAAACATGACTTTGCATTCTAGATTTTTTTGTTGCTGTGCCAAAAAGTAAACCAATTTTTTTTTTATATGGCGGATTACATGAAATGTAAATAAAAATGAGAAAGAGGGATTAATTACATGAATTAGAACTGGCTGAGTATGGTAATTGGCTTAAATGTAGATTTTTCAAAACTTTTTAGGAAATAGATGAAATAAATAATAAAGAAAGAAAGTTGACAAGTGGGTAAAACAATTAAGTACATTTCTAAGCAGAGATACAAATTTATGTAAATTGGCAATAAAACATTTAAAAAGGTTGTACTGTTATAAATTCATCAGAATTTCATCTTCCTATCTAAAATCTTATATGCCGACTGTTTTTGCAATAGTGCTGGTGTCACTGAAGGTGAGCGTCTACTTGTGTGCATCAGGGTCGCTAAGTCTGCAAGGATGAATAAAGGGGGTTGGGCATAATCCATCACAAGCTGATAGTCCTCACAAAAAAAAGAAGCCCTTTTGCTGAGAGAACGGCCCTTGTGCGGACAAAGACCACCATACTTGGGACTTCATAGGACCCAGCTGAAAAGGTGTTGCCCAGAGTAACCCCATTCACATTAACAGGCATGCTGGCCAAAGCCAGTCATTACTGCTGACTTGGACCAGACGGGCCACACATAGACCAGCCTACAGCCTCAAAGGCCATTCATTTCTGATCAGCCCACATGCAACAGCCTGAACTCTGCCACTGAGAAGCATCAGGAATTGTTACTGACCTCTTTGACAAAGGGGTTATTTTTAAGAATCAAATAATATAAAAAATTTGTTGTTTGCTACATAATTCTATATACTTTTGCTTAAGAATAATGAAAATAAGAAAAAGCCAAAGTCAGGAGTGTTTTTGCCATCTCTACACTAAATCAGGCTGTTAGGAAAAACAGATTCAACAATTTCTTTTAAACCCTGTGTTCGCTTTTTGAGAGAACAGATACTAAGAATATAAATGTCTACAATATTGGACTCAAGGTCTGAGACATGAACTCTTTAAAAAACAGAAAAATCAATTCATTTTCAGAATCATCATTGGGTTTTAACCCTTTGGATTTACACCACATTTATATTTTACAAGATGTATTAAATGTTTTATCATAACAAAAACCCTGCATTTGCACAATCTCAAGAACAGTCTGTGGGATGAAAAGATGATTTCATTCAAATTGATATTACCTGAAGGTATATTTACCAGTCTTTTTTAGGATATTAAAGCGTGTACATGTGTGCATGAATTAATATGTTCAAGGTCAGTTTTTGTGCATTTCTTCACTCTACAATTGTCTGCTTGTATCTCCCCCACATAAAAGCCCTCAACCGTCTGGATTATTTTTAACAGTTCTGAGCAAAACTTTTTAATTCCCCTTTATTCTTTATATTCAGCTTACAGTTTTCTGAAGGTCTTTCTTTTCTTTTCTTACTTTTTTCACTTTTCACTTCTGTTTCCAGTTCCTGTTGTTCTTGCAAGACCATATGCTTATTTTCTATATCAATCCTGTTTATATTTTCTCAAGTGGCAACTAAGGTAATTTCTGTTAAACTAAGATGCATTATTATAAAAAAAATCTTATGCAGATTGTTTCATGACTTTAATGAAGAAATACGCTTAAACTGACTTTAATAATACTGGAAATTAATATCTGGTAGACAACATCAGAATCAGAATCAACTTTATTGACAAGTCTGTGCACACAAATAAGGAATTCGACTCTGGTACACTTTATTCTCAGTGAAGATTTAAAAAAAATTCCACAAGTATTTTTTTTAAATGATGTTTATTTTACCAATCCTAGTTTAGATGGAATATTGTCAGTATACAAAAAAAAAAAATGCTTTCTGTCATTTTCATTAAATACCAAAAATGGGTGTTTCAAAACTCCATCTGTTAAACCAAAATATATCAATTGTTAAGAATAACATCAAATGACAAAAAGCATAGTGCAATTCAAAAATTCAAAGGTGTAGATTTTGTGCTAAACGTAAGTGGTGTATGGTAGACTGTTAAGAAAATCACATTGACATACCAGACGAGATGACAAGAGTGTTGATCAGTCTGGATTGAGTTTCTAAGGACAAAGACTCAGCACCAGAAGAAAAATAATTTAAGCTTTCAGTAGCTAAGTTGTCCTGGTTATGAACTCAGTATTCAATTTATGTTACTGTAACATGTTACAGCAACATAAATATGAAAAATTGCAGTGGAAATATTTTGGTCAACTTGGTTTACAAAATGAACAACAATGGTCCAAGGAACAATCCCTGTGGCCCACCTTTTAAAACATTACATAATGTTTATGAAATACCTTCTGCATTTATGCCATGAAACTAAATATCTAAGACTTCTCTAGGCTAAAAATACCAAAGGATATGTGACAGTTAATATCTGAATGCTCTTAAAAGGAATTCATATAATAAACAGGTTTTCAGGAATGATTCCTTCACATTGATATGCTGATCTGCTGTCCATCAGGTTTATCAAATGCAGCCCATATGTTTGCATACACAGAGACTGTTTGCACCTAGAATGCATTCACAAAAGTAAAACTTGGTCTGAAAAGGTGTTGGCAAAGAAGACACTGCCACTACTACTACACTGCTACTATTACTGCTACGCTTCGCACCAGGTGTGGATGTCAAAAAATATTATGAAAATCTGATGTGAGCCTACCAGACAAAAAATCAGCACGTCATTCCCACTTATTTGGCTGTAGTGTAAATCTTTGCATGTGTTGAATGCTGTGGCACAGTTGACCCAAATATAATATTAATGCAAGAATGTGTGTGTCTAGCTTGGTGAATGTACTCGTCTTCTGCTTTATCCGGGACTGGGTCGGGGGGCAACAGACTTATTCCCAGACACCTCCTCCAGCTCCTCTGGGGAGAGCCCAAGGCGTTCCCGGGCCAGCCGAGAGACATAGTCCCCCCGGCTTTGTTAATGCAAATACAGTAATCAGGGGAAAGCTTTAAAAATGGGATTCACCATTTTCATGTTGCGAGTAAAAACAAGATGCACATTGTGATGCAATGTATGTGATTACGGAGGAAATATGCAAAAAGGAAAAGCCCAGCAGTGGAAAGCAAAATTAACTAGAACACCCTAAACGTTTTCTGTGAAAGTCATGCACTGGAGTTTCATATTTTGTACACAAATTGCAAACAGCATTGAAAGTCACCGTGTAAATATATTTCTTTCTCTCCATCACATTTACCCTCCCCTCTTCACCACCTCCACCTTTGTGCTGCTTTCCAGTACCCTCCCTGTGGGCAGGTGGTTGTGTAAATGTAGCCACAGCTAGGTGAGGTGCTTCCTGGGTAGACTGTTGGCAAAGCCACCTTTAGGGTGTTCAAGATGTCAGAGGGAATGAGGCATCACCTCGACTGCCCTGTCAAAAAATTCACCACCTTCCATTTCCTGCATAACCCCTAGGTCCTTGGAGCAATCGGGGGTGATGGGGGAATTCTTGTTTTGTGTTTTCTAATTTAGCCTGAAACGCACCAGCCATTACCTAACCCAGAGTGCCAGCTGAGTGTTAATTGTGAAGCATTATGAAAGCTATTAAAACAGTGAGCCAGAGCCCGGGGAGAATGCATGGTAACATCAAGAATCAGAGAGACAGCCCTAAATGCAAAGTGTACCTCGACTGTGAATGACCCCTTTAAGAGGTGACATGGCAGAGGATGTCTAAGTTTAAACACACTGGCATCACAGAGATAACAACTGTTTAACTTTAAATAGTACACACCTATGGTTAATAACATGCAGGTAGTTTTTCATTTGAAAAAAAAATGGATGTGGAAAAAAATTAACAAAAACCCCCTAAATACTTCATTTGGGAGTTTTTCAAAATCAAGAATCAGCAAGACTCAAAATATTCACAATCCATTTGGACTCCATGATATTATAAAATCTTGCGATGGCTATAATATTGGTAAATATTGCAATGACAAAATCAGTTGGGATATATGCCTATTTTCTTCTTTGTCATCTGTGCTCCCATCTCTCTGTGGCCTTATTAATTTTGGGCAATGTCATTGGTGTCTGGTGTGAGCATCTGCTGCCATGAGACCCTGTTCAACTGGCTAAATAATACATTAGCACATAAATGCAAGTTCACAAAAGTTGGATTGCACTGCAAAAAGTCCTTTGGGATATGAATCTGATATTGCATTGTCGATATAGTCTGGATATATTGTGCAGCCTTACTTTCCCATGGGTTTTAAAACTGCTCTTTCACCAGGCTTGGGTTAGACTTAATAATTTTATAGTTCACTGGACAATTAACATAAAGAAATGATTTGATGGTAAGAACATTTGTGTAATTTTGGTTTTTCTAAAAGTCAAAATAAAGTGTATACTGACTGTGGAAACAAACATGCGTCTCTAAGCCACTATGTGACAGCAACCTAGATAATTATATAATAGTTTTTTTTTAAATCTCTTGCAGGTGACAAAAGTTCATTTCAGGAGTACAATGTTGATTTGAGGTTATAAACTGAATTTTAAAAAGTAATCGAAAGGGTTATATATATATATATATATACATGAAAATAATAAATAAATATATCACTCCAACAATGAGAAAAACTAGGTAAAATATTTTTTTTGTGTATATTTTTCTGTTTAACTGTAAAGCGAAAATGAAAAAGAAAGCCTAAGAGCCGAGATGGATACAGAGCATTGTTAATTTGTACAGAATGACAAAACCAGAAAGCAGTTCAAATGTGACCATCAGCTTCTTCGCTCAACTTGGGCATGTTGCTGGGAAATGGGCAGCCTGCCAGATTGGGGCCAAGTCAGAGTTGTCAGGGGATTACAGTTCTGCCTTGCTCACTGCAGGGGGTGCGGACTGGGCCTCAATTACCCTGGAGCGGCGTGTTTGATTTGGCCCAGCACTTTTGGGGACAGACCAAAAGCTGAATAATGCACCATTAGCAACTCAAAATCCTGCCCTAAAATGAGTCCACTTATGCATCACATACAGTAATTGTGTGTCTATCAAAGGCTGGCAGGTCCACACCAATTACCCTGATAATAACAACAAGACAATGTATGCGTCATATTATCTACTGAACACCTGTAGGCAACCCCACACATGCAAGTATTCCTGTTTAAAACTTTCAAGCTTCATTCAAAGTCTGCCATAAAGAAGTGGCAACTGAGTGTTCAAAGACCAAAAAATGAGACAGCATTAAAATATGAGAAATTAAGAAGTGAGGGAGAAAGAGCATGTGGAGAGAAAGAGCCAGGGAGATCCCCCTTCTTTGGCTACAGCAGAGCTGTGCAATTGAATTTCACAGGGTATAAGGCAGCAAATGGCATGTGAAGGCTGAAGCATCAGACGGTTCCAGCCACACGCAAGCAGATGGATAAGGGAGGTGTAAGTGACATCATTAGGTAACTCTGCAGGACATCAGGGGCAACCTGGGGCTGGCAGGGGGCTATGGGAACCAATGGTTTGGTATACATGCACTCACAAACACGCAGGGAGAATCACTTCTGCAAACACAGGCTGCAAGACAAACAAGGACTCGAGGCAGAGACAAGAAAACGACCACGCACTGTTTTCACTCCCCGCCCACAAACACAAGCACATCAGCACACGCAGACGTGCACACATGTACACAGCACTTCAAACCACAGACGCCTCATTGAGGTATGAGCCTCGGCGATTGTGTTTGTCCACCTGAGTATGAAAGAGCCATTCTGGCTGGCGTTGAGGAGGCAGTAGTGTGGTACCTCTCAAGCCAGAGCCCAGCAAGGCTACGTCTGTCTCAGGCCTCTCAGGGAGGGGAGCAGCCAAGTGTGGATGCACCTCATTACCTCACTCATCCACACACCAATTACCCCTAAATAAATACACCCAGCCCACAGGCAGCAGCAATGACATCCAGCCTGAAAGGGAAGAAAGCACGCCGTTCAGAAAGCATTTGCACGCACAGAAAAGTGCTGTTGGATAATGACGAAGAAAAGAAGTAGAGAGAAAAGAAGCAAAAAGAAGAACATGCAGGGGGGCTCTGAGTCTTTTGAAGAGCTCAAAGACGAAACGGAGAAGGAGAAAGAATGAAACAAACAGTGCGAGCGGAGTGAAGTGATTCAGAAAATGATAATTTCTTGCTAAATTTCACCCAACACATCCGCAAATGATTGTTGTGGCGGGGGAGGGGCAAAGTTTAATTGTTTTAATGCACACAGCCATGAGATAGCTCCGCTGCAGACTAAAATGGTGACTGTGCTTAGTGCTGACACATATTTGCATGTAAGACGGACCGCTTGGGGTAATAAAATGTGCGATCTGTCCAAATAACCCAGGTTAAAAAAAATGCAGAGAGCCCAAACGTAGGCTTTTAGGAGGACATGGCAGGTGCTGCGAAACGAAAACACAAACAGTTGCAAGCTAAATATAAGGAAACCTGAAGTTGTAAATGGGAAGCAGGTTCTGGTACCAGAGTGAGAAGGTGAGGATCCTGTTTGTGGCAGAGAAAAGAAGACAGATGTGTTTTCTAGGAAGGGAGGTACAAATGAGGAGAGGAAGCCAAGAGATCCTTCATGGCCACTACACCTTCCAACCCACTCTCCTACCTCCCTCCATGTGGGTTCCTTCTGCATGAGTGACTCAGTCATACCTGGGGGACAAAATGGTCTCTCTCTTTCTCTGCTTGCCTCTTTCAGTGCCCCAGTTCTACCCTTCCTCTCCTCTCTCTGCGCTGTGACTCCTTTGAGCTAAGCCTAGTTTGATGAACTGTGCCATGTGGAAAACAACCCAGAGACAGAATTTAAAACATTCTCTGTACTTTCTTCAAAATGTAAAACAAAGATGGCACAAAGCAGATCTTGTTCACCATGTGTACTGGACTCTACCAGGACTGTCCTTTGTCTATAGTCTTGTTTGTGTTGTTCATGGACAGCATCTCAAGGCATAGTCCTGGTTTGGGAACCTTTAAGGTCTTAACCTTGCTTTTTGTGGATGATGTGGTTCTGTTGGCATCTTCAGACCAGGTTGTGGGTTCAGTCTCTGCCTCAAACAGTGAAGTCCAAGTATGTTAGTGTGTGTCTTCACGTGGTAAAGAGCTGAACCAAAAAGGAAAACTCTTGATTCATTGGTCTGTTCACATTCTGACCCTGACTTATGGTAAAGAGAAATATATATTGTGATCAAAAGAACAATGTCATGTAGATAAGCATATGACCTGTGCTTTCTCTGTAGGGTGGATCACCCTTAGACATAGGGTGAGGTGTTCTATCAACTGATGGGGGCTCGGAGTACAGCTGCATCGAAAGAAGTGAGCAGAGTTGTCTTGGGCACCTTTCTTTTGTGGTTTTTCCCAGTCAGAAGGAATATCTGGGTTTCCCACAAGGAGCTGTTGCCACAAGATTCCATCTCTTAATGAGCATAAGACGATGGATGGATGGATGGATGGATGGATGGGATGGATGGAACAAAAACTGAATTCACACAGACCCACTGTCTTGTAAAGACATAAAACACCTGAAAATTCATGTGATGGGTGGGACTGTCAGAACCTGGATGGTGTGTTGAATGCGTGCCACGATATGCACTTACCAATAAGCTGATTTTACATCAGCAAGGTGTCAGAGCACATCCTAAACTTGAAAATAACCCACGTGACCAGAGTCGGGCTGGTTCACCAGACCAGAGGCAGATTCCAGGTTAACTAAAACAACAGCTGGGAACTTGTCAGTTTTCTACCCTGTTGATTCGATGTGATGAAGAAAACTTGATGGATTGAATGGAAGTGAAGGGAGCAGGTTTATTAGGATTCCTTCCTGTTGGAGGGCCAATTGATAGAGAGCATTCTGCACAGGCCAGGTGCCACAGGTGGGTGGAGTAGTACTGACATGCTGTGGCAGCATAGTCAGGATTCCTGGCGTACAACTCAGTCTTCAGCTGGAGTCAAACTGCATGGGAAGTTTAGGTTTTGTCACACACAACCAAACAGGGCAAGCTTGTGAAGACTTCCCCCTTTGAATAATTACTTTGTCCTTTACATATCTTTTCTGTGGCTGGGAATAAATATAGGTAATCAAACTTTTTTCTCATCCTCTCTGTGCTAGAGGTTCCTCCTGCAACACACATTTTCTTCAGAGATTTTATATCCTGCTTTCATATGTGTAGTTTAGTATCTATACATTTTTTTTTGTAAATGTTCAGGTGATTCCCTTATTAAAATTCTGAGATAACAAAGCTTGCGTGACTTAAGATTTCACACACTACTTTGCCTGAGAGGAATGTAACAACACACCCACTAATACTTCACGATCTGTACTATTGAGAAACATAACAACAAAAAGACATCATCCAGCTTTTGTTTGTATTTGTCAAAACATGTTTAGTGCGCAGGATTTACAGTTCCAGGTAACATCTTCTTATAATGTGCCATTTCACCTCAGTCTGCTGCTGAGCGTAGTTTGTACGCACAGCCTGACATAGTTATGCATAATTCAACTTCTTATAGACCGCATTACATTTCCCACCTGTTTATACCATAATGAAGAAAAAAGAAACATGTCACCAGTCTTTTCAGACGTCGCGTACTTCAAAATATGTTCTCTGTGAAGTAGGATCTCAGAATGCAACCCTGCAAACTTTCCAACTCCAGCACTGCAATATTTTTGTCAATAAAGTTCATCAGAGAAACTTTAGCGGAGGTGCTGGTAACAGAGAACATGTCTGAAATCTGTATCCTTTTCCTGCAAAAACATCAATGTCAGTGCAAGAAAAAGTTTCTTTACATTTGTTAGTGGTAAACCACTTCAGAAAATACACAATATATCTGACAACTTATCTGATAGTAAGGTTTAGCCTGACAACACCTAATTTTTACTGACGACTTGAGCTTTATGTAGTCAATTATGTACTTTTAAAACAAAAAATAAAGCTTGCATGCTAGAAAGAGACATATGACTTCAAAAAATGATTGTAAATCTTTTAGATAAAGAGGAAGAATGAAGGTTAAGGACAATTATTAGGAAAATGAGTTCCTGCTCGGCCACTGTCCAATTGTTAAAGCAAACAATAATATGTCAATCATGATTACAACCAGAACATAACAAGACAGCATATTTAAAACAAATATAACAACTTGCATTCATCCGTAATGATTGCAAAGTGTTGTAATTTAAATGCTTTTCAAGAAAGAATGGAAAATTCCAAATGAAATAACAGAATCTTTGTTCGATTTTGACTTTTCATGCAATTAAAGTTTATTTTACTTGCATGCTCGAGCCTGACAGGTGAGATATTCTGCCTATCGTTTGAATATTTCCAGATCATTTTAGGTGCATGGTCTGTTCAGACAAATATTGGTAAAGCTCGTTCTAAGGGCATCTAGTTAGCATTCTGAAAAGCAAGTATCAGCCTAGATACACATCAGGCACGCTATATATTTATATACCACCTATACAAATAACAGAAATGTTGTTTCTGATGTCTGAGAGGACAGACAAAGGTTCAGAGCTTTTATATAGAATAAGTGTTAGGAGAAATAAAACTTACAAAGGTTACAATGGTTGATTATTCACTGTGTACAGTGCCCTCTTCAATAATTGGCAACCTCTGGAGAAGATCGGTACAAAGGTCCAAAAGTAAATAGTTGCTAGAAGTTAGCAATGCCACTCTATAATGAAGGTTTAAAACGGTGAGCTTTGGAGCTTTTTGAACCCAAGTAACCATCCACCTCAATCTGCATGATAGCAGCATAAACTGGTCTGCATCCAGCCTTGTTTGTCAGCTTTCAGTTGCTTTAAATATATTATTTGTGGATCCTTTCATATGGCCATTTCCTGACGTCTGAGAATGGACACAATTCTACCTTACTTCAATTGCAGGGTTTCCTGTCTTCATGATTTTGAAGAGTGGTTAGGAAAAATTAATTTTTTTTCAGTTCATATTTATACCGCATGGAAACAGGAAGTCAGGTAGAATTAAACAACTGATCAACTCAGAAATCATCAAGTATAAATAATAAAAATCCTTCAGTTACACTTTTTTGTGAGATTATACTACTGCAATAAAACAAATAATTTATTTTAAGGCTTTTTAGTCCGGGGTACAGCACCATGGGGTTTTGGGTGTATTAAAAATAAATGTTATATGTATTATAAAGGAAATTACAGGTCTTATTACACATTGTGATTTGGCGAGAGGATAACATATAACACTGTGCAAAAGTTTTAAACCACCAGTTTCTTCATACTGTACTTCCTTGAAGCTGGGATGGCAAACCTGATAACTTTGTCGCAAAAGACTTCCTTGGATTTTGGCTGCCCTATTAAAACAGTTTTTTGAATATTTTAAACAGTGCTACATATTAAAAAGACATCACATAATAGCACTATCTTCAATAAGCAACACATAAAAATTACATATCCAATATTACATTGGCAGTGTCCATTGGCAAACACGCCTACTTCATCGGCCAAATCCCTAAATTAACACCTTTTTCAGTAAGAAGGCTCAATTTGGAACACAACACACCAACACCACAGCTGGCATTCAAGGGTAAAATTAATTACTTCGGATACATGTGCTTCCTCTCAAAGTGGCAGACTTATTTGCATTGAGGAACATTCAGCAGAAGTAATCGATGCACACACAAAATACGGCCACCCAAATGACCCCGGCCCCATCTCAAAGTCTCCTCCCCATCCCCAAAGCCCTGACGGCTCAGCCATGCGTGCAGGAACAAACACAGGTAGCGCGAGCAAGTCTGACTGCAACAAAACACAAAAACATGAATGGGAAGCACTACAATGACAGGCTGGATGCAGGACAATGGGCCCGGCATTAAACAAACGGCAAATCCCAGGACGGGCTGTGGGAGTATGATACAGATTACAGGCACCTAGTCCCCGATGGGGAGCAGAGGAGAGTGAGAAAAAAAGGACACAATATTGCAATCTGACAGCTGACGTCTTCATATAAATGTATGAATTTACATTCCAATTAGAGGAAATTTACATCTTAATCACAGCGAGCAGTGTGTCGGTCCCCCGGTTAGTGTGCTGCTACGGTAATGAGGTGGGATGCTGCTGTGCTCTCTCATCCAGACAGCGATCTGTCAGCAGACGACACCTCCCTGTTATGAAGGAGCTGTGCTCTTAACTGCAACCGCCACCACAATCCTGTAATATTCATTGAAATCTGTCTTAAATACCAACAAGGTGTGGGACGCCACCCGAGGATAATGTGCCAAATATGGAGTTTGAAAAACATCAAACATATCTTAAATACAGTGCACTGAACCAGGAGTGTCTTTAGTTGTCACTCAAGTGACAAGCTTTCAGTATTCTACGGTAATACATTTCTCATTTCCATTTAAATAATGGGTATATTATCTTTAATAGTTTGACTTTGTTTTATGGCATTTGAAATGGATCATGAAGGAGTGTGTGGAATAACTTAAACATATCATGTAACAAGATCACACGGTGCTAACAAAGACAATCTGAATGTGTGATGCAGTGTACTCAAACTCATTAGATTTGACCTTTCACCTAGTTTAACTGCTTATTTTTCCAGGTACCTTCTGAATGTATGTACCAGACTTTTAGATCTAGCTAAAATAACCTCCTGCTTCATGCAGGTGGTGTCCCAGAATCTTAAAAATATCAAGTTTTTTTTTACTTTGGGAGTTTTTATGCTCAGAAAGACTTTTGTTGAAGTTTCTCTTATATGAATTATGCTTTTTGCTTATTCAGAAATTGTGAAAGGTTTGAATCCATAATTAATCTAATCCATAATTTGTCATAATCATGATTCACTGGTTAATTACTTAAACCTTGAAAATGAACATGTCTGTTTTTAAATAGAGTAATTAAAATGTGAAAATATCCCCAGGCATAGTATAGTATTTTGGCGACAGTAACTGACCACTGACATTTTTGATCACTCTCTATCCTAAAGAAAGTGGCTTAGAAAAAAGCAGATTGCATTTTTATGTTTTGCTGTCTAACATGACATTGGTTGCGCAATGTATGTACAATGTTTTTATTTGCAGATGTTCAGTATCTGCAAGTGTAATGGAAACGAGTAGTTATACAATGCATGTTTAGTGTGTTTTGCAAACATATAAACAATGTTTATATGGTATGTACTTCATCTTCACCGCAATGCTTTTATTTTCTGTAGCTTCGACCCGCCCACAGGTGATGTTGCATTTCGAGCAGAAAAGTCAAGTATTCTGCGATGCCTGAGTTGAACCAGATTTTATGCCCTGCAACCTCTTTTCGTCGGGGGAAAGACACATCACCGTTTTCAAAATCATGTTTGTGAACCGGAACGGGCTCCGGACCACATTGGTGGAAAAGGGGTATGATTGGCTGATCAGTCTCTTGTGACGACTCCTCTCCTAGAAGCAAACACTGCCGAGTAGAGCTTGGTTCAGTTACTTGCAACCCACCGAGAGGCATTGCATACGGGCATAAAAACCAAGACTGATTACTGGGCCAGATCTGATTGCAACAACTGTTTTTGTTTGTACAGTACACTGCTATAAATTTGTCTACTTTTGTGTAAAGTTCTTGGAAGATGTTATTTACACTTTAGACTTGTTCTCAAGTTGTTTGTTTGCTTCTTCAGCCAAATTAAATAATTAGATTGTAGTGTGAATAACGAAAAATGCAATTCTGAAATTCAGTAATTATTAGGTACAATCGATTTTTCTTATAATCTTTTCAGTTCATTGAAGCGCAATAAGTTTGGCGTTGACCACTAGCTACATCTTAATCTTGGAATATATACAGAAATGTCTTTGCTTCCCTGATTATTAACGAACATTGCTAAATGAATATGAAAATTATTCATTCTTCAGATTTTGAGGCTATGAGACTGGTTGATTGGTTGTGAGACCTGTTGGTTTATGAATCTCCATTTAATGAAGCCTAATCATGCTACTGTGAGATGAAAGGATTGAGCACGTAACATCAGAATCTACAATACACAATTTACAATAGTGCAGATACTATTATCCAACTCTAACTGGAAGAACACAATGACTTAACATACGTTGTGTCTCAACTTGTGGGAAAAGAAGAAAAGAAGGCCTACAGGAACAGTTGAAAGCAAATAGTAAAACCTGGTGAAAGAACTTTCCACTAAATGTTTTAAAGTCTGTTTATTGACACTTGTTGTGGTTCTTAGCTCAATTAGCAGACAAGGGAGGCTGGTTTGAGGTTTTGAAATAAAAACCACACTAACAAGCCTAAGGCTCGGGAGGGACAACTTTAAACACTCGCAACAGAAAGAAAGGGAAAAAAAATGCAATTTAAACAAACCTAGAAAAGAGCCCCTTAAATTTTAATGGTAGCTTTCAAACTTGCTTGAAATAACTTCAATCGAGTGAAATCAGTTACTCAAATGGGAGTGCTGATTGCTGACAATGCAATCAGGAAGAGCAGATTAGCTGCAAATGGAACAGAAGAGCGTATAAATCATTTTAACACAGTCCTTCGCCATCTTCACGCTTCACTTTAATACAGAGATATGCGAATAAAAAAATTGGAGGGAAATGAGGCATGGCTTCTTTATCAGCTACCTTGAAGCCAATCTGACCCGTCTTGCCAGAGACACTACTCTAATGGCCGATATCTACGGGAGCAGCCTATTACTGGATGCTGCCTGTAATTAAGACAAGTCAGATTACACCAGGGCAGAGCATACTCTCTGATATGTAGACAGCCATTAGGTCCTGAAGAGGTAAAACACTCGAACGTTCCAGTGAGAAAAAAACATATTGCGTGTGCACGGTAGGTAGTGAATGTGTCCCCAAACATTCCTAGGGGTCATATGCTGGGCGGGGCTACGATTCCACTTTTGGCTGCATGGTGTTTTGGAAAGTATTTCAGAAAACTAAACATAATCCCTCTGGTCCTCATTTCGCATATTCCATCATTTCGGATTAATTCCCAAAGCATTTCTGTTTCTTTCTTGGATTTCCATCTGAACATTCAAAAAGGCTGCCTGCCTTTTTGTTTGAGCAGTGCAGCGGGTGTGTGTGCAGCTCTAACGTTCACCACGATTACAAGTTCTTAAAACAGGGAGCAGCCTATAAGGTGCCAGGGTGACTTTGCGTCTGCAAGCAAATGAGGCGGACATAGGGGAACACTTTTTAGTTGAGTTCCTGAATGTTGAAAGAGCAGCACTCCTAAAAAAAGAACCGTAATTAAAAAGAGGAGTGGAGGAAAGAAGCTTCTAAACAAAGAAAGCAAGGGCGAGTGAAAGAGAGAGACAGAAGTGGAAAGAAAGGACAGCATGTGAGTTTGAGACAGAAAAGTAATCTTGCTCACACTGAGATTCACTGCTGCACATCTTGTTAAGAAATATTTCCTCACTCATCTTACAAGTAAACCTTCCTTTGAACACATAATTAAAATTGTGTGCCATCTATTGTAACATATTTACTGTAGTTATTTGCATTAAGCACAAAAAGGTTACATAGCTGCTGCTGGGTGTCAGAGAAAACAAAAAAATGTTAAACACAATTAACCCTTTCAGGATCAGTAAGAGAAAGAGCCAAAATCTTTTGGCTTTTAAATTTTATTAAATTAAAATAATAATGTATTATCTGAAATCCTTAAATTTCACCTTCACCACAGACAAATATTTTTAAAATAAATAAATTATAATTAAATACAGTTTGAACACTTTCATTTCATGCAGGTGACGCATGCTTTTCTTTAATGTAAAGAATTAAAAAACAATCTCCCACCTTCATCACCCCCCCCCCCCCCCCCCCCCTTCTTTACAGGCATTGCTGATAAAGATGTATTAAAAGCCTTAAAATAAATCAATTCTCTACTGCAGTAACATCTTCTCACAATGAAAAATGTATTTAAAAAAAACTTTCTTTAATTTAGGTAGTGGCAAAATATGACTAGATACAGATATAATTGTTTTTTAAATATTTGATGTGCTACCATTTTTTGTTGTCATAAATAATAAATAAAATTTATCTTAGTCACTCTTCAAAATGGGAAACACTGGAGAACAGGCCATCAAGTAAGGCAGATGTGTGCTGATATTCTCCAGTTGGGAAATAGCTACAAAGAACAAGCAAAAACTTGCCCATATCCACTCTCAGAGCAGTAGGTTACTGTGACGAGGGTGGAAACGTTCATCCTGCCAACACACAGTAAGGGACATGAAATATCTTAATGTTAGAGAAGTACAACAAAGAGTGGACTTTGGGGTTGCAAAGTCCCCATAACAAGCAGAGGGCATCGACCAGTTTGGAATGGAAGCTAGAAAAAAGATTTTCTACAAACGTAAACGTGGAATTTGTTAGACGCAACTGAAACCTTACCTGGCATTGTGAGCTTTGTGTAAATTTGACTGACTTTTTCAGCAACAAACACTCCAGTTGGGTCTGGAGTAAAGCACATTATGAATATGTGGAAGAGCACCTTCACTATTAAGTATGATAGAGAATCGGTGAAGCTATGGGCATTTCTCTTTTGAAAAGACCCTGCAAACTTAATTAGAGAGTGTGGCACCATAAATCAATTGAAATACCAGGGCTTTTTAAAGAAATATCTGATGGATCCTACCAAAAAACTTAACAGGGCCCTGATTTGGTCTTTCATCAACAATATTGCCAAACAACACAAAAATAGCTTACCAAAAGAAAAATCTTGGCTTTTTCAGTCCCCAGACCCATATCCTTCAGAAAATACTGAGCTGAAGAGGAGAACCTGAATTTTTCAGTTTAAGATTGTGCAGCCTAAAATTTAAGTTTATTCTGATGGTTTTCACACACCTTTCCGAGACGTGCCAATAATTGTGGAGGGATGTGTAGTAACAAAACTACCAGGTATAAAACCACCAGGAACATATACATTTATATTGTGGATATCCTAAATCCAAGTACAGGAGTACGCATAAGCAGGCGCCCTGTTGCACATTCACAGAGGGCGATGAAGCAGGCATACATGACATCCCCATTCAAACAGTCTGTGTAAGTGAGCGTACAACATCAGGCTATCAGATCACTTCCCTCTCCAAACACAAAGCCTTTAATAGATGTGAAACTGCAGGTCCTGAATCTTTTCACACCAATGGGTCGCAACCCACAAAGACAAACAGGAAGCAAAGGGTGACAGTGCAAAAAATAAAAGACAATCAGGGACATTCCACAGAAAGGGCAACTGTATTTGTCATTAGATGATCAAGAAGAAACATATATTTTATGTTATTCAGACCAATCCCTTCAGAGTTGACAGAGAATACAGTCATCCAGGTAAACAAAAATAAAAAAATAAAACAGATATATAAGAATCCTCAGACTAACATATGGAGTAACCTTTGTGGCCTTCCGGGACTTTGGGGTGGTGCTATGATTTTGCGGGGGGGTGTCTAACGCTCCAAGGACAGTAGGCACGCTAGGGAGAGGTGAGCTGTCACCCCCCATTACGATCACCGCCAGAGCTCAGAAAAGGGGGTGGGGGAAAAGAGCTGGCTACAAAAAAAGAAAAACAAAACGAAAAAAAACCTACTGGTTCCTCACTAAACGCCATCTAGATCCATCCTCAGGCCGCAGAAGTCTCCGTCTACAACTGCCCCCGGAAAACCCTTGCACGCAACTCTTCCTCATCCCTGGCTGGTGACAGGACATGTGTGTAGGGGTAGAAGGAGGATGTTGTGCCTTAACTTTGGCTGTGTAAGCACAATGTATTGATTTTGCTTAACAAAGGGAGATTGGGGCATGTTTTGCCGAATTCAGAATGAGCATAAAAGCTAATAGGGTTACGTTGAACAGTAACAATTCAGAGAAATGAAGAATATTTTAGGGCAGCTGCTGGTATTAAAGTTCTAAATTAGAAAAAAGAAAAGGCAAAGAGCATTTTAAGGGTACAGACAGGGCAAGCATGGTTCAAAGTTGTTATAGACTTCTTTTAAAAATGATTTAGTAAAAACATTAACCAGCATGTTGGCCCGAACCCAAAGAGAAACAAATGTTCTAGCCTACTGTCTGATATGTACCACAGTGCAATAGAATTTGCCAGCGGATAAGAAGTCTGCCTCGGATTTGACCTTTTGCTGCCTTTTGTGTAAGTCTGGGTGAGCACTGCTTAGGCACATTCTGTTCAGCAGATCCCACTGCTAACACCCCTGTCACTCATCATCACTCATCATTGTTAGGGACAAAAGCAAAGTTTGGTTAAGCTACACACTGAAGAATTCTCCCACCCTGATCACCCCCATCGTCCACCACCATCTACTTTCACACATTTCTGTACAGACCGTGCAGACACACAATAACAATCATTCCAAATTTGCTGCATAAACACAAACCGATGAGTCAGATATGTTCCTTGACTCAGAGATGGGGTCACAAACTTTGCATCACCTTGCCCTCAAAATTTCCTTTTGAAGGGCTGGCTTGGCCTTTGAATGGCCCTCTGGCTCATCAACTGTGTGTAATTAAAGCCTATTCAGGGCTCTATATGCGTCCCAACTATCCTCCATCATCATCTGGCTGGGCCTTTCAATGGACACTTGTGAACTCTGAAGGGAAGGTACACATGCCCCCCCCCGTAATATTCATGACCACCAAATCATTCAGCAGCTAGCCAACTTCCCTCAATGGCCAACACTGCTTTAAATGACCCCACAGTGATTGTTGGGTGAATCTTTCCTAAATGCAGCCATATTTACTGATGCCAGGTTTCAGCAGCTAATGTGAGAAGAATGAAATAAACTATCTGCATTCCTCGCTGCGAGAATGCAGGTATGAAAAGTACCCACACAGAGAGCCCAGCTGATTTGGTGCCACAAGCACATAGTTTTAAATATATCAACACAAAAAGTGACAAGATTTCTACACAATACACTCATGTCAGAGTTCCATACTTGAACAGACTTCTGTTCAAGTATGTTCCCAGTTCTCAGTCCATTTTTATTATAAATACAGAAGTACACTGTATTTACTGCATACATTTCTATAGGATGGATGGATGGATGGATGGATGCAACGGACATCCAAGATTTACACAATGGAACAGAGGATGAAGTCTGGAAATATAGATAATAATACTGCTAATATTTATATTGCTCTGTTGTCTTTTCTATCCTCCTAATCTTTTCTATACCTGAAAAATATATATATTCAATGTAATAATTTTCAAGGTTGAAGGATGGATGGACAAACGAAAGAATGGATGCATAGATGATATAACAAATAAAGTCAACATTTAGACAATGGGAAAACCCCTGGAAACACCATTTTGAAAACACTAAGAAAACACTTAGGGCCTGATCTTTAAAGATTCTAAATTGTGGGTGCTAATTTGCGTGTTCTAAAAATAAATTGCACGTGCAAAAAGTGGGCATATTGCAATGGTGCAGTGGATAACAGGTGCAAAACAGGTGCAGACCGCCCAATTTGAATGACGAAATTGTAAGAGGAAAAGCAAACAGATCCTCTGCTGTGTTGCTAGAAATATTCAGGGATTGATCCAGTTGCTGATTTTTTTCTTTATGTTCCGTTCAGCCCTTGCTTTTCTGGACTGTTACACTTAGTTAACGTTTGTTGTCTGACGAGACAATTTCTCGCTCGGCGTAACTGCAACAAATTGCTAATCAATATTAACAATATAAAAGACAAACATGTCTGTTAATTAATTTATTAGAGATTTGCCTCTCTTGATCTTTCAATTATTTTCAGAGACTCACCGGGTTCTTTTGTTTATTTTTTGAGAGTCTGTGTTTGAAGAACTTTTGATAAACAGCCACAATATATAAGCCTGAACGTAATATAAGTAACATAAATATAGTTTGTTGTGGGGGTTGGCAATCTGTATGTTATAGCTTTGGGAATTGTAAAAACATAACGTCATGTAACTGTCCTGCAAAGAATTCAAATCGAACATTTATGTACATAAAAATAAATGTTTTCAATATTTTGCAATGATTTTTCTGAATTTAGTTTTGTTTGTTTTGGCAATATTTTCACATATACGTGTTTGATTGTTTAAATTGTTTTTTGGGTGGCAGACGAAGGTCCGATCCCCTGATGCTTAGGCTGGCTCTAGGGACGTGGAATGTCACCTCACTGGAGGGGAAGGAGCCTGAGCTTGTGCAGGAGGTTGAGAGATATCGACTAGAAATAGTCGGGCTCACCTCCACACACAGTGTGGGCTCTGGAACCCATCTCCTCGAGAGGGGCTGGAATCTCTTCTACACTGGAGTGGCCCATGGGGAGAGGCGGCGAGGTGTGGTGGGGTTGCTTGTTGCCCCCCAGCTCAGACGTCTTGTGTTGAGGTTTACCCCAGTGGATGAGAGGATCGCATCCTTGCGCCTTCGGGTTGGGGAGAGGTCTCTGACTGTCATTTTGGCCTACAGCCCGGGCGGTAGTGCGGAGTACCTGGCCTTCTTGGCGTCCCTGTCGGAAGTGCTGGATAGTGCCCATCCCGGGGACTCCATAATTCTGCTGGGGGACTTCTATGCCCACATGGGAAACGACAGAGACACCTGGAGAGGCGTGATCGGGAGGAATGGCCTCTTCGATCTGAATCCGAGTGGTGTTATTGGTCGTTATTGGACTTCTGTGCTAGTCACGGATTGTCCATAATGAACACCATGTTCAAGCATAGGGGTGTCCATCAGTGCATTTGGCACCAGGACACCCTAGGCAGGAGGTCGATGATTGACTTTGTTGTCGTATCATCAGACCTTCGGCCGCATGTTTTGGACACTCGGGTGAAGAGAGGGGGTGAGCTGTCCACTGATCACGACCTGGTGGTGAGTGCGGTTTAGTACACGCAAACCTTTTGAAGATCAGGCCCCTAGTTTTTTATTCCATCATTTCCAGACCTGAAAAATACCTAAATCAAACACCATACTTGTGTACACATTAATGAGGAACCAGCTTTCTGCTTTCTATGGTTCTAACATTCTTAGAGAGCCCAGTGTCTGACAGAAGATGTAAATCTTCATTATAGTTGTAGAAGTCTTGATTAAACTATAAGCAGCTTTGTTTTGTCCAAATAAATTTACCATATTCAAAGACATAGGTCAGTATGTGTCAGGTATGTGTCAGAAAAGGTGACAAACATCTGAAAAAAGAATTTTTTTCTTCTGTAATTCTAAAAAATAAAAGTAGGAATTACCTAAAGTTTTAGTTTTGCAATGGAAGTCTAAACCTTAGATACCAAACTATATTTTTGCAGAGAGAATTTGATCTGTCAAAAATCTTGGTTTTTAAATGTATATTCACCACATCGATAAGCCAAGCCATATTGGAACAATGAGGAACATGACAAAAAATACAAACACACACCCCCCCTCCCCCCCCTCCTTCCTTTAGGACACTGAGTGGTAAGAGTGTGGGAAAGTTAGTTTTAGGAACCATGTGGAGAGCCTTCCTGAGTTTGATGCTCCTGTTCGGGATCAACATTCCACCTTTGAAATGCTCCGACCATGGAGCTGGTTGTGCCTAGGATGGCAATTTTTACTTTTGCTGTGGATCAACAGCAACGAGGACATCGTTACGCTGTTGAAATACATCATTGCAGATTGAGAATATATATATATATATATATATATATATATGTTCAATTAGCAGGGTAAGAGGACAGTTTTGCTCAAAATATCAAAATGCACACAACATTATGGGCGACATACCAGAGTTCAAAAGAGGACAAATTGTTGGTGCACGTCTTGCTGGTACATCTGTGACCAAGACAGCAAGACTTTGTGATGTATCAAGAGCCATGGTATCCAGGGTAATGTCAGCATACCACCATGAAGGACGAACCACATCCAACAGGATTAACTGTGGACGCAAGAAGAAGCTGTCTGAAAGGGATGTTCGGGTGCTAACCCGGATTGTATCCAAAAAACATAAAACCACGGCTGCCCAAATCATAGCAGAATTAAATGTGCACCTCAACTCTCCTGTTTCCACCAAAACTGTCCGTTGGGAGCTCCACAGGGTCAATATACACGGCCGGCTGCTATAGCCAAACCTTTGGTCACTCATGCCAATGCCAAACGTCGGTTTCAATGGTGCAAGGAGCGCAAATCTTGGGCTGTGGACAATGTGGAACATGTATTGTTCTCTGATGAGTCCACCTTTACTGTTTTCCCCACATCCAGGAGAGTTACGGTGTGGAGAAGCCCCAAAGAAGCGTACCACCCAGACTGTTGCATGCCCAGAGTGAAGCATGGGGGTGGATCAGTGATGGTTTGGGCTGCCATATCATGGCATTCCCTTGGCCCAATACTTGTGCTAGATGGACGCGTCACTGCTAAGGACTACCGAACCATTCTTGAGGACCATGTGCATCCAATGGTTCAAACATTGTATCCTGAAGGCGGTGCCGTGTATCAGGATGACAATGCACCAATACACACAGCAAGACTGGTGAAAGATTGGTTTGATGAACATGAAAGTGAAGTTGAACATCTCCCATGGCCTGCACAGTCACCAGATCTAAATATTATTGAGCCACTTTGGGGTGTTTTGGAGGAGCGAGTCAGGAAACGTTTTCCTCCACCAGTATCACGTAGTGACCTGGCCACTATCCTGCAAGAGGAATAGCTTAAAATCCCTCTGATCACTGTGCAGGACTTGTATATGTCATTCCCAAGACGAATTGACGCTGTACTGGCCGCAAGAGGAGGCCCTACACCATACTAATAAATTACTGTGGTCTAAAACCAGGTGTTTCAGTTTCATTGTCCAACCCCTGTACATAGGCTGTGTAAGCAATGATGAGTACCTTCTTTGCATCACTATCTGGCAGTTAGAATTACCAAAGCAATGTATATTTGTCAGAATAATTAGAGAGAAAATGGGAGATTTTATTTTGTTTGAAATGTTCTTCAAATTCAGAAATTTACACACAATTCTTTTGTATTGGGTAAATTTGTCCTTGAAACAGGAGAATTTATTTGGGTATATTTTTCTCGCAATAGCTTGGTGGAATTTTTGCCCATTCCTCCTGAAAGAACTGGTGTAACAGACAAGTTTCTAGGCACCTTGCTCATGCAGACCTTTTCAACTTTGTCCACACATTTTTTTCATGGGACTGAGATCAGGGCTTTATGGTGACAGTTCCAAAATATTGAAATATTTTGTCCCTAAACAATTTTGTGACTAATTTGGCAGTATGCTTTGGGTCACTGTTCATTTGGAAGACCCAATTGTGTCAAAGCTTTAACTTCCGGCTTGTTTCCACATGATATTTCCTCATGATGCTATACATTGTGTGTGCACCAGTCCTTCCAGCAGCAAAACACCAACCACATACTACGACACCCACACTTTATAGTTGGCAACATGTTCTCAGGCTAACATGTCTCCTTCCTGAATAGTATGGTGCCTGGATAGTCCAATGCTGTTTACACGTGCATATAATTATTTAAAGAGATGAATATAGAACATCCAGGCATCTTGAAAAGGTACCCAAGGTTGTGGGCGTTCACAATTCGCTGATTTTCCCATGATGGCACTGTGTTGGAGGTGTGCCTCGATTTAACTCTTTCAAAATCAAGACATCATCACCTGGGCTTTTGTAAATTGTTCCAAAGGCACAGTTGTTTTAGTGCATGTAAACTTCTGAGTTTGAAAAAAACAAAATACATTTTCTGAAAAAAGTATTTCTCTTCTGAATCTCTCTCATATAAGCTGAAACGTTTGGTAATTCTGACTGCAGAAAAAAAACAGGGCTCGTTTACCCTGATTACATACCAGATAGTGAGAAAAAACATTAATATATGTCTTTTTTTATACTGTGCATGTAAATATCTGGTTTCAACTGTATATTCCAACCTCTAAGCAACAAAAGTTTTGCCCAAGGTTTACAGTGTCACTCACAGTTTTTAACACATGAACAAAAACTGCAAAACCCTGAGGCAAAATTACACACTTTTTCAAAAGTCTAGTAAATATCAAGAGAAATACATCTGAGACAAAGATTATAAGTACCAGGGGACCAATGGTTCTCCAGTCACTATCAATATGCTAATAGACGCCTTATCTTATCTGAATTACACGTACCCTTTAGTGCCACAAGACCCCACAGATGTAGGATGGCTTGCATGTTATAGCCTCTTTTATTTTCCCTAATGGGAGCTGAAGACAACTGGGGCTACTTTAATCAGGTCTGAGTCCAATGTGGCCAGTCTAGTCTGATGGGAGCTGAATGGTGCATGGACTGCGTTAAGGGTTCACTGCTCACTGATGAAACAGTTTCACTTTCAGAGTGAGTTCAGGCAAACCACACTCTTACGCAGTCTGGCAGGAGGAGCAAATATGCCCTGTTTTGTTTGGCTTCAGGACTGTCTGCTTGAAACAAGCGTTTGGGCGTTTTGTTGATACCGCGTGGACGGCGGCTCATTTAGTTGCCACAAAATATTATTTTGCCCAACTTTGACTCAGCTACCACAAACACAACCACTGCTGCTAAGTAAATAAAAAATTTGAAAATTGTACCTAATGCTTATAGTGATTTTTGAAAACCCATGAATTTCTCCATCCAACTCGAATCACTTAAGGACCTTGGAAGTACCCCAACAGATGCAAACATACCCCAACATGTTCAAGAGTCAGCACAGGGAGCTTGCCTGCCACATCTTAAAAAGATACACTTGCACGTTTGCAGACTATATAAAATGCATGTTCAATAATTGATGCAAATCTGATGTATGTAGAGAATTGTTCAGCTGAAGAGTATGATGGCACACCATGATCTGACTGGCCTGAACAGACTGGCCTGAACAGAGCTCTCACTCTCTTGTGATACATGCACAAAACAAAATAAGCACACCTCATTCCCGACTGCAACCGAGGTTGATGTGCACCAAGAGAGGAAGCATAAATTATTCAATTGGAATATTATTCCAAAGGTCTATACCCAGCTGACTCTGATTCCCTTGGCAAAGTACAAATCAAAGTTAGGCATCTCAAGAGGCAAAACTAGTTCCTTAGTTTGGACCGCCAATAACAGTATCACTTTAAATCTATTTTCTTCCTAGAAAAATAGTTGCCATGATCTCTTAATGAATTCAAGTAGTCAACAACTTTCTTCACATTATCTCTTTTCAGCATTGGCCTCTCCCTGATCTCTTGTGCCAAACATTATTGGACACAGGGAAGAAAAGATATACAAACAGGCATGTAAAGCAAACAAACATTAAAACAATGCTAAAACCAGCCCTTAGGAGCTGGTCCCTGTCTGACTTGTTCTGCATTTTGCAACTCCTCCTTCCTCCCCTTTTCATTTCTCTCTCAATAAGATGGTTTGGTGCCTCTGAGGAGAAGCCCTCATTTTAATTAGACCTGACCTGAGAATCACTTAACTGCTCCTCTTTGCTTATGCCTCCCCCTCCCTCCTCTCCAAGCCTCTCGCTCTGTTCCTCACATAGGTCCATTAACACCCTTCCCTTGGCACCCACAGGCTTCAGCAGGGGGCAGACACAGGCGTTGTCTTAAAGACGTTTTGAGGACATGCCAGGAAACATTAAACTACTCTATACAGCTCCCTCGGACTCTTTCAGTTAGCTTCCTCTTCCTCTCGAGTCCTCTTCTTCTCCATCTGTATTTCTGTCATCTATTTGTTTCACCTTTACTCACTTTTGCACACAATAACTCAGCTATGAGAGTCATGTAGGAGTGAGAGAGACAACTCAAGATGGTTGTAGGAATTAAACACTGGTTGTTTAACCTGAAACACCAACATGTGTTAGGTGTAGACCGATAACACTGCATTGAAATATTGATTAGCTGTTGTACTGATATGTTCACAATCGCTCCAGGAAATCTTCTATCTTTCAGCGTGAACAGTATAGTTATAGAATCCAGCTAAATGTAAAATTAAACTTACCAAAGTTACTACAACAGCAACATAATAAATAGTGACTGGGCAGCATTATGGCAAAGTTAAAGCCAGATTCAGATGACCATGCATTTTGCTACATGCGTGTTTTGTATGTGACCGAAGAAGAGAATATGTGAAAGGATGTCAGTCCAAGATCTGGATATGAAACACAACTATCATAACTATTCACCTGTTTTTCTTCCAGCTGTCTTTTACTTATTTATTTCCACAGGAATGCCACTAAAACTGTGGCTGACAAAAAAGGACAACGACATTTTCCTTACCTTCAAGTTTGACAAATTCAGCTGTTTCAAATGATTTACAGTCACTAAGAAAAACAGTCATGATGTGGAAACTAAAGGAGTGCCAGACATCACTCTTATTAAGGTAGTGCTGTTTTATAACAGTACAATTGGCAAGCTAAGAGCGGCGTGTCTGTTAAACATCCGACTGGAGGCTGACTAGTCAAGCAGATAACCCCATTAATTAACCAGCTAACATCAGCTTTTTTACCTCTGTTGCTTTATTAAGGGTGGAACATCAAAAAGGGAAGATATTCTGTGAAACAATAACTTAGAAGTGACCACAAAATATACTGGGAGTTTCCATGTTTGTGCTAATGTCTAGCATGTATCAAAATCCAAATAACAAAAAAAATCTTATATTATTAAAAGTGTAATAATTAAAATGTTAGTTTATTTTTGTAGCATTGTCAATAATTGTTTATTTCTGTTAATCATAGTAGTATTTAGATCGTGATACATTTTGGTTTCTTTTTTTTTGTTAAGACAGTGATACAGAAAAAGCATAGCATTTTAATTTGGGATTATCATACAATAAATAATATATACCATTTTGTCATTCTGCTGTTTTTAGGGCAACAATGAGAATAAACAAGGTGAATACTAACTAGACAATTATTCAGGGCTTCTGTTTGTTCTGTAGCTGTCTTTCTTGTTGTCAAGGGTCAAGCGTACTTAATTCAGCCAGCTAACTGGTGGAGTGTAGCAGGTGGTGTGTGCCAGTCCCTTTGGCACCTTTAGCGGAATCTCAAAAAAAAGGCTTTAAATTGTAGGAATGGAATAAACAAACATTATCATCGTTTAGAACGAGTTAAAGGCTTGGTATATCTTGACAATGGTGCACAGCCTAAATCTACAGAGCTGAAATGTTATATGTGCAGCCTACACAGCCTCAGTCACATGCTCTCCAAGTGCAGCTAAAGAGACCTCCAAATAGGCTCTCTATTAGAAGACTAATTTCACACAAATCCCTTTCTAACACTGTAGTTGATCTTTTGACCTGCTTCTGGCACCCCTGTACCCCAAAGGCACATTGCCTGTCAGTTTAAAGGGTCAAGCAAAGGTAAAGAGACTGTAATTGCGTACCATCTGCATTCTTTGGAGCTTCATCCTCAAAGCATCTTGCTTTGTGAAATGTGTGACTTAAAGCTTAGGCGGTGCTAGATCAGTGACTTGGACAATTCTCACGCACACAGCAAATTATATTATAGGAGGTTTCTTTTAAATAAGATGATAAGATCGATGTGTGGGAGCAAGAAATGTTTGCATATGTGTATGAATATGTGCTAATCTTGTCCAAACCACCTAACACTCCCCTACCTGCTCAGACAGGGCCATGGGTTAATTCTGGCTTCAGGCGCCGTTGCTAATAACTGCTCATCAACCGTAGCTTGAACTCTCAGTAAGTCAAGTGTTGCTGGGGCAACTTCAACACCAAGAACTTCAACCCAAATCGATCGAGCCGAGTGTGGCATTTACCAATGCCTGACAATTAAAAAACATTATCAAACAGATGAGGATGTATTTGTTTTTTAAGAAGAATGTTCTCTTTTTCCCTCATTCCTGACGTGCTTGGTACAGATGATTCAAGCAACAGTTATGTTATTAGTTACTAGCGTATATCCACACATAGCTGGGATGGCATGCAGCTGCCTGAACCAGCTGGTGAGAAGCTGTTGCTGTCAATCAGCTGTCATTGAGTACCACCACCACCCAAACATCATTCCTGATAAAACAAATGTTGAGTGCTTGCTGAATGGCTGATCTTAAAACAAGAAAAATCTGCTGAAAGTTGAATCGAAGTCCATCTCAGCAGGATGTGTTGAACAGCACAGGGAATGCTGTCTTTCATGCCTTCAGGTAAGGAGAGTCTTGTAGCTTGAGTAAATGAGATGATGACCATCGCTGTCACTTGTCAAAAAATGTAACCGTCATCTCATATCTCAATCAGCTGTCCACAGAGTCAGAAGACCATTGATACAGCTGTTGACCAAACAGCAGACCAGCCTATGATCTAATAGTCGGATATGTATCTGCAACAAGTGACTTAAGACACACTTTTTTGACATTTACATCTCAGCTGATGCACAAATCAATAATAGCCAATTATAAAAATTATTTGAGAACACGATTGGGTATTACAATTACTAACGTATGTTTCCGTTGATTTGATGCGTGACTAAGGATATAGCGTTCTGCGGGAAATTCCCAGACAAGTAAGAATGTGTCATAGCCAGGGGTTATGATTGACATTTTAGATTAAGTGCACTCTTGAGTCAACAACGGCAACTATTTTGGAGTGTTAAACGTTTTATGTTGATAACAAATTTTCTTTGTGAAATCAGAGCAAGAATACAAATCTACTTAACCAATCAACAGATCCTTATACAAAGAAAGCAGACAAAGCTTTGTGTTAGTAATGGTCTCAAAGCTGAGATTTATGACATTGTTTCCAGACGTCACAAGGCTAGCCTTTAAGGAATGCTTCAACAGAAAATTACTTACCAAGTGAGTTCAACTGATGTTTAAAAGCAAGCTTCATAATGAGCAACATACCTGCTTTCAACGTTACAGCTGTACGCAGACCTAAGTTAGACAGCGATACAACTCTTTATAGCAGTGATTTAGACTTGTATATTGGATCTATGTTAAGGTCAAGCAAAACTGTCTGGTCTAATAGTGATCAAAGTTAAAATTAAGAATTAAAAATTCACAAGGTCCACTAAAAAGTCTGAAAATCAACAAAAAATGTTAGAAAGCATAAACATAAACTCAAGGCAGCTTAATTTTATTTGTTTAATAACCTAATTTCATCCTGGTGTAATACCAACATCTGACACGATATTGTGGCAGAATAGTGGTATACACAATAAGATATTTATACATTCATACTGTACTAGTGAATGGAAACAACACAAAAATTAAGTTAAAGCATTAGTAATTATTAGAGCTATACAGGCTTCAATGTTGACTTAAAAAAATCAATATTATCACAATAAGAATAAAAAAAATATGACTAATACAAATACAAAATATTTTATTTTATGAGCATTGAGTGGTATGCGGACATATTGTTCAAATGATAAAGCAATCAAAAAGTATTTTATTTATTTATTCTTCTTTTGGTGATCTTAGTTTTTATAAATTATCAGGATTTACACTTCTTAAGATTTTATATGTCCACCTCTACTGGCTTTTAATAGTAATTAACACAAACATATTTTCTAAGTCTTAAACTAATATCACCACTGTTAACTTAATATTTCTCTTTATTTTCCATGTTTTGCCTCATTTCCTTAATTAGTTTTTCATTTTGTCTGTTTTATGTTATATGGAGGACTTTGTGTTGCTCTCATTTATGATGGGGGTTGTATACTCAATGATTGATTTTTGACTGATTGGTTGATTAGATCAATCGGTGAGTATGATCGTTACACATTCTAATGTTGATGGTGGGATTTTGGCAGATATTCCCAATAATTTTACTGTTTATTAACAGACAATCACAAAGCATTTGATAATGACTTTCCTGGAACTTGTAGTTTTCTGCAAACATTGATTTCCATGTTGCTTTCAAGCCGACTCCTCAGTAACTCTTATGTTTATACACACTCTGTCTCATCCAAAAAGCCACAACGTTGCTAAAATATGCAACACTCTGTGAACAGAAGATCCCAAATTGCACTGATCTTGACATTTGTCTTGAAAATTAGCTGTTGTCTTAAAATACAGAAATAAACAAAATCATTGACTTTTACAGACCTAATAATCCGTGCTGTAGGAGCCTATTAGAGGATTTAATGAAAGGAGGAGAGAGGGTTAATCAACACAGAAGAAAGGATTAGAAGGATAGTCAAAGGTGGCAAAAAAAATGAGAAGTCGGTAATCGTGGGATGCCGGGAAGTTTGGGGGTAGGGTTGGCATGCTGCTCCTCCCTTTCAAATCCTGGCTGAGACAAAAGGAATCACTAAAGAGCCAAGAACCAGAGGGTGTGATAAGGTAATGATAATGTAATGAGGACCAATCATGAGCCTTAGCTAAGTGCAGGGCCTCCTAATTTGTCTCTAGAGTAGTAGTTCAGTGTCAGATTTGTATCTCTTGGAGAGAGGGATGATGTGACACACTCAAAATGCATATGTGTCCTGGTACTAGGGGCACCATAAAGCTAAATGTATGGACAAAAAAAGGCCATGAAAGGCATTTGAAGTACATGTATTTTATACATTTGAACTATATTTGAATTTTGCTAAATCACTTTTTACAAAATAAGAAAAATGCTAACCTTGTAAATGGGAAAATGTTTTCTGATTTTCTGTTTCTGCACACGCCTCTTCTGTGTGTCTCGCACAGTGCAACAAACAATCTTCTGCAGCAGGAATCCTATTGGCCAATGCTTACAGTGCGCAGTTTCAGGGGAAGTAAACAACAGCTACAGTACATTGCTTTTTTTCCTTCATAACTGTTGTGGTATGCTTTTTTGTTGTGCCTCTTCACAGTCAAAGTGACAAAATACTTGTAAGGATGAATATAATAGAAGCTGGAGATTTAATAGGAATTACATGCATCAAAATGCGAGACATGCCACTTACGTGAACATCTATCTGTGTTTCAACTGTCATATTTATGGATATGGACATTTTTCTCCCTCTGTTAACTCCAGACTTTACACTGTAGCAACTGTGCCAGCAAGAGTGTTTAATCGATAGTTTCACCTTCCTTTTTGTCACTCAATAGCAAAGAAAAGTAAACACAGTTTGGTGGAGCTTTGTGCATAGGTGACATGTAATCATGGCTGCCATTTTAATCCAAGGAAGAGAAATGCCACTATGACAAATGAATTTGCACATAGAGCACGTTGAATAAGTAATCATACCTTTTGAACATTCTCAGATTTTGGCACATTAGAAACAGAAACCAGAAATAAACTGTATTGGGATTTTAAGTAATAGAAAAATGTAACAAAGTGCTTATAGTCAATGAAAATAAAATAAAAATTTTCCTTTAATCTTTTTGAAATAAATCAGAAAACTATCTGATGAAGAGCCACCTTTGCTCTAATAACCCTACAAATAATCAGGTAAAACTGACTGCCATCAGTTTGTTACTTGTTAATTAAAGAGAGTGCATCTGTGTATAATTTAATCTCAGTATAAATCCAGCTGTTCTATGGAGGCCTTAGGGATGTATTAGAGAACTTTTCTGAACAAAAAGCATTATGAAAAACAAGGATCACGGCAGACCGGTCAGGCGTGAAGCTGCAGAAAGGTTTAAATCAGGGTTAGGTTAGAAGACACTGTTCAACACATTGTGTGAAACCGGAAGAAGCCTTGCACAACTGCACAGCTAACAAGATAAGGTTGTCCACCTAAGCGAACAGGCTGTACAAAGAGCATTAATGAGATAACAGCTAAGATGCCATGTTAGCTCTGGGGGAGCTGCAGAGATCCAAAGCTCAGGTGTTTAAATCTGTTGACCAGACAACCTTTTGATGTGCACTTCTCAAATCTGGTCCTTATGTAAGAGTGGTAAAACTGAAGTCGTTTTATTGAAGAAAGCCATAAGAGGGTCCACCTAAAGCTTGGACCACAGTAACCAAGGGACACAGGAAACGTGTGGAGGATAACGCTCTGGTGAGATGAGATCAATACTGAACTGTTTGGCTTTCATACAAACGCCAAGAATAGCAGAAAACCAACGCTGCACATCTCCTTTGGTAAGCTGGAAGGAGGCTTTTCGTCAGCAGGAACCAGGGAGCTGATATGAGTTGATGGCAAGATGGATGGATGGAGCTAAATAAAGAGAAATCCTTGGAGAAAAACCCCATTAAATACCTCAAAATACTTGAGACTTGAACGGATGTTCACCTTCCACAAGGACAATAACCCTAACCATACGGTCAGAGTTACAACGGAACCATTTAGATCAAAGCATTTTCACGTTATAGAATGTCTCAATCAAAATCCACACCTATAATCAAATTGACATTTTGTGGCAAAACTAGAAAATGAATGCTCAAAGAAACTGTTTATCCAATCTGACTAAGCTTGAGCTGTTTTGCAAAAACAAATGGGCAAAAACTTCACTCTCTAGATTGACAAAACTGGTATTGACACACCCCAAAACAGGTACAGCTGTAATTTATACAGCTAAATAGATATGTATGGTACACTTTTCAGACTTTTGGTTGTAAAAAAAAAAAAAAATCATAACAATATCCATAAATATTGTTTTCCTTCCACATAAAATCTTCCAATGTGACAAACTATGAAAGAGGTATGAATACTTGCTGTCCAGTCTGGTTAAAGCTAGGTGATGAGGTACAAACAAATATTAACTGACATATATTATGAATAAAATAAAGGGTTATGGTAGAGCCAAAGAGTAAAGCAGAAACATACCTCAATACTAAACTGTTTCCTCTTGAGCTTAAAGGCCAGGTCCTTGTGGTCAGGAAGTTGGCTCGCCAGACAGTTCAGGTGAGGTACCTGGCGTACATATAGCAGGCCTATTAAGGACAGGAGGACCAGATTAAAAGTGGAAAAAGGTCTTTATTATTCAAAATAATAATACAAAATCAAAAGTACACTTCTAAACAAAAATTGCATCCAAGTAAATTTTCTATGCATTTCTGCTGAAAACAAAACAAAAAACAAGCTTGTCATCTATTATGTGAATCGCTGCGACTTATACACCGATCATACTGCAGCTCGATACCTTTTCAACACATTTGGTGGGAACTCCCCTTTGTGAAACACGCTGATACATAAAAAAAGTAACCAAAGTATAAAGCTGTTTCTGCAGTTGTATATGTGTATTATAGCATGTCTATAATAATCTATTTTGCTCCATTTGGTTTATTAAAATCTGAAATTGTTTCACACTTGTACATTCAACATTTGTGTCCAACATTTACTTTGAATTAAAAAAAAAAATGTGTTCTTTTATTGGAGTAATTTTTCTCATATTTGATCTTTTTTCTATTTTAACTGAAAGTGTGCAGAATTTACATGCTAATAACAACTAAAAGGGCTATTTAGTTTTATTTCAATGCTGCATAAAGTGGATTGGAGTTTTCATTACTACATGAGGAGTTTATGCTTTATCAAGATTTTTTACACAACTAGATGTGCAACTTGTAGAAAGAGGAAATCAACTCGACTTGCTGACATACGGACAAGAAAATTTACTTTTGAAATAAGACTTTCACAAATATTTGTTACTTTCTTTTGCCATTGTTTCTCTGCTTTTGTGTCCTTATAACTGAGGAACTGGTAAATAATTTTTTCCAACTATTAGTGTACTAATAAAAGATAAACACAAACTGTGAGTTCGTGTAACAACAGGAGGAAGAGGTGTGGGATGTGTTTTATACTCTCGACTCCCCTTGTTACTTGATTCCAGTATAGTGACATTTCCCTAAAACTGTATATGCACTGTAGAAGTAGGGTGGTACAAACAAGCGTGACACAGAAAAGGAAAAGATCGAGGGAGTAATGGAGAAAGGAAGGCAGATAGAGAAAGTGGGGGATGGTGGGTTCTCTCTGTGCACTTGGGTGATTTCCCTCTGCCTGATTTGCAGTGACAGGCTTCCCAGCATGCTTTGAGCAGCCCTGAACTGCTGCCGCAAACACACATACACACACACACACATGTACTCCCCTTCTCGCACCAGATGCGTTGGCACTCATCAACACACATCAAAACAATCATACACTTAAATGTATTTCAGAAGCCCACTCCAGAATTAGTTAATCAGGAAAAGTATGAGATTTTAAACTGAGTATTCAAGCAACACCAACTCCAAAAAACCAAAGGACTTTTGCAGCTCAAAGGGAGTTAGGAAAGTGATGCCTCCATAAAACTCCTAGGTTGTATGAGGTTTATAAAACTTGTTTACCACTGCTGAATGCATACAAAATGCTGTAGAGGGCCTAAGAATTGTTCTGGAGGAAACTATGCAACCTAAAACTGAGTGTTTTTCATGTGCCACAACTTAAAGAGTTGAGGGATGGTGGGGAAATGCAAGAAAAAGCAAAAGAGTGAGAGGCAGAGTTTCAGATGCACAGCTAAAAATACCTCCCTCACTTATACTGACCTTTATGTGTGGAGAGTGATAGAAAAGAGGAAAGCGAGGAGAGATATGATAAAACTGTGTTGTAAAAAAAATAAAAATAATGGTGAGGACCGGAAGACAGAAACAAACTCTGCTCTACCCTCCCCTCGCCTGCCTTGGTTTCTTTCTTTCCACACGTCTCCTTACCGGTGTCCTGTCTCTCCACTGAAAGCTTTGCCCTCCATTTATTAGCAGAGCATGCTGGCCACGGAGACATTGAGCGAGAGATGGAGAGATGCAGGCAGAGAGGAAGAGAGAGTGATGGTGAGAATATCGATTCCCCAGTGTTGGTCTGCTCTGCTCCAGAGCCTCAGGGGTATGGGACTAGGGATGGAGAGTGGGCGAGGCGAGAGGGAGAGAGCCTCTGCTGGAGGTGGAGGGGGTGGAAAGGCAGGGATGGAGGGAGGTGAGGGTGCGAGGGAGAGAGGGGGTACAGCGTGGCAGCTGAATCCCCCCCGGCCTGTCTACTGAGGAGCACGTCTGATTGAGCAGCAGCACGCTAACATGCACTGACAGCCTGGCCTGCAAGGGGGCTGCCCTGCCTCCATCCACAGCCCAGCTCCGGCTTTAATGCACTGCCTCTGTGTATGTGTGTGTATCTGATGGAAAAGAGACTGAAAGATAAGCGAGTGTGTGTGTGTTTGTACCATGGTAGTCTTTGTAAAGAGGGTTGGTCTCTCTCTCAGAGCCTTTGAATGATTCCAGGGCGATGGCATTGTCACACAGCCGAGTTATGCTGCCCATTAGAGCTCTGTCCTGCAGGATGGAGAGGGATCGAGAGTGAAGAACACAAGCAGGTAATTAAAAGCCTCCTGACGGGCCGTCAGTTTTCCAATTAATTTAGGTCATCATTTCCTGCCTGTGACTAGGTCCTCTATGACCATGACTTATGGGAATGTAATAAGGTGGAGAGGGTAAAGTTATGGTTGAAGTCACACAGGTGATCTGAGGGCAGGGACCTTACATCAGTAACATATACCATAACACATACAAAATGAATGTAATTTAAACAAGTAACAATTTGGCATTATTTCCCGTCAAAAAATATGTTTGAGAAACAGGTTAACTGCTGGTGCATAAACCAAAACCTTTGAAAGGCAGGGCAGGATAGAAGTATTCAGGCAGGTTTGATGAGAAGAGCTCCCCCTACTGGTTACAATAGTGATAAGAGGTGAAGACAGAATATGGCAAAGTGAAAAATATCCAGGAGGTTAGATGTAGAAAGGGATGTGAAGGAAAGAGAGAAGGATAGGGACAGTGGGACACAGGGAAAGGGGGAGTCCTGCATTATTAATCCCTTTCCCTCCTGAATCATTCACATCCTTCTCTCTGTGTTGGCTGCCACTGCCTAATGCAGTTTTCATGCCTTCATGTCTTTTTCCCCGCTCTTTCTTCCTCCTTTTCTTTTTTGTCCTACTTTTAAAGTATGCATATCCTAGCAGTCAGTACCACAACCTCAAAAATAAAAGTACCTCATATGACTTTTTGTGCAACAGTGGTGGGGATCTTAACAGTTTGGATTAAACTAAAAGTCTAAAAATTAAAAAGGCAGAAAGTAACCAACAATGTCCAATAAAAATATTGCAAATACTTCTCCTGGGAAGCAATGACAAGACAGAGGTGCGACTTAACCTGACTTTAAATTTTTAAAGTCAGAGCACTGCAAAGTGTTCACTGGAAGCAGCTCAGTACAGTGGCAGCAGGGCAGAATGAGGTCAGTAAGGAGGGAAATCAACAGCTTTTCGCCTTCATAAAGGTGGTCAGAGCATCTCAACTGCAGATTTTAAACCTTATTCAAATACAACAAATGCCTTCAACAATGATTTCTATGGTTCTCCAGTTAGAGTTGCAGAATAAACCTAGATCCACCTAGAGTATATATCATTAACAAACATCAATCAGACCAGTATGATTGATGTCTCCATAAAGAATTTGATTGAACATGATGTATTAATAATGTTAAGTGACATATAAAAAAAATAAAATAAAAAATAACAGTGTTAAAAGAACAAGAAAGAGGGGTTTGGGAATATAAACTTTTAAAAATATATGATAAATAATAATATAAACTAAATAAAGGGAAATTTTATAATTTTACAAATTACAAAATCTGTAATACCATGAAATTACTGGAAAGATTTAATATTTATGGGATAATGTGGACTGAAGTTTTAGCCCTATAGAACTTCCTGGGAATGTCTGACTTTAGCCAGGACTCTATTAAACAGTGTGAAACTACCAGACTAGTGGCAGAGGATTTTCAAAGTAAAGTAGCTTTACTAAACGTTAAAACTCTAGTACACAGGACAGGTTTCTTGAAAAGTTCTGCAATATAGATCTGATAATTGAATGGAACCTCTGGAAACACCTGAAAACGATTGTGGATTGACATGCCCTTTCTAACCATATTAAACTTTTGATTTTTCCTTCTGTCCACAAGAGGATTATTCGAAAGATTACATCTCACTGCTGAAAACTGTACGTTTGTGTCTAAAATGTTCAAAAGTAGATTTCTTTTCTTTTCAATAAATAACAAGAAATACTTTGCAATCATTTGTATTTAAGAGGATTAGAAACAAAAAAAGTCTTAGACACACTTAAAAAGTTTTAGTTTGTAATGTAGACAATGTACGCTACATTTTTGGGAGAGCCATATTTTGCACGTGTAAGGACTGGGAGCGGTTGCAGGATATTGTATGATGGAGGAGAGCCTAATTAATGTTTCAGATGGACTGTGGCTCTGGGCTGCTGTGAGGAGGCTTTCAGTGAGTTGTGCAGCTTCCTAAGGTGCTCAATAATGGATTAAGTATTGTAGACTAGTAGCAGTGGGCTAACTGGCTGGGACCACTATGTTTCAGTCAGTAAAACCACTTCTGCTAGTCTAGACTGTCTTCCAAAGGCCACACCCTCTTACCTAGCTATCTATATTTCTATGCAAATCAATGCCTGAAATAAGGCTCATTACCTGTCGCTAAAGTTATCACCATCTTGATGAGAGCAGCCTTCACACATTGGTGATGCTTATGCTCTTAAGACAACAGCCCAAAGTGAGATTTGAAATGGTTAATCACATGGTCATACCATAACAGCCGCTAATTACCTCCATGTTGGCTTTGTCACCAAACACCTGATTCAGTCCAAAATTTCCCCCTCTTCTCTTTTCCAACTCATTCACTTCTCTCCCCAGGGTGGAGAAGGGGGAGGGGACAGATTAAGGGTTGGGAAGCCTGGCCAGAGTGGGACAGGAGGACCGCTCCCACCACAGCTGACATCTGCTAGTTAGCCACTCTACCTTATTTTGACTAGGCCAAGCCGCCGCACACAGTGCGTACAGGCCCGGAGCCAGAGAGAGTTGTGACAACACAGCTGTTCTCTGAGCTAGGCACTGACCTATATCTTTGAATAAAGAGATCACAAACAACACAGAGTCAGTGTTCTTCAGAATGAGTGCTCTTTAAGAGTGGGTCAAGAGTGGCCAGGTTAGTTTCGTACAAAGATGGCTTTGGAGGTAAGTGTGCCTCTATGGTTGATTGTTTGGGGAAGGGTGGTGGTTTGCCATATGCCTCAGCAGATGACTCCACCTTCACACTGAGAGGCCAGACTGGACACAGACTCATAGCCCACTACACAAACCCCACCCAATATCATGAAGACACACAAACAACTTTAAGGAGCCCCATATGTAAGACCTTTAACCAGTTTACACACTGTGTGCAACTTTAAGTTGAATCTGTTGACATTTTTGGATGGAACACAGATTATATTTCTGTACATAAATTTGATCTGACCCGTCCTTTTTTGGTCAGGTGCACAATACACGATATTGGTCAAAGAAGAATGAAACAAAAACAGGTTTTAGCTATATTTTCAGGACAGGAAGAGTTCATGAATCCAAACTGTAGATTATTAAATCCGTAATCACTGCAAAATCATTCAGCCCAGGTTTGACTGGATATTTTGGTTTTCGTGCTTGTCTCAATTAGAGGTTAACAAAAATCTCAGAAAAAATGCTCTTTTGTGATTTCATGCACAAAATAAAGGGTTTATAAGTTCTGAAATTTTAGATATCTTTCTGAGGGTATAAACAGGTTTAGAGTCCAGCTGCCAAAAAACTTAGTTTTTTATTACTCTTTTCACCCCCCTCAACAAAATGGTGCTGAGGGTGGTGGATCATAATGCTCAAATGAAAAACCTTCACTGTGCCCAAGTCAAACATAAGAAGGAGCTTTAAGATACCAATACCAGGTGAAAGTTCAGAACCCTGTAACACAAGAAAGAAAGTATGTGTCAAACATTATATTACCTGGATGAGATGAGAAGGTATAGTTACTACAGCAACCGACAGTGACGACCTCAGCAACGCACGGAGCCCATACAGAAAGGTAGTCAGGGCGTGGCTGTGTCTAGGTTTGTCATGGCAACACAGGTCATCCCCCCACAGAACTGAGCCCAGAGAGTGAAGCCCCACACGCAGGATGTTACGTGACTTTGACTGTGAGAAATGTAAAAAGGGTTGGGGGGACAGTTATTTTAAAACCAACAAAAAAAAGACAAACATAAAAATGTTTGAAGTCTTACTGAAGAACATGCAAGTTACAGAAACCCAAAATCTCAGTTTCATCTGAAACTTGGGTGCTGCTCTCTTGGGCCATACTTCCAAACCCTGGGTGAGAGCAACAGACAGACCGCTCAGTGGCAGAGACGATTGGAACACAGAGCCCAAACGTGACTGGACACAACCGCCCAATCACAGAAGCCATCTGACACATGCACAATGGACCTGTCAGACAGGCTTCCAATATGGCCGCCACCCAGAAAACCCCAGCACATTCTTGGCACAGCGGTGATGCTCTGCAGCCAAGGGGGGCCTGGGTAAGGGTGGAGTGCCTTGCCTTGAACCCCCCCACGCACACACACATACTCCACCCCACCACAAGGGATCAACTGAAACAAACTTTTTTTATCCCACATTGGTGGGATATATATCATTGCACCTCAGAAAATGGAGAAGCTGTCCAAACTGTGTGAGAGTTTTGGTCCTATATACAATCGCCTTTCATTTGGGCTTTCTTATAGGATGGCTCCTGATTACTGAGGTGAGAGCCAAGAGTGATAAACAAAAGTCAGCTTTGAAATCGACTTACTTTTTGATTCAGCCTTTTCCCTAATTTAACCCTCCTCCTCTATTAAGGCAACTTTTCCAATGTCTAATCAGCTCAAATTTTCATTGCTTCCTCACCCAACTGCATGACCTAAACTTTATTTGGGATCTGGAGTTGTATTGAACAGATCTAAAAAAAATAAACACCATTGTTTAACATGGTTTTTAAAGCTGCCTTGGCATTTCCCAATAGGACTCTCACATTGGACATTACATTCATTTGTCTTTGCACAATATACTATCAGTCTGTATCTCAGCCTGCTGAAACATTAGCATTCTGCACATGTGTGCAGTAGTCACAATGAGACATGCCCTTTCTTTGTTTAGTAGTGTTTTCCTACACAGGTTTTGAGAGCAGCAGAATTAGAAATCTATTTTTATGTCTGACGCCCCACAGGAGGTCCCTGCAGTAACACAACTGTTGCTGTGGCAACATCAGGATGCGACGACAAACTTAACTGCTATAGTTTAGCCTATAGAAAAATCAGTGGAACAGTGCCAGTAGGGTCCAGCCAAAGACCAGAGACCAGTCATATAGACTACTAGTCTGGAATCATAACCCAATCAGAAAGGAGTCTGATAAACCTCAGAGACCCCTGTCTCATTCTTCTGAAACTGTTTTATATTTCCAAATATTATTCACCAAGCCAATGTTAATTTTAAATGTTGTACTACTTCCCAGTTGCTGAAAAACATCAAGAAAAATAAACAACCCCGTCTACCCTGTTATCCAACTGGGCATGTTTTGTGCCAGCGCCCATGTCGCTCTGTGCCGGTTTGCATTCCTGGACTGTGCCAACAGTATGTCAGGTGGTCCTGCTGCTTTAATGATGTCAGCAGTTAATCTGGTGCTTGAATGACAGCACTTGGGGGAGAAAATCCCATGTGTGAGTGACAGGAGGAGAGGTGGCTCCAGGTGACGAGCAAAGGGTTCACAGAAAGTAGGTGAAACAGGGCATAGATACTGTTAATGCAGAGTCCCACAAAAAAATCTGTGATCTTCTAAAAAATTATATTTTAAAGTCTTTAAATGTGTTTAATTTACATGCAGTTGTGCATATTATAATGATAAATGTTTGGCTGTTAAACAGTATAAGTATTATGAAAAAAGAAAAGAAAAAAAGAAAAAGAAAACTTTAATTTGATCCCATTTATTCAGTTGGCGGGGACGGAGTACCTTGTAGAGGAATGCTTTTTATTTTTATTAAATTGCTGGTGCATAATTCTTGGCACTCCTCAGAAATAAAGGTAACCGGTGCATTTTACATTTTTGAATGCACACAGTTTTTTTAAGTTGATCGGAGTAATAAGGAACATTCACTTATTATTCCATTACTTTCTGTTTCTATAGATAATAAAAATGGGCATTTGTCAAGCCACTCTTTAAAATGGGAAAGAAGACTGCACATGCCATTGAAGTAAGGCAAACTTGTTTTGATCTGGATGCAGTCTGGAAAAGGCAAACAAAAAACATCTACTTATTTATACCCATATCTACATACAGCCAGACAACTGAAAAGTATAAAACGGCTGGAACATTCAATTCAAACCTTCAATTTCAGCTCCATTTCAAGCAATACCACATTTCATAGTATAAAAGCAATTTTAGTCTTCTGGGACAAGACATTTTTGCTTTTGTTAAATCATAAAGACATTCATGGCATGGTTCAGGTTAAAATTAAAATACATACAGAACTTAAAGATTTCTTCCGGTTATGCTTTTTTCTCACACTTAAATGTCAAATTTTTATGTTAAATAAAGAAAACCAGAGTAAATACAAAGTAAAGTTTTGGAAAAAATGGGGCAAACAAATGCATCTAGACCTTATAAATTGTTTTGAGTTCCTTAGTAATCAAGCATTTGGAGTAATTAGCAATGAGTCTTTTACATCACTGTGGCTGAACCTTTGCTCAGTTTTCCTTGAAGAATTTAGTTTTTGAGCATCAAGGTCAAGCCACAGCATCTCAATTAGATTTAAATCCTGACTTTGACTAGACCAATCTAATCCTTTTTCTTTTTTGGAGTCACTCAGAAGTGGACTTGCTAGTGTGCTTCAGATTATTGAAAACTACTAAGATACATGATAAATAGTATCACTATAAAATTTGAAATTTTAGTAAGATGACATCCCGTCTGAAGACAATGGTGTGTAAAAAAATAATAAATGCAGCAGGTTCTTTAATAGCAGTAATACGTTTGAATCCAAGGGAAAATAGCATATGTCCCTAACCTTTATCTGATACTGAATAACCTCAAAAAGGTGCATTAAAGTGCATACTGTTGATTGATGTGTCTATGGACCACAAAGTGTGGGAATTCTTAGTATATGATGAAAAAACATGATTTCTCATGACTAGACTCATCTATAACTTATCAGATCCAATCAAAGAAATCCGCTGATGGCTGCATTTCTACTGTTAGGCAACAAATTTATCCTCACATGATTAACAAAGTAGATTATTTATAAAACAAGTGCTACTAAAGCTAGAATGACTTAAATGTTTTAATATTTTTACAAAATGTTAAAATGGCTTGTAGTGTATAACACTAAGAAGAATAAATTGTGTTTTGGTCTTATTGAAACAAAGCAGAACAGTTTTTGGGTTCTTACCATGGGGGCTGCCAAATCAAAGCCCTCTCTGTGTATGACCTCTTGCAGTGACCTCAGTAAGGCAGAGTAGGACTCAACTCTGGGATTGGAGAAAGAACGAGACATAATGAACACAGTGAAGTAGGAGAACACAAAAGGGGTTACCTAAAATGTGCAATCCATCACCAAAAGCATTTTGATAAAACTGGGCCAAGCTGATCACTGCAGTAGCCTAATCCTCAATGGCTGCAGTCTGCTCCTCCTGACTGTGCTTTTCTGGAGCTACCGAAGCAGACAGATGATCTATATCAAGAGATCCAATTAATTTATTTGGTTGATTAAATTACAACATGACTGGTTCACTGTCAGCTCCCCAAGGATCTGATTGTGCCGAGACAGACAGACAGATGAGGTGCACATATGCAAAAAATGTGCGCACAACGGAGAGGAGATGAGGGAATAATGGGCTCATAGCTAAAACTAACAGAGAACAGCATTTTGGTGTTTAATCAAGGGTAAGATGTGCACCACTGACAGGGGCTATGAAGTACCATCGGAGCAATATTTAGCAACAGTCAAGGGATGGATTACTGCCGAGCCCTGTATGAGCGTATGGGATCACCAATAATAATGTTAACCCCATCTTTTTACACAGGACCCTCCACTTAGAAACACCTCACCATTGTAATGACCACTCTGTGGCAGCTCACTGTGGGCTGCTATGTCAGCTGTCAATTCAACCTGAGAGCCACAAAAGCTGATACACATAGGTTGGCCACACGCCCAACCCCCACATAAAGAAGGGAAGCACACACTTGTGTTGATTACACTTGGCCAAGTATATCAATGAACTCTATTTCAGTTCTTCAGCTCAACAATGGTGCCTCCTGACCCTGCTGTGGCTAATGATAGAGCTGCACTGGTGAAAGAGGGACACGTACCCTCCACGGCCTCTCTGCCCATGCCCCAGCTCTGAGGCGGTGGGGGGCTGGGACGGTCTGACGTGAAGTTACACGCAGGAGGTTGCCACTGGTTGGCAGTCATTGTGGAGACCAGCATTGTGTTTTCGCTACCCCTACTGAGCACGGCTCATTCAGGTACCCAACGAGGTCTAGGTGCGTAGCTACAGGGGCTAGCGCGTCAGCTAATTAGGATCATGCACTGGGAAGCGTCTTTATCTTGCCGTTCCTCTTTCAGTTAGGGAAGAAAGAACGAGGGAAATGGGATGCTTGGTCTTAAACAACAGGATCTGTATCACCTAGAGAGCAATTTGTGCCAATTATGCCTTCAAGTGAAACGGAGCAATTTAACAGCTAGGGTATCAACATGGGGCAGCGGACACGTGCAAGGGGGAGTAGCTTGCTTCTGAGTTTGTGTGTTACATGAATGTGTAAGATGTGCACTGAGTGTGTGTGTGTGTGTGTGTGTGTGTGTGTGTGTGTGTGCATGTATTTGTGTTGGTACTTGGGCAAGCCTCACGGCACAATGGTGCTGTGAAGGTGTAGCTTCCAGCTGTCAAAATGCCTCTGAGATCTATAACCCATTCACACTCTACAACAGCACCACTATGTCACCTTCACTCAATGCTGAGCAACACGGGGAGATTTTTCCTCCCACGTTCTTTCCATTAACCATCATTACATTCTGATATATAACAGAGGTCACTTTCTACCTCAAACACCACACTTGTGAAAAATGTACATTTTAACCTGAATACCTGCAACATTTAATGTGTTTGTACGGGCAGTTTGTTTACCGGTCTCTGTTTGCTGATAGAAAGAATGAGGGATTCTCTAAAGCCTCCTCCAACATCCTCTGTGCTCCAGATTGCTATATTTACCCAGTTCAAGCGAGTGTGCCTTCGTGTGTCCGTGTGTGTTCAGCAGCACTCTCTGGGTAAAGAGCCTGCGCGACCTCTGAACCCTAAGTACACTCAACGCAGGAGAAATCAAACAGACGCTGAGCAAACAACACCCTTATTTAAATAGACATATGCAACCTTTTCCAGGAGGCTGAATGGCCCGGCCGGTGGCAAACAACGCAAAACAGGAGATGAACCAGGCAGATATTTAACTGATTTCTATTAGTTGTAAAAATAGTAATTATACTGAGTGATTCATGATGATTATTATTTCTTCATGAATGGAACATTTTGAAATTAGTGTTTTATCTGATTTCAACAAAACAACTGTAATTAAATTAAATTAATTATTTAAATAAACTGAACTGAACTAAAATTTTAAAAGGAGTAAATCAACTTAGTGATATGTGATCCTCCAAACTACTATGGCATTAAATCCTGATTTAAATACACTAAGTGAATGTCACTAGAATTGATCAGAATCAATTATGTTGTTTTGTTTCCAGAAGTAAAAAAAAGAAAAGTCATTTTACTCGAGTTGAAACAATTGTTTGATTAGTTTAGAGATTGCCGGAACAATGATTAATGGCATCTACATTATAAATTTAACTGATGCATTTAATTTCAGGCAAAACAAATATTAACTTAATGAAGCATTTACAGTTTTATTTAACATTATGCAACATTTGCCATTTATAATGTAACAACATACCTAAACTAATTCAACTAGGATAAAAAAAATGATCTAATGAAGCCCTATTTTCTCAGACTTCGCATGTTGTTTACTAGGATTATTTATATAGCATGTGTTCTTTAAACTCTGCAGCTCTGTCTCACTGCATTATTGGTTCACCCGTTCTTTCGGGAACATTGCCATGTTTACTTACATGTGTTCATGGGGATGGGAAGCATGGGAAGTTGTATTTGTACAGCCCTGTTATGTGGATGATGTCGCGCTTATGTGCCTATGTTCATTGGATTGTGTCTCATTGGTTTTGCCTGTGTTTTGAGGCCAATGTCTTGCTCTTCTACCTGTGTGCCGTTGATGGCGGGGTGACGTGATCTGGAAGGTAGAAGAGGTGGCACTTGGTCGCTTGGCGAATTTCCACCTCCATCGTCTTCGAGACATCATAGTAGTGTCCGAATCGAGAGGAAGACGCCAAAGCACTCTGAAATAAATATTAAGAATAAGAATTTAGCACAAAAACAAATAATTCTAATTTATCTAGCATTACCAATTGCTTTTAAACTACATGCAGGACTTACACGCAATATTTAAAATGAAACAGCTCATAGCTTAACAATCTTATTTGTTTTTCTAAAAATGCAATACTATGGCAATGCAATTGCATTGTTTATGGGTCATTCCTCAACATTTCTGCAGCAGAAAAGTTAAATAAGCACTACAACCAGCCTCCTAATCATTTCTTCACATAAATGTCCACTTCTGGCTGTGAAAGCGAACATGTCAGGGAAGCAGGGGAAGGCGGATGTTTTCCTGCAGCTGAAAGAGAGAGTTTTAACTCTTCTTTCTTGGTAAAACCACGGTCTCCATTGTGAGAGGGGCCCTTAATCTACTCCTAATCTGGATTAGGGCCCCCGGTGTGTCCCTCTCCTGTCAGAACGAGGGGGTCAGCAGGGGCAGCGGGGGGGTAGGGGCTCATCTTCTCTTTGTGAACCAGGGAACCCGCTTAGCGTTCCATCCCCGCCCTGACGGCCTCACCTTTGATCTGATGTCTTCATCAAGAGAACCTCACAGTGGGCCGTGCCAGGAGAGGTGTGTGTAAGGGGAAAGTAAGCGTTGACTCTCGGGGTGAATTTGGGATGCAAATCCTCTGGTGGGGCTTACTAGTGGTTTGTAAAGACGATTTTACAGGGGAAGGCGGGAGAGTTGAGGAAAGGACACAGATATAAAGAAGTTTCCAGGGTGAGAGAAAGAGGTAGAGGATCCCTAGGGACACACTGTGTTCTGTTAATCCACATAGCGATATGGATTACAGACCGACGGGGGTAGACTGCAGAGAAGTAGAAGGGGAGGGTCACCTCTCCTCAAAGCGGAAGAAAGAGTGTATAGCTGCCGACCCTAGCAGGGGGAAAGGCAGGGATTTGGGGGAAGACGGAGGCGCAGGTCTGGGTCATAGGGTTGAGCGAGCAGACATGTCAATGCACTGCCTGCAAAGTACTCTTGTTTCCCAGGCTAAGCAGGGGTGCAAGCATGTGTATATGTGTGTGTATATGTGAGCTGGGGGAACAGTGAAAAGCCTACCTATTGCCAGCTAAGTGTGAGTAATCTGTTGCGGCTCTGAAAAGGGAGACCAAGGCCTCATTCACTCCACAAAGGAGTTTAAAGGTAGATGGATTTAGTGGTCGAGACCATTGTCAAAAGACTAAAAGCAGAGATCCAGTACTGAGCATTATCATCCTATCATTAGGAGAGACACATGTTGAACTTTCACTAAATAAAGATTAAAAAAAGTGCTTTTATTAGACTGTATAAGGTGGGAAAATGGTTTCATTATAAAGGACACACAGGTCACCTGCACTTTAGGAAGATTCTGATAGCGCCAGGCAATCTTCATGGCATCCAAACTCTCCTGAAGCTCACCAGTCAACCGGGAATGCTCCACAGGTTTGGGAACAGCAATATCATCCAAGATGGGGGCAGGAAGCTCCTAAACAAAATCATACAGTAAACCAAATTAAATATTATATCTGCAAACAGTAAGGAATATTCTTAAAAATGAAAACACAACAGCTGTCTATTTGAGTGCACTTTGGACATTTTTAAATGATAAAGCAGGAATTTTATAAAATTGTAACCGGAAAAGATTTATTTTCTGACAAATTCTCAAGTAAAATAGTTTTAGAACAATCAATAAACTTGGCCATGTTTCCAAAGATTGATTGATCAATCAATCAAAGTTTATTTTTATAGCACTTTCAAGAATCCAAACGATGCTCACAGAGCTTTGCATGACGGAGTATAAAGCAATTTGATGTACATCACAAATGGTTAGGACAAAAAATGTCTAATCAGATAATAACATCATTAAACACAAAACAGCATGAAAGTCTTAATTAAACTTTTCATAAAAGAGACCCAAATATAAAACTAAACTTTCTGATGATAAGGACAGCAAATGTTAAAGTCAACTTTATATTAAAAAAAAAACATTTTGCTATTTAACCTTCACCACTTAATTTATAGATTTTTTTAAATTTAACTCGTAATAATTGTGAACAAAAAAAAACTAATTGTATTTAATATTCTCTTTTTCCTTTGGCAAGACAGACATCAGCATATGTTAAGACAGGACAAATTACAACAACAAACCACAGGCAAACACTTACATAATGAACATTTTTAACAATGTTCCCCAGTCAGAGTAAAGTTCAAGGGCCATATAACAATGTGACATTACCCAGAGTGCAGCAGACATGACTTCAGATTTAAAGCTACATGTAGACCTCATTTAGACATCAGTCAACGATACGTTTATTTGTACTCCTGATTTAGATGGATATATTTCCTCAAGGTTTGGACCAAGCAAAACTGTCTTGTCTAAAAGTGGTCTAAACCTAGATTTAAAATTAAAAAAACACAAAAAACAATCACAAAAAGGCCAGACGCATAAACTGAAACTAAAAGACTGCTTCATTTAATCCAGTATTATACATTAATTCCATCCATATTTGCATTGTCATTTTGCATTTTAGTGGGGGGGAGGCTGTTAAATGTGATGACATCTTTACATATTTACAGTCTGCTGATGGATGGATACACACATTTAAATCTTAAGTGTCATTTAACAACCGGCTGCACAAGATGTGTGCTGTCAGCTTTCTGGATATCACAGTTAAAGTTCACTTCGTGTTGTTAGAAGATCGTCAGTGGTGTAGCAAGAATCACAATTTCCATCCAGAACCCCTAAACAGCACCACTATGACAGAATTTTTTAATAAAGTGGGAGGGCCGGTGGCGACAGAATGTGGAGGAGGCAGAAGAGGAAGGGAGTTAGTTTATAATACAAATAAAAGTAAAAATGTTTTGCAACCATAATTTCAGTCCTGGATTTATATATTATCTGAACACAGAGATGTATCCTCATAGATAGTTCACGTAGACGTGACTGAACTTTTAGTTGTATTTTTTTCCTGTGGGCTCCTCTCTCACCCGTTTACTTGTTCAAATTCATTTGTGTTGAAAGTCCCTTTTCGTCTAGAAGTTTATATAAACAATAGTCTTTGGAGAGTAGGAGTAAATAGGATGTTTTCTTCACCTGTATAAGACAAAATAAAATTGCAAACTAAATAAAAACTCAGTAGAATTAGCAGGGAATTCGGTTGTTGAGCAAATGCAAAGAAGCATTGCATTTTAAATTAGCACAGTGCATTTCTTTCTGCAACTTTACACCTACGGAGATTAACATACTGCAAATACAACTTTGAAAAAACTAAATAATTTGATATATACCCAGTGGGACTCCCCCTCTTCTAATAAGTCTTTGATATGCAAAGAGAGGGTGAGGCAATGAACCATCCCACTATCAATCAGAGGGAGAGAAGCACCTCCCCTTTGCTGGGAGGCAGGCAGCTTCTGGGGACTATGGTCCTGTTCACAGATTGATATGCCGGGAAACATTTCAACAATGCCACGACCATACCACTCTCGACCTCTCAGATACCCCTGTTGACCCTGACACATGTTGGAGAAAGCTGCGGCTCTGAAAGAAAACACTCGAGAAGTAGTCTCTGAGAACTTTAAGCAAGTAAATGTTTAACAATAAGGCTTTTCTTTTTTTACACAAGACAGTATTAAAAGAGGGCCAAAAACTTTCTTCAAAGGACACTACATTACATGGTGTCTCATCTTCTACCTGTAGGATGTCATCAGGAGTATCTTGAGCTGTTGCCACAAAAAGTTCATGCCGACACACCACTCCTTCTGCCAGGAAGTACTTCAAGATCATGCGGGAGTAGCTGTCATATCGGTCCTCCTCTAACAGAGAAACAGAGACAAGAACCATCAGATTATAACGCATGTAAATGACAAAGTGAGTAATGTCCATGAAAAAGATAAATAGATTAATTAGTTATGGTTGTCTTCATATTTATTGCTTTGAACACCTCACCATACGTCCAGCAGTTCATGCCCACATCTCCGCTGCTAGCTGTAATGGCTGTAAGGACCACCTTCTACCTGTCTTATGCAGGCAACACACAACGTAGCAATCAACATGGCACATGAATGTAGGTGTCATACAGAGATCTGACTATCAAAGTAAAAAGAGGACATCTTCAGCACTAATTCCAACATATTACAGTATTCCTGTCCACTTTCACCAATCGTGTCCCAAACCAGCGGCGTGGGGGTGAGGGTAGGCGAGAGACACCTGCCTTAAGCATTTATCTGGCTCTTTCCACACAACAGAAAGGTACATTGGTTGACAGGACGACTGTCAAGCAGAGAAAAAGTGTGAAGAAGATAGTAGTCATCATCAAAACACTTCCTGACACCTGGTTCCTTTGAATCTCTCCACTTTTGGTTGCATCCTAATGGCAGTGGCATATTTTTGACTTCCCTATTTGGAGTTTCATTAACACAAAGTATTTTTGAACTTAAGAGAAAGTTGTAAATCCCAGAAGAATTGACATGGCAGCATGTAGACCGGTGTCTCAGCCAGTAAAATGACAGGTATATAACTCCAAATGTAAAAATTGCCTTCACAAAAAGAGCCCTTCTTCTTGTACATGGCAGGCCTTCAACATGACAAACGCCCCCTCATCAGCATCATCATTATTATAGCCAACAGAGGAGGGCACATAGCTCTGCCCAGCATGCCACTGCTGCTTCCAGTCACCGTCACCACTTTGTAAAGATTCCATAGGCCTTTCCACACAATGCCAAACAGTGGGCACATGGACAAAGGCAGCAGTGACAGCTGAGGTAATAGGCATACAGCTGACAGCTTGGGAATGACATCCTGATGTGTCATCCTCGGACATTTGGAGAATTCCCCCACCCTCCCTCCCACGTTCCCCGGTCTGCGTTTTCACCTATGGACTTCAGATGGCCCAGTAAATTCCACGGCTCTTCAATTTGTTGTCGGTGGGGCTCCCTGTTCTCTTATTGATGGGTTTCTAGGTCAGCAGGCCTTTGTGGCTTTCAGCAGGCCCCACAAAGACTCCCAGATGGGCCCTCTCAAGATGGGGCCTATTGTGGTTGTGTTTCTATGGGAGCCTTACAAATGGAACCTCCAGGAGTCATTAGGCTGTTGAGGCAGGGGGTATGAGGAGGGGGCTGGAGGTGGTGGGGTATAGGAGCAACAGGGGGTGGAGGACGGTTATGTCTCTGAGGTAGATCAGTCACTCTGTACTGTCATAGGATGATTTTTTTTTTTATTCTTTTTTTTTGCTTGACTATGGTTGCAAAAAGAGAAATGATTGTGCTTCATTTGCCTTCAAAAAAGGAACTGGGAGTGCAAGTTTCCTGAATCATATTTGCAACAGCTGCAGGGCAAAGAGACAAAAGATCTAGGTCAGATGTTTTCCTCCAATATGTCTTTGGTCAAAGAAATAATATCTTTAGCTTACAGTATAGAGCAGGTAAAGAAGATGGACAGTTAATGAAAACAAGCATTAGAAATTTATATATTTTTTCCAACTATAAACTCTGTTAAAGTAGTTTCACTTCAGTTACGTTATTTTATATAGCATCCACTCTGAACAAAAGTCATCTCAGCTGGTTCAGCTTAGTCTAATTCATCTCTACAATATACAGCCCATTAAAACAGAAATAGGGGATTTCATAATGTGAATGTCAATGTTTCATACTGAACTTTCCAATAACTGACAGCAGTTTGCTTCAGATTACTCTGATGTCTGGCTAATAACGAAACGATTTCTGAGATTAACCAAGATTACACATGCCGACTGCAGTCCTGGACAGCGCCTTAAGGTACTGAACACATCACCTCTAATGTGGCATTTGTCTTTTTGAATTACACTAAAAAATAAACAAATCTGTAAGTAGCGGAAATTTGAAAACAGCAAACCATAATATTATGGTTTAGTTTTTACATTATATGTAAAAACCTGGTTGCAATCATATCCATAACCTTCAACAGCCAATGTAGGTTAAATACAAATGTTTTAAGCTGTCTTTTTTCCATTTTTGGTTAATCTATTTTCTATCTATTAAACTAGAGAAGTGCCTATCATCATTGTGATTGGTTATAAAAAAAAAACAGTTTTACTAATTTCCTAGTCAGATAAATGCATAAAAATTCAAAAATATGACCTTTATCTAATATTCTGAAGCACGTTTTTATTTTCTTTTTAAGCATTTTAGAATCGGCAGGTAGGATCTCGAAGGAGCCTGGGAATCCATGTCAGCCAGGAAAAGCCTAATCAGTTAATTTCCAATTAAATCTACATAAACACATTTAATTTCCATTTACAAACAGATATTTTAAGCTTTTTGTTTACGTCCATACACTGCTAAACAATCTAAGCAGCGTCTTTTTGTTACTCGAAGGGCTGCAATATCAAAATGTAAAACAGCTTGAAGTCATTACTGAATAAGGTGGCATTTAAATCAAAGAAGCATTAATCTAACAAACGAACGAAACCATAAGTGGCCAACAATATACAAACGAGGCAGCTTTGTTTCTCTGCTTGCAGAAACACAAGAAACCCTCAGACAGCGGCCATAATGGAAAGATCCCCCCTCTGGGTGACAAATCAGGACAGACAGCTCAAGACACTTCAAAGGCAGACAACGACCAGTCTAATAATTTTATGTCTGTGTGTCACAAACAGGGCAACACGGCTAAAGGGGCAGGCTATACTAGAAGATACAACACAAATAAACACACACACTCCAAACTTCCCCTCCGCCCCACTCCATCCAGGAAAAAAAAAAAAAACCCAAACACAACGATCATATACGGCACTCTTTCAGAGACAAACACAAGAGAGTGCTCAGCACACACACGCATTTCACCTTTACTGTGTCTCTCATTACCAGATGAAACCAACCGTACATTGATTCACAAAATGGAAGGGAAGAACGCATTAGTGTGTAATCACTGACTCCTGCATCGATTGGGGGGATGAATTAAAGGGCAAAGCAATATCATCAGTTGGTATAGGCCTTGTCTACACACAAATTACAGCTTCAAGGGGAAACATAACTACCCTAACCTCACTGTCCACCAGTGCATATAGCCTCGCCTACAATGAATGATAATAATAATAATAACACTGTGGAAGACATTTAAGCCCCTAGAAAACGCGCTTGCGATTTATGTTATTCTGAAAACTTCTATAAAACATCTGCAGAGGAGCATATTAACGAAGGAGCAAGCGAAAAGTGTGAACACCTGGGATTCTAACTGGAGACCTTCAGTTTATTAGTCTATTTGTCAGGCTGCTTGAGAGTTACGCACTTAGCACCAAGAGCCTGTGGATGGTTCCTAAACAAGTTGCCAGTGTCAGCTTTTGGAATTGAGCAGACGTGTAGTTTTACAGTTTTTTATTGAAAATGAATCATTGTCAAAGTGTCATCACTGAGAGGGCAGTAAGGGGTCATTTAAAGGAGAAGGCTTTAATGCCTCAGGAAGAGGGCAAACCGTGAGTCTTGGCATATGATATACATATTATTTCACCATTCATATGCTGTCAAATATTATTTGGCCCGATAGATTTTTTTTCAAATTCCAGATGAAAAAAACAAACACATTTTAATATCAGGTAAAGATGGTCTAAGTAAATGTAAAATGCAGTTTTTCATTTAACAAGAGAAGAAAGCAATTCAAATGACGTGAAAGCGGGATTTAAGACCAGACTTTGACTAAACCACTCCAAAACCTTCATTTTATCTTCAAATTTTAAAGGAGGAAATGCTCAGTAGTGCCAGAGCCCTACAAAGACATCTCCAGTGGGCCACTGGTGGGAATGTTTCTGACCAAACTAGTAGAGACAGATTTCAGGGTGGCCTAAGGGCCGGACGTCCTCTAGTAGGCCCTATGCTCATCGCCCGGCAGGTTCGGCACTGGCACCCTGTTCTTTTCATAGATGAGAGCAGGTTCACCTTGAGCTCATGTGACAGATGTGAAAGGGTCTATAGAAGCTGCGGTGAATGTTCTGCTGCCTGCAACATTTTTCAGCATGATCGGTTTGGTGTTGGGTAAGTGTGGGCTGGGGAGGCATATAAATGAAGGGGCACACAGACCTGTACAAGATAAATGATGGCACCCCAAATGCCATTAGGTATCAGAATGAAATTCTTAGGCCCTTCCCTGGTGCAGTGGGTCCTGGGTTCTTCCTGGTGCATGATGATGCTTGGCATCATGTGGCAAGAGTAAGCAGGCAGGTCCTGGAGGATAAAGGAATTGATACCATTGACTGGCCTCCAAACCTCCCTGACCTAAATCCAACAGAACATCTTTGGGACATCATGTTTAGGTCCATCTGATGCCACCAGGTTGCATCTTAGTTTGTCCAGAAGCTTAGTGATGCCCTGGTCAGGATTTGGGAGGAGATAACCCAGGACACAATCCTTCATCTCGTAAGGAGCATGCCTTGATGTTGTCAGGCATGCATACAAGCACATGGGGGTTGTGCAAACTACTGAGTACAATTATGAGCAGGTTTCAACAACATTTCAGCAAATGGGACTAGCTTGCCGCATCAGTTTTTCAGTTGAGATTTCTCGGTGACTTGAAATTAACCCGTGTGGGTTGATCATTTTCTTTTTCATCAAATGGTGTGGTATCCTTTTCTTCCCAACTGTTTGCTCATTCCATATCAGTATGGATATCCAGCAATTTCTTTTTCCAAATAATATCTGATTTATTTAAAATATTCCTTTGTTTTTTGAAGCAGTGTACTTTCTCATACAATAATTTTTCTTCATGCTAGTCTAAGAAACTTATATGTCTAAATTCTAGAGTCCTCTTCACTTGGCTCATCATTGTGAAGCAGCATTTCTTTGAAGTTGTGATGCTCTTGTAATCATCCAAAACTCATGCTTTCCATGGGACTCCAACTGTTTTCATCCTCAAATTGACAAACTGTTGATGCACCAATGTTCATGCCATCTCTCTGTGATGAATTAGTTGTTTTCTTAAGAAATAAGGATCAATTAACCTTTATTTATAGAGTACTTTTCATACGGCCAAGTGTAATACAAAGGGCTAAAATGAAACCTTGAACCAGCAAAATACTGTCTACCAGATTAATGGATGAGGAAGTAAAAAAAGGACATTCTGTACAATAATGATGAATTCTACCAACGAAGTCTACACTGTAAATCTGAAGCCCATAAAAGTGCATATTGGGCATGGTTTGGTAAAAAAAAAGCAATAGAAAACATGTTTCAGTGTTCAGATATTATCGATTTGAATTTGCATACTCCTTGTCCTTGATAAATATAATGAATGAGACATTTAAAGCTGGGTTGGGTTAAAAATGACTACTCCAAGTTTTTAACATTAAACTGTTATATTCATCACTATAACAACTTAGTGATGTACTCCACTAATCTATCTGGTATGGAAATGGCGAGAAGAAAGTTACTGTTGAAACAATAAGGTGTAAAAGGTTAAATTTGCAGTTTTCCACAAGCCATGTAGGGGACAGTGCAAACATGTAGAGGAAGGTGATCTGGGCTGGGGACAGAAAGGGTGAACTTTTACACCTAAGCGCAAAATGAAATTTGTGGTGAAAAACTAACACTGTAGAGCACCATAAAAGCTTTTTAATGGTTATGAAAAGATGGATTTAGCTAAATAAAAGGCAACACAGGTAAAAAATGTTAGAAGCTGCCAAAGATTTTAAACTGAGGCGGAGGTTCACCTTCTAGATGGACAACGACCGTGAACATACACCCAGAGCCACGATAGAAGAGTTTAAATCAAAGACTATTCATGTGTTGTTGGCCGAGTCACAGTCCAGACCTAAAATTAATTGTGAATATGCGGTAAGAGTAGAAAATTGCTGCTCATAGATGCTCTCAAAATCTTTAATCTGTAGATGTGTAAAGCTGGTGGAAACTTACCCCAAAATTCTTACAACTTAAATTATAGCAAGCACTAGTTCATTTAGTGGGGATGACAACAAATGCTATTACCTCTTTATACACTTCTCTGGTAAAAAAAAATGAAAACCATATATTTTTTCCTCTTTTACCTCATAACTATGTGCTACTTTGCATTGGTCTATCACATTAAATCTCTATACAGGTCATTGAGATTTTTGGTTGTAATGTGAAGTAATTCAAGGAGTGTCAATACTTTTGCAAGGCACTGCATTTGTACTAACACCAGCCGAGGCAGCTTCTGCAGAACAGGTTTCAAAAATGGGGCTGCATCAACTATACCAAACCAAAGTTCAAATGTCTGAATAATTAACGTTAGTATCATTTATCTACATAAACTAATAAAATACTACCTTGAACATGACATCGGTGTAACTTTGGGAACCTACAGTATAGACCAAATGTTTGGACACACCTTCTCATTCAAAGAGTTTTCTTTATTTTCATGACTATGAATATTGTAGCTTCACACTGAAGGCATCAAAACTATGAATTAACACATGTGGAATAATATACTGAACAAAAAAGTGTGAAACAACTGAAAATATGTCTTATATTCTAGGTTCTTCACCTTTTGCTTTGATTACTGCTCCGCACACTCTTGGCATTCTGTTGATGAGCTTCAAGAGGTAGTCACCTGAAATGGTTTTCACTTCACAGGTGTGCCCTGTCAGGTTTAATAAGTGGGATTTCAAGCCTTATAAATGGGGTTGGGACCATCAGCTGTGTTGTGCAGGAGGTGGATACAGTACACAGCTGATAGTCCTACTGAATAGACTGTTAGAATTTGTATTATGGCAAGAAAAAAGCAGCTAAGTAAAGACAAACGAGTGGCCATCATTACTTTAAGAAATGAAGGTCAGTCAGTCCGAACAATTGGGAAAACTTTGAAAGTGTCCCCAAGTGCAGTCGCAAAAACCATCAAGGGCTACAAAGAAACTGGCTCACATGAGGACCGCCCCACGAAATCGAAGACCAAGAGTCACCTCTGCTGCGGACGATAAGTTCATCCGAGTCTCCAGCCTCAGAAATTGCAGGTTAACAGCAGCTCAGATTAGAGAACAGGTCAATGCCACACAGAGTTCTAGCAGCAGACACATCTCTAGAACAACTGTTAAGAGGAGACTGTGTGAATCAGGCCTTCATGGTAAAATAGCTGCTAAGAAACCACTGCTGAGGACAGGCAACAAGCAGAAGATACTTGTTTGGGCTAAAGAACACAAGGAATGGACATTAGACCAGTGGAAATCTGTGCTTTGGTCTGATGAGTCCAAGTTTGAGATCTTTGAACGGATGGACTCTACATGCCTGGTTCCCATCGTGAAGCATGGAGGAGGAGGTGTGATGGTGTGGGGGTGCTTTGCTGGTGACACTGTTGGGGATTTATTCAAAATTGAAGACATACTGAACCAGCATGGCTACCACAGCATCTTGCAGCGGCATGCTATTCCATCTGGTTTGCGTTTAGTTGGACCATCATTTATTTTTCAACAGGACAATGACCCCAAACACACCTCCAGGCTGTGTAAGGGCTATTTGACCAAGAAGGAGAGTGATGGGGTGCTGCGACAGATGACCTGGCCTCCACAGTCACCGGACCTGAACCCAATCAAGATGGTTTGGGGTGAGCTGGACCACAGAGTGAAGGCAAAAGGGCCAACAAGTGCTAAGCATCTCTGGGAACTCCTTCAAGACTGTTGGAAAACCATTTCAGGTGACGACCTCTTGAAGCTCATCAACAGAATGCCAAGAGTGTGCGGAGCAGTAATCAAAGCAAAAGGTGGCTACTTTGAAGAACCTAGAATATAAGACATATTTTCAGTTGTTTCACATTTTTTTGCTCAGTATATAATTCCACATGTGTTAATTCATAGTTTTGATGCCTTCAGTGTGAAGCTACAATATTCATAGTCATGAAAATAAAGACAACTCTTTGAATGAGAAGGTGTGTCCAAACGTTTGGTCTGTACTGTATATCTCTAAAGAACTCAAACCCACTACTATTTTGGTCATCTTGTTTATTTATCAATCTATTTTTTTCATAAATGATGTCTTATTGGATAGTTTCTATCTACTTGGATCATGTAGTAAGAAATCTGACTCCTGTGGCTCTTTGATTTGTGCCGACATTAAGAAATAAACACATTTAGCTGCAAAGATTCAGACTTTGTAGACAACGGCATAAACTCCTTCTTAACCGTGAGTTACATGTTACATTCTAATTAAAAATATATAAAAATTAATAATTTCCTACACTTAACAGTTGAAACAGAAAAACATTGCATACTGCACTATAAATAGGGAACTAATAATCCATCAAATGTTCTTTTTATATCCAAAAGGAGCTTATATCTACAAGGCTGAGGAGAAGTGTAGCCTGCTTATCCCAGGCAAGACAAGCCTTTCCATGACCATCATAAAGTTCATGTTTATTTAAAGAGCTGTGTAAGGGATTTTACCTTTTAACACACTTGAGTAAAGCTAAAAAAAATATCCCCTCAAAAAACAATACACATATTTTAAGACTGATTCTACCAAAGAGAGATAAGAAACACAATGTGTTGAAAATAGACAAGAAATTGTCTATTTGAAAATGTAAAGATAAAGGCTCACCAATGAGAAGCACTGTGCCAACTGCTAATCCACCACCTGTTAGGGAAGGGAAACATATTATAATATTAATATATTACTAGAAGAATTGTAAGGAAAGTGTAAGCATCATTTAGGTCTGCTACTGATTATACTGACCTGATTAAATACATTTACCTTCTTGCTATAGTTTGTTCTAGATTTTAGTGTGCATATGTTGATACTGATTAAATACAAGGTTGGGCATTATATTTTAAATATATATGCAAAACAATATTAGTGAGCACAATGTAAATAATGCAAGAAAATCCATTGAATGCTGTATTTGTTTGGGTAATATATTCCAAAATGCAAGAGCTCACACTTTGCATGTCATTGTGATATACTGCTTGTTTAATGGAGTTTCACTGCAGTAGATGATAAATATAAAGGGAGCTACCTGCAGTTTCACAGCAGCAGTAGAAAAAAGAGGAACGGATTGTGATTTATTAAACAAAACCAGTTCTTTCAAAGAACTTTCCAAACATGTAAACGGGTAGCATTTCAATGCTTTATAGTGAAAAAGGAAAGCTGCATGACAAGCCAAATTAATTCCAAATTTTAATTCTTAAAATTCAGATTGAAGATTTCATCTCCAGGATGCCATTACAGGTCCTTCTCAAAATATTAGCATATTGTGATAAAGTTCATTATTTTCCATAATGTAATGATGACAATTTAACATTCATATATTTTAGATTCATTGCACACTAACTGAAATATTTCAGGTCTTTTATTGTCTTAATACGGATGATTTTTGGCATACAGCTCATGAAAACCCAAAATTCCTATCTCACAAAATTAGCATATTTCATCCGACCAATAAAAGAAAAGTGTTTTTAATACAACAAACGTCAACCTTCAAATAATCATGTACAGTTATGCACTCAATACTTGGTCAGGAATCCTTTGGCAGAAATGACTGCTTCAATGCGGCGTGGCATGGAGGCAATCAGCCTGTGGCACTGCTGAGGTCTTATGGAGGCCCAGGATGCTTCGATAGCGGCCTTTAGCTCATCCTGAACCCCACAGATTCTCTATGGGGTTCAGGTCAGGAGAGTTGGCAGGCCAATTGAGCACAGTGATACCATGGTCAGTAAACCATTTACCAGTGGTTTTGGCACTGTGAGCAGGTGCCAGGTCGTGCTGAAAAATGAAATCTTCATCTCCATAAAGCTTTTCAGCAGATGGAAGCATGAAGTGCTCCAAAATCTCCTGATAGCTAGCTGCATTGACCCTGCCCTTGATAAAACACAGTGGACCAACACCAGCAGCTGACACGGCACCCCAGACCATCACTGACTGTGGGTACTTGACACTGGACTTCTGGCATTTCCTTCTCCCCAGTCTTCCTCCAGACTCTGGCACCTTGATTCCTGAATGACATGCAGAATTTGCTTTCATCCGAAAAAAGTACTTTGGACCACTGAGCAACAGTCCAGTGCTGCTTCTCTGTAGCCCAGGACTGGCACTTCTGCCGCTGTTTCTGATTCAAAAGTGGCTTGACCTGGGGAATGCGGCACCTGTAGCCCATTTCCTGCACATGCCTGTGCACGGTGGCTCTGGATGTTTCTACTCCAGACTCAGTCCACTGCTTCCGCAGGTCCCCCAAGGTCTGGAATCGGCCCTTCTCCACAATCTTCCTCAGGGTCCAGTCACCTCTTCTCGTTGTACAGCGTTTTCCGCCACACTTTTTCCTTCCCACAGACTTCCCACTGAGGTGCCTTGATACAGCACTCTGGGAACAGCCTATTCGTTCAGAAATTTCTTTCTGTGTCTTACCTTCTTGCTTGAGGGTGTCAATAGTGGCCTTCTGGACAGCAGTCAGGTCAGCAGTCTTACCCATGATTGGGGTTTTGAGTGATGAACCAGGCTGGGAGGTTTAAAGGCCTCAGGAATCTTTTGCAGGTGTTTAGAGTTAACTCGTTGATTCAGATGATTAGTTTCATAACTCGTTTAGAGACCCTTTTAATGATATGCTAATTTTGTGAGATAGGAATTTTGGGTTTTCATGAGCTGTATGCCAAAATCATCCGTATTAAGACAATAAAAGACCTGAAATATTTCAGTTAGTGTGCAATGAATCTAAAATATATGAATGTTAAATTTTCATCATTACATTATGGAAAATAATGAACTTTATCACAATATGCTAATATTTTGAGAAGGACCTGTATTTCTAATTCAGTGCAAATTTGTTTCAGACGTTAACATACCTTAGATTAGAATCCATTTGGCTATCTATAATGCAATGGGATGCATTTTTAAAATAAAAATGGAAAAATAATAATATTAGGTACTTTCTAGATATGGGCTGCACGGTGGCACAGTTGGTAGCACTGTTGCCTTGCAGCAAGAAGGTCCTGGGTTCAATTCCCGGCCGGGGGTCTTTCTGCATGGAGTTTGCATGTTCTCCCTGTGCATGTGTGGGTTCTCACCGGGTACTCTGGCTTCCTCCCACAGTCCAAAGACATGCCAGTTAGGTTAATTGGTCACTCTAAATTGCCCTTAGGTGTATGAATGAGTTTGTGTATGGTTGTATGTGTGTTTCCCTGCGATGGACTGGCGACCTGTCCAGGGTGAACCCTGCCTCTCACCCATAGACTGCTGGAGATAGGCACCAGCTTCCCCGCGACCCACTATGGAATAAGCGGTAGAAAATGACTGACTTTCTAAATATGTGAAACATGCACTTCTCATCATGAATTCTATTTTAAACATCCACATTGTTTTTTCTGGATTGGAACGATGTATTTGTCGATTTTTGAGGTGAAATTAAATTGAAAAGTAAATCAGTTTGTCCAATAAAGATTGATGTAGGAGATTACAGACATATTGAATGTAAACGCAGAGAGAGAGTTTCGGATTTTTTTTCCCTTTTTGCTTACAAATCGCTGATTTATGGATATCGGCAATACATTCCCTAAACCATGGAGCTTTTATTAAAAAGTAACTTTAGAAAGCCATTTAGACTTAAAAACTATTGAATTGACCTGTATTATAGTTAGTTTTGCCAAACTAATATAATGTTTTTGCAGGAATTCTGTTGGACAAAATCCAATTTTAATTTTGAATTGTAAGAGCATTATTTTAGCTAAGAAAGCATGGTATTAACATGTAAACAACAATTTTTTAAGGGATTGGGCGGCGTCTTGATTATGTGATGCAATGGTCTGCTATACAGCAACAAAAACATAGCCTTTAAAGAATATTTCATGACATCAATTTGAAGAGAGAAATAGCTCAATGAGACCTTAAAAAAGGTCCGCTGGAGACGGCGATTATTCAACAAGCAGGTTTGGTTCCGACAACGATCCATCTTATTGTTGTAGGACATTTTTACTGATAATGTGTTGCAAATGTGCAGTGTAAGGTAAGGTTGTTTGCAGCTGACTGTGTCCACTTTGCCCAACAATGCGTTATAATCGCTGTTAGCCTGTGTAGCAGCGGAACACTAACCGAGCAGATAGTCCAACGACGTGACACCGGTCGAAACTAGGAGCTGTCCATTTTGGACCGAAGGTCTGGTTCCGGGTATGGAGATCAGTTTACTCCTTGTTTTCTTCTGAAAGCTCGTACTATAAACCGGTAAACGTTCAGCTGGGGTTTTACCCACAGTGTTCATGGGAGCTGCCATGTTGCTTACAATGACGTCAATGTTGTGGTACAGGTTCTCCAATCAGAAAACAGCTCGGCGCAGCTTGACCAATGACGACCCCGTTTGTTACGTTGTAGTTTCAGGAAGCTGCCAAGAGGAGGTTGGGGTTGTTATTGTGAATGCATGGTCACGCGGCTGGACTGCAAATCAGTAAGTTATATTCATGTATCTATATTTACTTAAATAATGTTCGTAAGTGGGTAAAATAAAAAGAAATGGGATTATTTTTGAGGAAGCACGTGAACAATTTGACCAAAAAGCTTGTATTGTGGTGATAGTTGAAGCGTTTTGATTTCTGATTGTGTATTTCATATTAACGAAGCCGCGAAAGTAGTTATTAAAAGCCAATTAAAACATTCACATTTAGAAACAGATATTTTTTAAAACTACAATAAAATGAATACATCAAACATAGGGGACAGGTGGACTAGTTGGTGTGCTTTGGATCATTGTCCTGTAGGAAAAACAATAAGTATGCTTGAGCTCATTGTTGATGTCCAGACATCGTCCTTTAAGATGTTGTAAAGAAGAAAATGCATGGTTCCACCCGTTAAAGCAAGTCAGATAGGTCCTAAGGTAGTCCCAAAACATCACACTAACACCTCCATGTTTTACTTTAAGGATGATGTTCTTTTTTCTGAAATGCTGTTAGTTTTACACCAACTGTAACGGGACACACACACCTTACAAAAATATGTACTTCTGTCTTGTCAACTGACAGAAAACTGAGTGGCTGATTCGCTCTTAAAGTGATTTAGGTTGACTCCTGCTTAAGTTCACTACTGTTCCATGTTTTCTCCATCTGTAGATTACAGCTCCCACTGTGGTTCACTAGGGCTCAAGACTGTCAATGACTTTTTACCATATGTTCTTGAATTTATTTAGATCAGGCATGACCAATTGCTTTTAGAGATCTTGCAGCCTACTTCATGTTGTCAAGCAGTTTTTTAAAGGGACTTCTTTATTCCATGACCTTGTTTAGTGTTCTCTGGAGTAGTTTGCAGCCGAGTGTAAAGAGGCTGGGATGAGTATCTTAGTACATGAACAATGGTAAATGGGTAGACGGAGTGGGGCCCTCGTCTGCAGTTATGCAGGTGCTGTTCCAGTGTGGTGTGGAGAAGAAATTGCTGAGCCACAAAGTAAAGTTCTCGATTTACTGGTTCATCTCCATCCTGACCCTTACAGATGGTTATATGGAGCGAAAGAGCAAAATCTCGGATACAATGAGCTGAAATAAGCTTCCTCCATTGGGTGGTGGGGCTAAACCTTAGTGAAAGGGTGAGGAGGAGGAATAGAGTTGTTCTTTTGCATCAAAACGAGTCAGCTGAGGTTGTTCAGGCATCCAGTCGGGATGCCTCTTGAATGCTTCACTGGAGGTTTTTCCAGCTGCTCGAGCTGAAAAAAAGGCAGGACCAGGACTCACTGTAGAGACTAGATATCTCTACTCTCCTGGACATTTTTCACTGGAGAGGGATGTCTGGGTTTCCATCTCGGACCTGCTATCATCTTGACCCAATTACTGATAAGCTGAAGACAATGGCTTGATGGATGGATGGATATTCACTCTAAGTATCATGTAATCTAAACCGATAGGCAGATCTATTTCTAAAAAGCACCAAAAAGTAAAGCGTCAAAAAGATTTTTGCACATAAAACTACTTGTATTTATTTTGCATATTGCACTAATTGAGACAACCTCTTTTTAATTCGAACATTGCAAAGTCCACTAATATTTCCTTTGTACTCAAGACTGATCAATGACATCCTTAATAGAGCTGTATAAAGCTTTGTATAAGAGAGAGAGGCCAGAGGCAGTGTTGGATCGCAAGATGCTGTGATACTCCCGAGGAAGCAATCGCCCAACTGCTCACTTTACAAACGCTCTCAGCAGAGACATTCCTGCTGTTTTGACAGCACTGTTGAGATTTATGCGTGGTGACAGGAGGCCAGGAGAATATATCATGGCTGACAACGCCAGGCATTGTGGAAAGAGTGCACGAGCCAAGTAAGATGCTCTGACTGACCTGCATTTTGAGAAAGGAGATTCAGCTTCAGCAGTACAGTAATTTCTGCTAGTCTGTGTAGTATTGCAACTGATGAACAAATTTCTGTTGGTCTTTATTCTGCAAAATTAATTTTAGTATGTGCAGAGCAAGCTAGAGTAATTGTACAAAAATAACCCACCTTCTCAAATCAGGATCTAGCAAAGAGGTGTTTTTTTTCCAGGTGTTTTTTCCAGTTTTATTATGTCAGCTGCTGTATCTGATTGAGCTAAATAATGGCAGGAGTCATAACATGTCAGACCTTTTCCTGATCTGAATGTTTTGCTTTCTTCAGTCTTGCTCTGTCGTCAGTTTGGGGAGTCCTAACTTTTTGTGTCCAGAGGATGCCAGATTATCATCAACATGCACCAAATTTGTTTTGTTAACACTGAATGAAAAGCAGTAGTAGTCTACAGGCGCAGGCACAATAAGTAAGACAGGTTTTGTTTACAGTTAATTTTATCCTTTTTTCCATTTATTTGGCATTCCATATTTTGAATTGCTCCATTCTGCTTTTCTCAGATGGTTTTTGTTTTAGTCATATCACGTTTGATCTATAAGAAAACTTTAAGAAACAATAAACACACATAACATGTACTAGTGTAGAATTTAAGGAAACTACAGTCTAAAAATTGTACGTGAGGTAAGATGTCTGTCACTAGTCAGTATAGAAATATTGCAGCTAGTGTCAAGCTCAGGCCCGTGGATAACCCAAACTCCTTTGTAAATCTGATACAAGCGCAGATAAAATCTCTGCACTCTTTCAGCGCAGAGCCAGCAACGCGCAATCTCTTGCGGTCAATACAATAAGGCTTAGTGACTGACTTTCTATTGAATAGAATTGGCTGGGGACTGTGTCAGCCTGCACTTCCTTTCACTTCACAGCAGTTGTATTCATATCACTTGGCTATTATTTGCTCTGGCTGACCCTTTGATTGTAGGTATAAGCCCTGAGCTCCTCAAATAGCAACCTCGCTCAGCTGTTTCACGGCTGCGTTGCTGTTAGCAACAATAAAAAGAGCAATATGGAGATCAGTCTTTTCAATTAAACCTTTGATAGAAGGCAGAATCCGGGGGGACGGGGATTTTGCGCAGACACTATCCTGGGACTTTCACATCTGTCACTCCCTATTCAGCCAGGTGTCTGTGTTTAAATCTTCGGGATTAACTCTGATTGCAATGATAGTTGAAACAGCCCCGTCCGTCCCCCCTCCTTGTTGCTAAAGCTCCTCCTTTTTTATATCTCACATTAAGATCAAATCAAGCCATGCGCAACAGGACTCAGTTCCCCACCCTCCCCTGCCTTCTGCTGTCCAGAGAAAGACATCAGAGGTGGGATTCGTCCCCACTCTGGTCTGGCTGCTCCTCCAGACTCCCTTCCATCTGTGATCCTCAGGGAGAAGAAGAATATCTGACAAGGGTCTTGTAAGCCTCTTAGCCCCCCTGTAGCCCGGTTCTTTCTCAGCCCATGTTTTCCTAATTTAGTTGTGTAAGAAGTCCGCTCCAAGGCCCTTGTGTGCTGTTTGGATTGAAATTCGCTTTGTGGTCCTAATAGACTGGCCATGTATTTCAATTAACACTACTCACTCATGGCAGGGTCAAATCCTTTGAGACCAGTAGAGGTAATTCCTTTCCGACAATTTCCTTATGGCTTCAATAATGTGCATTTAATTAGGTATCACTTTTGGTGGGCTTGAACGGGCTATATTTTGTTTTCTGTTTTATGAATATTTTATTTTTGATTGGCTCATCAAATAGTGAAAATTAAGATTTTTGCCTGCTCATTTAATCCCATAAAACTGATACAAACATGTCAGCTAACAGCATATTGATGAACTTCATTTTGAAGTTAGTAACAATTTGCTGTTAATATGGCAAGTTATGTATAAAAATTAGTTCAGAGAGGTTACAATGGATCACAATAATCATTTTGTTCAAAGGTGTCAGTCAGAAGAAGGGTACAAAACGATCCACAGTGATATTTACGTATGTACCATAGAACCAGTTCTAGATGGAAGTTGGGTTCTTATCAAGGTGAATGAAATTATGAACATTTCAAAATACCAACAGTTTTGACCAGGTTTCTCCCAGAAAGCTGAAAATGTTTGAGAGAAAAGTTTTAAAATAGCCTAGCCAGAGTGCAGAATTATACTTAATAGAAAATCTGTGGTGTTGTCTAATGTGGGGTGAAGACGAGATATCCTCACAATCTGATAGAATTCGAGAACTTTTAAAGGTAGGTTGGGCAGATATTGTCATAAGTCAAGATTTGGTATGCTGATGAACTCCTACCAAAGAAAACTCAATGTTGAAGTTGAATCAAAAGGGCTTTTAAACAAAGTTTAAGGATGAGCAACTGGATTATCACACCTTTTTTTTACCATGTGTTTTTGTTTTTTTAGATGAATATGAAATCCATCCATTCATCCATCTTCTATATCCAGGTATCCTTGTAGGGTCATGGGGGCTAGTTCGTATAACCAGCAGTTATTGGGCAAGAGGCAGGGTACACCCTGGACAGGTTGCTGGTCCAATATGAGTTTTCATGGTGTGATTTTGTTTTTACATTGCAAAAATCTGGCATTTCATCAGGGTCCTGTACTCTTGAGAGCTACCATAAGGTTTGATATATGAATTTAAATAACCCTTTGCCCGTCCTGTAATTGTGACCCTATTATTATTCAGTATATTCAAAACTATTAACTCTAATATGTAAACTGCAGCCCTTTCTTTTGGTATATGGTCAATGCTGGTTGGATAGAAGCCAAGGTGCATTTCCGACCTCAAGGAAAACCAGCAATGCCTGAATTGTAAAGATCAGATTAAAACTCAACAATCCAAGTCATAATTTGAAGTCTTCCTCGTTTTAAATGTCATAGACCTCGACAAATGTCATCACCGTTTCAAGTTTATTATTATAACATTTGAAGAAGGTATCTTCAAGTTGAAATGATAAATTATCTTTAAAAGCAGCAACTTCCTTGATTCTCCTTTCTGTATTTCTTTCTACAGGAGTCACTTTATTCAGAGATTTCTGCTGATTTTTCACATTAAAAAAACCATTTTCCTAATTCATCTAGTATTGATTGCTCTGAGCTGAATGAATGAATTATGGTTTCCTAAATAAGAGGTTCACAAAGTTAAACACACAATGAAATAATTCCACCTCCCCTCTTATCCTGACTGTAGCACTGTGCGGTGACAGCAGGAGGCCAGTGGTCACAGATGGTTCTGCAGGGAAGGCTCCTTTGACGTTTTTTTTTTTTGTTGTTTTTTGTTTTCTCATGAACATGTTTGCTGTGTAATCCAGGATTATCACAGAGACTTTGTGCTAGTTTACAGCTGTGATACAACATTTAATTAATACTCTTTGCCCAACCACAACACACACACAGATTTATAGGGTATTAGCAGCAAAAGATAGTATGGGCTGCCTGTTTTTTTGCCTTGGGGAAATTAAAATGTAATACATACTCATTCAGAAGTCTCTGTGGATGTCCACCTCATTCTGAGTCCCAAGAGTCACTTCAGCTTATATGTTACACTTTCTATGTTACATACAGGTGATGCTTTTGTCCGTGCATATGACACACACACACACACACACACACACACACACTATCAGTAACAGAGGGGGCCTCAGAAAACCAGGCGGCTGCATATGGACTCTCTTGATATCAGTCACTGGCCGTGTGATCTGGTTATGCAAAGTCTCCTAATCCCTACCTATGATGAATGCATGCTGGAATGGAGGGGAGGGGTTGTGATGAAATAGAGATATGAGGGCAGCTGTATGGGAGACTGTCCACTGTGCTCTGTGAATGAGTGCTAACAAAGATTGCTGATCCCTGGTCTAGCAGAAGGAGGCGCACACTGGTGATCACGTCTGAGAGTGCATTACAGTACCACAGAAATGGAAATGCAGGTGAAGCAAGCTGAGACTAAGAGGAAGAGGCATGAACATGCTGTCTTAGCGTAGACCAGAGATTCACAATAACCCTAAGTCCACTTTCTTGCCAACAGAGGAATTAAGAGGGCCAGAGGTGTTCTTGTACCAGCTGGGGAAGGACTGTGTTTGCAGAACAAGAAAATGGAGCATGCTGGAACTGGAAAGGGGCATTTCATTTGGGCCCTGCGCAGGGTATCTATATCCTCCCCTTCACCTGCTTGAGCCCTGCCATTCACAATATCTCTGAAAATGTGGAGGGTTGCAAGTGGTGACTGTGGAACAGAGGGAAGAAGCAGTGGGGAAGTGAGACGATGGAGTCTATCTTTTTTGGGATCAAAAAGGATGGAGAATAGGCCAAAGAGACACATGAAAGAAAAGATAGAGTTTAATAGGTGAAATGTAGTTGGAATGAAAGAGACGGACCTGTGTGTACAACAGAGAGAGAGAAGAGTAGAGGGGGTAATGGGATTAGGGGTAACATCTTTGGCAGGACTCACAGAGCCACCTGACACTCGGTCTGTTGGGAACCTGGGGAGAAACAGGGGGTGGAGGTGCTGGGGTAAGGGAGAAATTGGGGGTCCTAATCCTTGTCCATCTTTGGGAAGTCATTCCCAGAGCTCTGAGGATTTGGAGCTTTGGTTTCCGCTCTGCTTGTTTTGGTTAATAATACCCTGGGAGGGAGAGGAGACGTGGCGAGAGAAAGAGACAGAAGGAATAGAGAAGATGAAGAAAAAGATTTCTTTACCCTGTGGAGGGCTAGCAGGACAGCAGCCTGAGAAAAAAGAAAGCGATTGAAGCACGTACTAACATCTAAGCCCGACCGTATACAGTTCCTGTTTGTGTATGTGCAGGTGGGCTAGAGCTTTTCTGCATATAAAGTCTGCTTGGCAGTATGTAAATACTGGCTTGCTTTCTTCAGTCCATCCTGCAGGTTGAGTAAAAGTCAATAACCCAAAAGTGGTTGTGATGTTTGCTTAGAAGACATATTCCTTGTGTGTTTCAATGACAGTGTTTGCAGGGCTGTTGTAAGCGTACCAGAGTGTTTTTGTGTTTCTATAGTGCTGACAGGAGCTGATAACAGCTCTAATGAGCACGGTGGCAGCCGAGGCAGCACAGTCAAGGAAGTAGCTGCAGACAGGGCAAGGCTGCCTGGCTGGATGTGTCACAGTTTCTGTGTTTGACCATCACCTGTGCTCAAGGTGTTGATAGGTCCATCGTCCACAGGGTCAAAGTGCGGGACAGTTTTCTGGTGTGAACTGGCTACTCAGCCCCTGAGAATGAAACACTAAAGAATGTGCCATCCTAGTGGTAGGCCAACTGTGACAACCTTGTCCACACCTTTAGAAATGAAACTCCTCACAGCTTTTGTTGTTTTTGTTTTTATTGAAGAATCCTGTAACTTCTGACTGTTCTCCTCCATAGGTGGAGATGTTCCGTCGTGTGCTGGGGAAAACCCTGGGCCTCTTGGGTTACACCATACAATACGGCTGCATAGCGCACTGTGCCTTTGAATACATTGGAGAATTTGTGGTGGTTTGTATTATTAGGATTACATAATTTATGCCTCTTTTTCATATATTATATAAGCTTTTTTATGAACAAAAGTAATATATATTTTTTTGTCTTGATTCAGTGTTCTGGTCCATCTATGGAGCCCACGATTGTAAACCATGATATTGTCTTCTCTGAACGTATGAGTCGTCATCTTTGTAAAATAGAAAAGTAAGTAGGATGGATCAGAGATTCTGTTTGCTTTACTGAGAGATTTGAGTCTTATATTTAGCTTGACCCTACTCTTGGATTTTGACCTCTCACGCTTTGCTCTCATGCCCATGTCAGCTAGCCAGTGGAATTGTGTGATTTTGCCAAAATAAGTTATATTGATCACAGAATACGGAAGCTTTTGAATGGAATGTGTTTTTATGCAAATATTTCATGGTAATTGGTCAGTTTTGTTCTTACTTTAACTCATTGGCTTTATGATATCACAAACTCACATTTTTACTTAAAATTTGCTCCTGATTAACTGCTGCCACCATATGGGTCCACTTTAAATGACATTGTTGCTTTGGGTATGGGCCAACAAAACAAGGCATCCTTCTAAACAAGAAACCTGACCCAATCAAGTCACCTGAACCTGGCCAGTCTTTGCAGTTGCAGCTACAATAGATTTTTATTTGCACGTTTGTCTATATTTTGTGTTGTGCTCAGCATCCCTCAGTGACTTACTGCTAGGTATTTACCCAATTTCAAAGTATGGAGCCTCCAAATATCTGGGAACCCAGTACCAGGAAAGGTCAGCCTCGCTTGTCTTTACAGGAGTGATCTTAGAGCAAACAGAACCATTGTTGTAGCTGTAGAACCTATTGTTCTAGCCAAGGAAGGGACTGAGGTGGCAGAACCACAGAGCTCGAACGCAATTGGTTCCCCAAAAAAGTAAATTGCCTCGGCTGATGTAAAGCTGCAGTTACCTTTACTGTTTGATCCCTAAACCTCTAGCCCGGTTCATTGCACGTCCAGGCAGTTTTCAAAAGTTTAAGTTCCTTACTTTTTCCTTCCTTCAATCTCTTTTGCCTTAAAATTATCATTAGGTATTAAATTTCCAAATTAGACCATCAATACAACCATTATCTTGATGTCTAAGAGTTAAGTTTAATGGTTTTAAATAATTCTGGTCTATTCAAACCCTGTCAACAAGTGGTGTGTAACTTACCATTGTCTATTTTCTTTTTTTACAAGTCAATTAGGCATCCATTGTTATCTTTCTTGAGCCCATTATTAATAAGTAGATATTGCTGAATTATACTTTTTTTTTTCTCTAATCTTACATATTCGTTTAGATTTACTCTCTTTACTAATTATAAAAGTGATGAGAAAACAGAGTGCAGATTTTAACTCCCTAGATAGCTCAATAATCTATTTTCAGATGGCTTAGCTGTATTGATAAGCTGTGATGCTGATTTGGTTTTGATAACCAGTGAGATTGGTTCGTTTCTAAGACGTTAAACTTGTTGAAAGTTGGTGATATTTGCTACAGGTTGTTTTGCAAATATAATTAATCAAATCAGCGTTATTGCACCATGTATTGTATGATGAATAATTTTATTTATTTGTTTTCAGGGGTGACGTAGTAATAGTAAAAAGTCCATTTGATCCACACATGAACATTTGTAAAAGGGTTATTGGATTGGAGGGTGACAAAATCTGCACCAGTGGCCCATTGGATTTGTTGAAGACCCACACATATGTAAGTATATTTATTTATATAATTCATACCTACAGTGTATTTGTTAAGGTGTCAGATTTTTTGTTGCATTTAATATACATTCAGTTATTTCCTGTTTAAAAAAAAACAAAAGAGGATTCAGTAGCAGTCTTCCTGCAAACAACCACAGCTAAGGGTGTTTCCCAAAACGAGGAAAGAGTACAGTTAAATAGAGAATGAGAGAAAAATGTGTTTAGTACACTTGATAGTTTCTCTCACCCTAAAATGATGAGCAGAACACTTATGCATAATGCAAAACTCTGTCTCAGTTGTTCTTTGTGTCTGTCACAGTCTATAGGCTTTCACAGTTGTTTACATTTTAGACCATGTGCATCCATTTTGTGTCAGTGGTCAAATATGAGCTTTTGACAACACCTATATTTCCTAAGAATGGTGATAAAACCAGAGAATGAACAGGGTTTCTGCTGCCGAAAACCACTGTCATTGCTTTTCTATTACTGCTCTCTCCAACACCCACAGCTCAGGCTCGCAATCTTTCTGAAGCCTGTTAGAGTTAGTGCCAGCCGAATAGACAGACTGATGGGTGGGAGGAGGGTTTTCTGAGTCTGTGTTTGTGTGTGTGAATGAGTATATGACAGTCCACAAACCAAAGGTTGTGTTTATGTTGCATGTCTTTGAATTTACTTTGTATTTTATTGGCTATGGGCAAACGCTTGAATAAGTTCAGAAAAATAAAGCACAAGGCCAAGCTCGCAAGTGACATTCTTGAAATGACAAAGTAAATACTTCTACTATCTTTACTTCTACATAAAAACAATTGGAAAATGTGTGCCATAATTCTGTGAAAAGTGTTCAACTTTAAGTCGTTTTAAAACTCTAAACTACTGTATTTGGGTTCAGGTAAACATTTTCTTTATTTTTACATGATCTCTCATTGATACCATGCCTTCTTCTCGATCTTGAAGTGATAAATCAGATTTTATCAGAGGCAGGCCTCTATGAAACAGATGACTTGTAGTTAAGTTCAGTTCAAGTGGACTTTTCTCTGTGGGCTTTTAGCAGATTGTGCCACAATTAAATTAATTTGCATGTATAGTTAATAAAGTTAGATACTGTAAAAATTGTAATGAAATACAATGCACATAAATAATTGATGCTACCTAAGTACTACCTCTAACTATACGTATATCAAACCTGATCAGGCCATCTAACAAACACTCCCAAATATATGTTGTTTTTTTGAATTGGTAAAATTAATCCAAGATCCTCAACAATGTACATTTTTAGAAGTACTCAACTCAATAACTTTTATAGCTTTATTTATTTCCCAGATAACAAAACTGTATAATTAATTATAAAGTAATACATTCATAATGCATAGTTTGTAAACAAATTGCTCATTAAGGCTTAATGATGCTACTTTTCTAACTTCTTTCAGAAGCTAGCTGTGCCATAGGACTACTTATTACATGAAAACAAAGTTAGTATTAGTTTCCAGCTATGTTTTTTTTATTTTTTTTATGTCCCCTATAACAAATGCAGGTCACACCTTTTTAAGCTTCTATGCTTATGAAATATCTCGTGCTTGTGTGAAAATATTGTTGAGTTAAGCTGCAGTGTCGTTCAGCAAACGCAGGAGCCTCTGCTTACACAACAGCTGAGTATGCGTAAGCTGCTCTGTTTAAATAACCTTCAGCTCTTCCACTTTATAATATTAAAACCATGTAGAAATCTGTCTCATGTAGCAATAGAAGTAGTCAGATAAACAGCTTTCATGTGTTAACTCTATTTTTTAATCATAGACTTGTTTAAAGAAAATTCAAAATACCTCCCCTGGCAAGCAATATGAAATCACTACTTTGCATGGATGTTCAGTTGGTTGTTTCATTAAACAAATAAATCCAATTACAAATCAAATAAATGATAAAAAACCATCAATTTCTGTGAATTTATGAATGTGTAATGGCCCATAATGCAAAACGTAAAAGAGAAGCCAAAGAATTATATTAGCTCTTTAGCTATCATTAAACTGCAATGAATGCCTTGTATTCAAAGAAGCATTCTGTTTCTGAGTGAAATTCTCAGTTTCTCATCACTTCTCCCTCCACTGTACTGTTGTGGATAATCAACAGAATGAATGTGAAAATCCTTAAATTAACAGGGGATATAGCTGGTGCCATCTTATGTGTATGTGGTGTCACAATTTACAAGGCTATTTTGTGTTTGATGGTTCTGATTTTAATAAGATACAAGCTGACCATTGAGACACAAAATAGCACATTTTAAAGCATGTCAGATTTCATTGCTTTTTCCATGTAGTATGTATCTTTGTAGTAACATGATACATAAAACGTAAAGCATTTTAATGGCATGTATCATCAAATGAGTGGTGTCATAGTTTTTTTTTCTTTCTGTGCAGAGAACCTATGTGCTTGTGTGTGGTTATTATGATGGTGTGAAACATTATATGTAGACCTTTAAAGATGTTTTTTGTAAGGCAGTGTAAGACCCTGTCATCACCTCTTTTCTTGTGCAGACAGATAGACAGACCTGTCTGCTCCACCCTCAGAGATCCAACAATGTACTAATTGCTCTCTCACCTTTTCAGAATCATTTCTATTGTGTCAAAACAATACCGGTTGATCCCTAATGTTACACCAGGGGAGAGAAAGAGACATGTGACATGAAACCCCCGCCATACTTTCTTTTCTCTGCTGTAAAGTGAGACAGAGTGATATAGTTAGAGATGAACTGAATATTCATACACAGTATTAAAGGAAAAAACTGCCTTACTCCAATCATGTTAAGATAATGAGCATGGTTGTTAAACAGCAAGCCTCCACATTGAAGAGAGCTTCGGTTTCAACTTTGCTCGACACGTTTCTGACAGGTAAACAATGCCTGGCGTCAACCCAACCTGTAACCACAAGACTGCTGCTGTCTTTCCCACCCATCCCGCTCAGCAGTCCCTGGCTTATTAAATGAACTCTGTCTAGAAATACTTTAAGCCTGTGTTGAACTTGATATTTAGAAATGTTTGTGGAAATCTGGTCCTCGTGAAAAACAGACATTGATACCCACTGGAAAAGATGACAGACTACCAGCTTATCTTTTGACAGATATACTAATCACAGGCTGTATGTACATCACTTTTTGCTTCAATTTCCGGAAGAAAATACAAAAGTAACTAGAACCCCAAGCAGTTATGATCGGGCTCCAAGCCCCTCCCAGTAACTCCGCCCCCAACCCTGCCTCTTCCCGACTACCACGTCACACGCCCACATGACCACATTTTCAAAAGGTCAGGTCTGATCTTGGTTGCTGAAGCACTCAGACCTCACAGGCTTAGCGGAAACCGCGTCCTGTCTGAAAGGCCCTTAAGGGATATTAGCAGCTATGGATGAAGAAGGGTTGTGATACTTGTGTCAGAAAAAAACACAAATAAAACAGAGAGGTAACTACTGTTACTTAACCCCGAACCAAAATACCGACCGGAGATAGATGTTCTGAACACTACGAATGCAATACACCTTTTGGCCACAAGCTTAATTTTGGGGGCACTGTTTCTTCCGCGAGCGGCAGACAGCGAGCTTTCTGCAGAATCCATATTTCATCAAACAATTATCAGGGCTGCTTAATTAAAAATGTCCAAAATAATCTCAGTTAACTGTCTATACCTGCAATAATATGCATTGTCCCTAGATGTAATGGGTTTAATAAAAAAAAATGTGTTTTATTAACAGGCAGCATTGCCTCTGATACTTGTGTGAGAAAAAAAAAAAACACCAATGCAAGGGTGGATACACCTGGGATCGAACCCTGAATCTGAAGGTAGGGAGGCAGACAGCTAATCCACTTAAAACATTCCTTAAAAATACATAGTTTGTCATAAAAATTACCAAAGTATTCTCATTTAAACCTGTGTATATCTACAATAATATATATTGTTTATAACGTCCCTAAATGTAATAGTCCTTGAACAAAAAAATGAAAAGGCTTTGTTTATACATTAACAACCTATAATGAACCGAATTTAAATATTCATTAAAAATCCATATTTCATCAAAGAATTCCCAAAATATTCTTAGATCTCCATGACTATAGAAGAAACAATATAACTGTTTATTCAAGTGCCTAAATTAATTACCTTTTCAACCAAAAATCGTTTACTGTCATATCCATAGTACTTAGCCAAATTAAAAAATGTATATAAAATATATGGTATTTCATAAAATTCCCTAAATATTCTCAGGAAACCATATCTATATGTGGAATGATATACATTGTTTGTCATGTCTTTAATTTTAATGATTGTTTTAAAAGAAATTAACTATCATTTCAATGATATTAGTAATAATGACCAAAATTGAAAAAGTCATGTAAAATCCATACTTTGTCAGAAAAATCTCAAAAATATTCACCTAGAACCTCGGTAATATGTAGAATAGGCCGAATTTTCTTCAGCCACCACACTTTCATGAGTTCATCAAAATTAATTTATAATCGCCATTATTGATTAGCATATATCTTTATGAATTAATTGTACAAACGTTGGCTGCCCAAATTGAACAACGTTTATTGGGGATTATAGGCATTGTCTACTTAAGTAGTGTGCAAAATTCCACAGCTTTTGGCGCAACAAAACTTGAGATACAACTGCTAGCTTTATTACCAAACATTGTACACTGTAGTGACGTGCTTTGAGATAGAGCTTTATCTAGAATAAGTACTTTTCAGGATTATGCGCAGAACATATCCTGAAGGTTTGGGCTCTCTAGGTACCACAAGTGATTTTAGGGGAATTCCTTTATATGTGAAGGGTCGGAGGTACATTTTCGCACATAAGCCACGCCCACGTTGCCCAATCATTACATATTCTCTAGGTGGTATCCTGAAGAAATCTACCAAATTTTATAAAAATCCATTCAGCCATTTTGGCTATATAAATTTATTTTGCTTATAGCGCCCCCTAGGCTTAGATCCCTCTGAAAATGACTACATACCTACGGTTTGACCTTATGCACTACTGGTATGAAAATTATTTGTACATCTTAATCTATTTTCAAGTTGGGCCAAAAAAACTTTTTAAGTTTGATTGCATATAATTCGCAAACCGAAAAATTATTTTGAAATCCATGCCATATCGTTTTGTCGGCTATGTCTGCAGTCTTACCAAGCCTGGTTTTGCTTTGATTGGCCTTGCCCCTTAGGAGGAGTTAATGAAAATAGGTTTCGCATATTACGCAACATTATTGCTAATTAGCATAACTTTATGATTTTCAAAACTTACATGATTAAGAATGACTCAAAGAACATCCAGGAATTGAGATTTAGGCTCTGCAAGCAGCAGTTTCAGAGATAATCACAGACATGCATTTTACGTTATAACAGCACCATATAGTGGTGACTTACCTGTGACTCACACAAAGTAATGGGAAATAATTCTAATTGGCCGGAATACATAAGAATGCATGCTATACCCTGTTTTTTTTTTTTTTTTTTTTTAATTTTTTTATTTTAAGTTTATTTCAGTGGACAGAATTGAATCTATTGTAGTTGTTTTCATATAGCACAAAAGTATGCATACCCCGACAGCATTTTCACATTTTGCCACCCACAAGAAAAACGTAACTGTATTTTCATGGGTTTTTATGATAGATCAACATGAAGTAGTGCATAATTGGTAAGTGGATGAAATTATTCCTAGCTTTTGCTACTTTTTAGTGTGGTGTGCATATTTATTTAGTCCCAGAGTAATGACCATTTTTCCCTTCAGTAACAGCTGCAAGTCTTTTGGAGTATGTCTCTACCAGCTTTTCGCATCTAGAGTTCGAAATTTGTTTCTATCCTTTTTAGCAAAATAGCTCTACCCTAATCTGCATTTAGGTCTGGCTTTTGACTAGGCCATTAAAGCTGGACTCTCTTTACTAGAAGGGTAACGTTTGAAGGCATTTGGTCACACTGGATATTATCTAAGGGTAACCGAGTAAAGGGAATGGTATACAAATGCACAGCACACTTTTCAGAGTTTTTTTTTAAATAAATATAGAAATATAACCATAATATACTATTTTGTGTTGGTTTATCAGAAAAAAGTCCTTAAATAAATACAAAGCAGCCTGTGGTTGTAACATGACAACAGGGTGATACATCTTTACAAGGCACTGTAGTTTCCACTGTTGTCTCTGATTGTAAAGTTTTTGAATGTTATCTAAATGTTGAGGATACTATGACCTTTCACGTCTTTGTTTTCCCAATCACATGTAGTGACTGACTGATGTCCAAGGGTTGACAGTATGCCACTTTAAAAGACAGATTTTCAACTTTTAAAACATGTTCTTCTCAATTTTACTCTGCATTAAGTTAGGTTAGATTTTTCTTTCCATGTGCATTGTTTATTTTCAAACAAGGGGGAATGGACACTGGGGAGAGATGTTAAACTACAAAAAAATAACTTACTCGATACTTGTGAAAGACTTTATCTGACAAAACTGAATGTAATTGAAAAAAACACCTTAATCTGAACCCAAATATATCCCAAATAGCAGTTGATTATTTGCTATAGGCTTATTACAGGTTTGTAGAAATTACCAGGATCACTTGTTTGCACTCATTTGTGTTTTTTCTAGATTAGTAGTGTCCAAAGAGATCATTAGTCTTCAATCAAAAACTGCTCTAAACAGAATGTTTTCAGTCCTGTTTTAAGCAAACCAGACGTTTTTGCAATTCTCAGGTTTTCAGGAAGTTTGTCCCAGAGCTGAGGAGTCTAGAAACTAAATGGTACCTCGTCTTGTTTAGTTCTGGTCCTGGGAACACTGAGTAAGCAGGTCTCCGAAAACCTGAGGGATCTACATGGTTCATCCTTGACAAGCAACTGAGAAATGTATTTCAGCCCAGAATTTTAAAGTCTATTTTTTACAAACAGGGGGCCAGTGTAGTGATTTAAGGACTGGTGTGATATGATCTATTTTTCTGGTATCAAACCCTGGCAGCAGCATTTGGATGAGCAGCCGTTGCCTGATTGATTTTTTTTTATTTGATTGATTGATTTATTTTTATTTTGCAGAGACCAGTAAATCAAACATTCTATCAAGAAGCCCCTTATTCTGACAATATTTTAAGATGAAAGTAAGCTGATTTAGTAGCAGACTTTAACTTATTATCACAATTTAGATATGAGTCCAAAATTACATCCAGGTTCCTCGCATGCTTGGATGAATGGGTTTACCCCAGTCTGCTTTCAGGTGAAAGTCATAGGATGTTCATGGTCCTATTTTTTATGCACTAAAAAGAAAAGTAAAAATGTGATAAAATGATGCAAACACATTTGTGTGAGATGATTTATGGCCATTAAAATTAGCTGATTATGCCAATATTTCTCAGCAGTTTTGGAAACAAACCTGGAGAACTCACAATTTATTTTGTTGGATATTACTTATGTGCATCAGCTCTGTTGATCCAGTCAAGCCTTTATATATTGTTCAAATGTGTTGTGTAATTAAAAAAAAAGAAATGTTGAAACAATGTTGAGACACTTGACAATCCCTAATCAAGCAGCTATGTTTTTCGGCCCAACAGAATTAGGATGAGGTTTTTATTTAAAAAATGCCAGATTATGATTTGACAGATGATGATTTGGCAGATTACAAACAGTGGTGTTTCTTTTTCCTGTACTTGGGAGCCAGCATATGTTACCATGTTAATGAGGTGTAATGGTGAGAATCCAGCATGTTGACATATGGTTCTCAGATGACTCCTTTAATGATATTCATTTGTGTCGTTGTTAGTCAGCGAGTTGTTTACCTCATGTTAGGTCAACGTGTCACTGACTTGTGATTATGTCACATCATCTGTCTCAATTATCAAATATGAAATGAAATGCAGCGTCCCACATTAAGACTGGGGAGTAATCAGAGACCAGAGTGATTGGAAGAAGGAGCTTAACCACAGGAAAAGGCATGACATCATCCCACTGCTAGTTTCCCGTTTTCTTATTCATGTTATTCCCTTTCTTCCAGAGGACTTTTGCCTTTAAAAAGTTGAGCAACACAAAAATAGACTCGTGGATTGTGATGCCCATTATGACAATATAATGTGTTGTTGATCCTGTCTGCACATATAGGGGGACAGCACACTTAATTAGGGCCTTGACAAGCCTACTCTCCTAAAGTGATGAGATTAATCATAATTGGTGTCACTGTGAATTAAAGCCTGCTTGGATGACCACCCCACTGGCAGGTCGGACCGCGGTGGAGACCCTTGGACGCTGCTGCTAGCCGCAGCTTAGTTCTCTCCCTCTTTTTCCCTCTGTCCAGCTATCTCAGGCCCCTCTCTGGCTTTGCCCTCTCTGGGTAAGAGGGTTGCAGATCTCAGCCAACAGCCTAATGACCCTGTTTGAAGTTCTCCTAAGTGTCCATCCCCCAACCCCGATTGTTACCCATGAAACCTCCGCAGTGAAACAGAAGGATCTGTAGTTTAACGTTAGGATACATGATGAGGGAGGGATAACCGAGGGGACTCTTTAGGGTGAAAGAGGTGAGGTTTGGTAGAGTTTCTCTAAATAGTGGATGAAATCAGTTTTCCATGTGATATGCAGTCTCGGGGACCTCTTTGTTGTACTGGACAAGTGAACATGCTAATCATTTTATGGCGTGTGTAATAATGTTTTTAGGTTCCAATGGGCCATGTATGGCTAGAAGGTGATAACCGTAGGAATTCCACTGACTCAAGGAACTATGGCCCAATTCCATATGCCCTCATCCGAGGTCGTGTTTGCTTAAAGGTAACATGCAAACTCAATTTTATGGTGTCTTATTTTGCAAAAATAAGCCACCAAGATATGTCTTATTTCTTATTTGTGGTTAAAAATTAGTAAAGTGTAGTCGAGCCATTTTGTATTTATTGTTCCCCTATAAATCCCTCCATTATGGCCATTTCAAGTACTAATCAGAGATTATAGTCAGTTGGAAGTTTGAAACAAGTGTGTCTGATTGGCCAAAGCCTGGACAGCATATAGTCTAGTTTTCTATTCTGCTTTGTTGTCATGTCACCGGATGTCATCGCAACCATGACCCTGGAAATGGGTCAGGCAACCTTCTGTCCATCTGATTGGACAGCAGCACTCCACTGGAGGCCCTGCTACGACAGCTGATGAAATAACAGGATTTTTAATGAGGTCAAATGCATCATTAAAAGCTGTATTAGGGAGTGTGTCCAAGATGTGAAATAAATGTTTTGTCTCCTGTAATAGCTTTGTTTGGTATTAATGAAGTCTTATTTTCCTTTAACTCCTTGTTTTTCTGCTTTTTTTCCCTTCACAGCTCTGGCCGCTGCATAGTTTTGGCACTCTGAGTGAAAGCCCGACCAAACGCATCATTAAAGCTCAGAGTGACTCAAACTCTGATTGACGCATCCAATTGTTTATTTTCCTGTACTTAGTTTGAATAATCTTTTTGAATAAAACAGCCATCTATTAAATTTGCTTGAGGTCTGGTTAATTACGATCAGACACATTTTAAGTGCAGGTTTTCTTCTCTTGTAGGCAACAACACTTAGCATTCATACATACTTGATTAATGGAAGTACATTACAACTGCCAGAGCCCTTTGTCATGTAGGGCTTACAGTGCATTCATTGTAGCCGTGCAGCACTGTACAGAGCATTGCATGAACAGTGTGTATAACTGGGTCTCAGTGGAACCACAAATGACAGAGTTAAAACTAAGACATGAACACATAAACATGTGCACGCTCATCAATATGCCACACAAATAGAGAATTACATTTTTTAAGTTTCTGATATTTTCCCACTCAGAATAACACATGATGGAGTAGATTTCTTGATATTTAATTGAAATGTGAAATAAACCCAGTGTACCAGAACTCTACATAATTATGCAGAATTGCTGTGCTCGCTTTTGTACAAAACAATATCTGTCAAAAAATTACAGTTTCCTTTATTAATTCCCTTTAAAAGGTTTATTAATGTCATGTTTACCTTCTCTTGGCATTATGATGAAGCACACAGTCCCTGGTTGTTTGATATTTCATTAAGGCTGCAAAAGCAGTTGGAAATTTTAACTATGCAATATTAATATATATTTAGTAAACCCCCTCTTGCTACTGAATAAATTGAATGAACTTTACTCTCATATCGAAATATTTCCAGGCTGTCTTTGTGGTATTATATGTAACTGTATTAATCTAATTTACTATTTAATTATTTAAGCCATAGCCAAGACTAAGTCTTTATTGAATTTACTTGCATGCGTTTATGGCATTATACTGCATATCCAAGCCACAGATTTAAATAATTGTAAGTACCTCCTTATTTAGTTTTGTTAACTTGCTGAAAATCTTTTCAAATAAGCATTCTTCTAACTTACTTTTTTTTTTTATTCCTTAAAAGCTTGAGCTGACAGGCATTAAGGTCAGTGCTCTTTTATGGCACAAAACATTAAATATCAGTTGGCAGAACTAAGCTGGTTGAGGGAGAGGAGAAAAAAATCACTGTACTGCTGCACATTTGCAAGTCTTGGTCCTTCTGTTCAGACCTTCCTGGGTGTGGGGACATAGCAGAGCATTCGCTTACTGAGCTCAGCTGGTCATCCTCCAAGGCAGAGAGGGGACTCTTCTCTTTGAGCTCCCCGAGGGAAGTGAGTTCTGGGCAGCCGTGGGTCCCTGTCCAGCTGCTTCATCTGTCTGGAGGGGACCAGAGGGTCACAGACAAGGCTTTCTGTGACACTGAATTATCTGCCTGGGTGTGATTGTGCCTGCTAGGAGAGACACTCAAGATAATATGCGTGTGAGTGCTTATGAAAGACATTTTTTTTTTCAGGGATTTGCTTCAAGCACATCTTTTTTTCTCAAGGTTTTACATTCATCTGTTGCGTGTCAACACGGTTCTGCTATTCAGCTGAAATGCTGACACAAGTAATCTCAGCATGTCCCCCTTAAAGATACTTCCCCATAGAGGGAGCCATGGTTGTTTTCTGTTATAACTCAGTTCCTAGTGGATTAGAAAGCTGTTCATAATTGAAGGAATGTTAGCAAGGTTAAAATCTGGGGGTTGGAGATTCACACCACTTCAGGTCTATGGGACGGAGCCCTGCCCTTGGGAGAATTTGGCTGCATTAGGGTAAAGAGTGATAATTTAAACTGATAACTTGTAATTAAAGTCACATATTTCTTTGCTTTATAACTCTTTGCCATACTAGGAGTTGAATCAGAGTTCCAAGGGAATGACTGAGGTGTAGATCACTGTCCTGCTGAGTGGGCACATAGCCGGGAGTGAGGCAGGAGGAGGTAGACATCGGAAGAAACAGACAACAGACAGCTGTGCTGAGCTATGCAGCACAGCATAGTCCGGCTGTGGGCTGTCAGTGAGGCTGAGGTGTGTCTGCTGCCTCTATAAGAGACAACAGCGACAGACGAAAAGTGTTACAATCCTGTGTCGCTTCACATAATGGATATGTCCTGTAAAAGCAGACAAATGTACATTAAAGTTTTCTGCTAAAGTAAAAAACAAAAAACAGGAGCTTCTTCTTGTCCATACATGAATAAAGTAATCTTTGAGTTATAGTCTTATTGCTTGATTTTACCTAACATGTACAGTATATCCACAGAAATGAAAAACTATGTGATCATTTTCTTTACCCGTCTTATCCTGTTCATATCTAGTGCCCGTATCTCCATCTGTCAGTGGTCAAATAGCAAAATGGGTCACCAGTCCCTCAGAGAGATGCACAACCCCACTCACATCTAAGAACAATTACTGCTCCCTAATTAACGTAACAAGCAGGTTTTCTCGAATGCTGAAGAAAAATCAACGCAAGTACGGGGACACATGCAAACTCCTCGTGAACATCACCTACTGAGATATGATTCAGCAATGTTTTAGCTATGAGGCAACAACACTAACAACCAAGCCAATTAATAATCCGCTAATAAATTATTTTGCATGTTTTTTTAAACTGTTTAAACAAAAGCATTTTTTTCATAAAAAAGTATCTATTAAGGGCTGTTGTATTACACTGTGATGTAAGGGTTGAAGATCTATGGAGTCTTCCAACAGTAGACATAAATTTATTTTACAGGTGGTTATGATTTTTTGTTCTGTTATGACAGTGGTAGTCAGGCATGCCTGGTGAGGCCAGGGTTGATTGGCAGTGGTCCCAGTGTGTTTTACTGTCCCTGCACATGTAAGGTTGTGGAGTTATTGTCATTCACTCACTCGCTTCACCCAACCTCAAGCAGACCAGTTCCTCTGTTTTTTTGGCTCAAAAAAGTTGACTGTTTCATCTTTTTTACATGCTGTGTAAATTGTGTATTTTTAGTTTTTTTGACCAAATGTTTTCAGCTCACCTTAGGAATGATCACAGCTCAGCAAAGTGAACAAACATCATGCCCCTTTGTTGCTGCAAAATAATAGAACATACAGCAAAAGAAATCTCCCCTTATGTTTCTTAGTTTTTTTTATTTTAAAAACACAGTGAATTAAAGTTGTAATGTTTCAACATTCTTCGGTTATAGTAGTAGCAAAGTATTACAAGATCTGTAAACATTCACTGCAGTCTTTTTATTCACAACATAGGGCTTTGTTTTATTTGAATACGTGTCACAGTAAGAACTGGTTTTCTAATATTTGTCGACATCATCTGGTAGGGTTTTAATGTAACTATAATTGGCAGATATAAAAAAAACAAAAAACAAGGGGCTGGAGCTCACTGATTAACACTGATTACAATGCAACAACTTCAGATCAACATTCACAATCTGTGTCTTCTTCAGATGTACTCAGTGTAACAATGTTTGATCAGTTTAAAAAGGTAAAAACTCGAACAGGGAACTCTTGCCCTACTTTGCGATTTTGAAGATTGTCCTTTAGTTTTAAAGCCCTTTTCCACAAACATAATCCCAGTTCACAAATTGTTTACATATGTGAAACAAAAACATGTAGGTGCTGTATCCATTTTGTTGTTTTTAATACATGAGCCTCCTGTGCCAAACCGGGACTCAATCAGTTCTTAATTGGTTGTATCTTTAAAAAAACTGTAAAGAATTGGTTTGTTTTTTGTTCTGTGGAGGGTTGAAGAGTGGGGAGAATCGCTCTATTGTCCTTATTTATTAAAACAAAGACTTGCTGCCAAAAGAAACCACTTTTTCAAGGCTAAAATCTGCTTTCGCCAATGGAAACAGATGCAAATGATTCTAAGCGAGCACTAGCACCAGTTTAGGAATGGAAATCCCTGATCAATTTCCTTTTCGTTTTTCTCTACTTAACACATTCTCATATCACCAGTTTTGCACAGACACAACAAAACAGTTAATAGCAAGGATAGTAAAAATAGATTAAGAAGGAAGACAGGACAAAAAATATGGACAGTAAATAGTACCTCAATATGTGTAGACAGGTAGACAGCCAGCATGTGTTCATTTCAAGTTATTTGGACACTTTAACACTGCAAAGACACGTGAAAGAGGGGGGTAGGAGGTATGGGCAAATGGAGGGCTATCATTGGTTGTAGCCTGGTTTGCTTGTTTTCATATTCATGTTGGAGAATGTGACCCAAAAACAAACTTGGGTCAGATGCAGCTGCATTATTCTGACATCCCAATCTGTTTTTGTGCTGCCTGCAAATAAAAATGTCTCAGATGTAAAGATACACCTTCAGACAGGGTGTCCTAATGAAAACCTCTTTTGTTTTTTACTCAACAACTGTTACTTGTGAGATAGTTTTACTGAGGTAAAGTCATGTCACTGTTCTGTGTGGACTCAATCATGCATTAGTCCACTTTCTCTTTGCATATTTCTGTTCTGTTGTTGCACCCAGCTTTATTCCATCACTTCCTCTTTACACGCTCTACTCTCCCATCCACTTATGTTGCCGGTGGCCGACGGGGGAATTGCTCCTTTCACTGATGGATCCTTTCATTCTCCCTTTTTAATCAAGCTTGTTAGTACTTCTTAATTAAGACATCACAGTCGTGTTTGATCACTCATGCCCCTCTGTGAGAGGAAGGAGGGAGAAAGACAGTGAAAGAGATCATGAAAAGGATCGCGTACACCCTACCAGTCGCAGTTTTCTGCGTGTGAAGATGACTGAACAGCTTCAATTGGAGCAGGCACACCTCCTCTGACTCTTCTCTGCCAGCCCTTGAGGCTTGTGGTGTGTGCTTCTCCCAAACCAACAGGCGTCAACCTCCAGAGATCCATACTAGACAGATGGTATTGGGAGGCTGGGTGGGATGGCTATCGAGCTCCCTACTGTCAGTTTGTTGTGATGATCACACACACCAGGCTGTCGATACTCACAGTCCACTAATCAAAGAGTTAAACAAAAAAAACAACAACAACACAAAGACTATTAAGAAATGTAAACTTTTTAGGTTTTCATTTAGGAAGTGAGACTAAAAAACTTAAAAGTTGCATTGTAGTTTTTGCCTGTATAGTACACTGACAAAACACTAAATTTGAGGGTTTTCTAGCAACATTAGGTTCAAAGGGAAAGCTATGGGACCTCTGTCTTCAGGCAATGAATGATACCAAATACAGACATAGAAAACAGCACCTATTTGTTGTTTAGCAAAGTAAAACCTGGGTGTTTACTATACAGTATGTACATTATACTTACTGGTGGGAAGTAACATTATTGAACAAATCAAGTCTGAATCCTATTTCTAACATTGTCCCTTGGCACATAATTCAGACAGTGGATAAAATACCCCACTGAGAAATGGGAAATTTGTTAAAGATGCTGATACATCATCAGTTCTTACTGATTTCAGCACATACATATGCATGACTTATTATTAGGTGTCGTGTAAACTGTTACCAAATCTATACAACAAAATATACAATACAATATAATAATTTAGTAGGAAAAATATACTACAAAATAATAGATTAAAATACACTAATCTTCACTAGAGTTGGGTAGAGTAGCCAAATAGTCATCCAAAAAATTACTTAAGAGTAAAAAAGAAGTTGGTAAAAAGGTTACTCAAGCACTGAGTAACTGTTTGATCAGAGCATTTAATTAATTTGTAAAAATGACATAATTAGACTGGCAAAATATAAAGTACAGGTAAAAAAATTCACATCTCAAAAGAAGTTGAATAAATGTGAATATTGTTTTCAGAAAGTGAAACATATTAAATGAATTCATTACACACAGAGTTAAATATTTCCAGTCTCTGTTTCTTGTACTTTCCATGATTATGTCTTACAGTTAATGAAAACAAAGGTTTATCTCATAAAATTTGAATATTACATGAGATGAATAAAATGTATTCTAAACAGAAATGTCAGGCTTCTGAAAAATATGTTCATTTTAATGCACTCAGAACTTGGTTAGAGTTCCTTTTGCATGAATTACTGCATCAATGCAGCATGGCATGGAGGAGATCAGCCTGTGGTTCTGCTGAGGTGTAAGGGACGACCAGGTTGCTTTGACAGTGGCCTTTAGGTCATCTGCGTTGTTGGGTCTGATGTCTCTCATCTCTCTTTTGACAATACTCTATAGATTTACTTTAACCTGAAATGAGGACCTAGGACAACTCAGCAACAGTCCAGTTGTTTTTCTCCTTACCCCAAATAAGACTCTTTTAGCCCATGTGTAAGATTTGTCTGTAAGTGATAGCTCTTGATGCACTGACTTCAGCTTCAGTCCACTCCTTGTAAAGCTCCCCCAAATTCTTAAATTGATTTTTCTTGACAATCCTCTTAAGGCTGTGGTTATTCCTGTACCTGGTGAACCTTTCTCACATTTTCCTTCCAATCGACTTTGAAAATACTTGGACACAACACTCTGAACAACCAGCTTCTTTAGTAAAGACCTTATGTGTCTTACCGTCTTTGTAAAGGGTGTCAGTGACTGTCTCCTGGACATCTTTCCAGTCAACAATCGTAGCCATGATTCTCTAACCTGCTGAACCAGATTAAGAGACCATTTAGAGGCTCAGGATACCCTTGCAGGTGTTTTGAGTTGATTAGTGTGACATCACAAGTTTCAATGTTTAACTTTTTCACAATATTTTCATAACTGAACACTGAATTTTGAGTTCTCATTACAAGAAATAAAGGCTTGAAATATTCACTGTACATGTAATGAATCTATATAATATATGAGTTTTACTTTCTGAAACTTTCATGATATTCACATTTTTTAAGATGTACCTGTAAGTAATAAATAAATTAAATAAGTAAAAATAAATATAATCATTACAAAACAAATTTAGACAAACACACTTGCCATATACTGATGACTGGTCAGCTTGCTTGCATGTCAAATGTTTATATACTTGCCACATATATATGTTAATTGGGTTATTGATCCAAATAAAGCTAACTAGACATCATTGTTTTTTGCATTTAACACTGATCTACTTTAAATTGATTTAACTGATTTTTGTCACTTTTTTTTCTTTATTACACTAATCACAAATTTATATAGCAACGCCCTCATCTGGACATCATAGTGGTTATTGTCCCATCAAAATGTGTTAGCAAGGAAAATATTTCCTTTGTGAGTGTATTTGCAGGCACTGCTCCTACCCCTCCATTTCCAAGTGTGCCCCTACAAAAGTCTCAGGCCATTTCCCTTTGCCTTCCCCTACTCCAAAGGCACAGTTGAGATACACACTAGAAATGCAGGGTTGGTGGCTAAAAATGAGGGACAAGCAGTACGCTGGGATTCAGCTTAGTGTTTTTTCCATTAGTATTTCCATCTTATTCTACTCTGCACAGTGCTGTGAAAAGAATTTGCCCCATTAAAATTTCTGATTTTGCATCTTCGTCACACTTAAATGTTTAAGATCAACAAACAAATTTTAATACCAAACCACCCGAGACTTTCACACTACCACTGAAGGTTTAACTGAAGGTTATTTTTTTTCTAAAAGCTGCCTCTATGTCCACCTCTTTTTTCTTCAAGCTTATAATTTCATACAAAAAGTTGTTTCCCATCCTTTAATTCCAATTAATGATTTTACAATCCCTGAGCAACTTTGACTTAGGTGGTAGGGGTTCGTCCTGTAACCGGTAGTTTGTTAGTTCCAACCTCCGCTAAGTCCATCTTGGTTAAATCGTTGTGTCCTTGTCCCGGCAAGACATTGCACCCGCCTTGCCTTCTGGTGGTGGTCAGAGGGCCCAGTGGCGCCGGTTGTATGGCAGCCCCACTTCTGTGGGAAGCTGTGGCTACAATGGATCTGTTGTTTCTGTAATAAATAAATTGCTAGCTGCAACCCCAGGTGCTCCAACAATTTCATGCTGCTTCTATGCTACTGTCTTAATATTAATTTAAAATTAACAATATTAGACAGTATAAGAATAAAAAGAGTTAACACATTAATGAAAACAAGCTGTTATGTGTGCTATAACCTTAATTCTTAAGCATTTTGCTGCATCCTGCACCGCTGTCTGCTGGTCAGTCAATTAGCCTGAGTCATTGCGCTTGTGAATCAGCGAGACTAAGGTACAGTGTGCGTGTTATTTTCTGTGTGAGCTCGCCTGTCTGCATATGTGGTCCCCCTGGCATGTCCTGGATCCCCGTAGCGGGATGCGCAGCCATTTCTGCCTGGTTAGCTGATGGGGGCTGTTCTGCTTCCAGACAATTTAGCAAAGGAAACTCCTGCAACAAACATAAACAGACAGAGACTGATCCAGGCAATAACAGCCAGTGCATACACAAAGAAATCTCACAAACAGACAAGAGTGGCACATGTTTGAAATGGAAAGCTTGTATGTAATTCAGGAGAGCTTCTTCCCAACTTTTCTTTTTGGTAGGTCTTCTTCCACGAAAGTTGCTGTTTGTGACTCTAAGCATCTAATGAATTCCAGATGCTTTTATTCATTTTCTGCATGCCATCTACAAACAGAAGGTTCCTCTCTCTGGATAGGGCTTGTGACCTCTTTCTCTCTGTCTTTGTGACAAGAAGTCCATTTGCCCCTAAGGTAAAGGATAGAGGGATCAAATAATGGGAGGATAGAAGCAGAGAACAAAAGACAGCCAGAATGGAGAACAACTTAGATCCTTAGAGCGAAGCATGGATCCAAGTGGGAATGGAGAACTGGCATGGGGAATCAGAGCATTGCGTGCGTGTGTGTTTGTGTTCTTCTTTGGTCACTGGTTCAAAAGCTGAACTCTGTCCAAGCCATGGTAATGATGCAGGCGGCCACATCAGACTACAATAACCAACAGTCTATCGCTGGCCAATTACTGTCCGCCACAATTATATTTCCAATTCAGAGGTAACAAGGGAAAGTGGCCCAGCTCAACTAATCATTTCAAGCAATTACTTTTAAAACTAATTAGAATGTCAGGTTTGGCTGTGCGAGCTGGAGTTTAGGGGGAGCTTTTTGTTTGTGTTGTTGTTGCTGTTTTCACTGTGTCAAATGGATGGACTTGAAAGGAGAGACCAGGAGGAGGGGGCAATATCAGCGAAAGTGCAAGCCAAACATCGTTCACAGCCACAGATTGAGCGACTTGGTCATTATGGAAGTTTAGAGGGTTTGGAGAATCCATTGTGTAAGAGGAAAATGCTGTGTTAGTTCCGTTGATGGTAGTGTCAGCTGAAGTGCTGTGAGAAAGCAAACTGACCACATTTCTCTTGGGCCCCTGAACCGATGAGAGAGGGATACAGCAGGAACCAAAAGAAGGGGCAATTTAGAGGGTTGCTATAAAAGTAATGTTAGCACACTTTATATTCAAACAAGGGTAATCCAATGTTGTTTACTTGTTTCAGTTTGTTTAAAATGTGGACAGTAAATTTTTGTACAGAATTAAAGGGAAACACTAATTGTAATGCATTTAAAGCAACTCAAACATAACCCATGTATCTTTGTTGTAAGACTGTGATTCTTACTATCACTATTTTTTTTATTTTTATAAATCTGTTTTGACAAGTGTAATTGCATGCACAGAACCCTCCTACTTTATCTGGATGCTAATTTGTTCTTGCTTGTAGTTCTCTGTAATAAGTGTCAACTGTAAAACTGAAAGAAATTATGGACATGAAGACAAATAACGGAAAGAAGATGCTGCTCAGGCAGATAGAAATGCTGATTCAGAAAGCAACAACAAATTTAACAACCATCTTGTACAAAATTAACTATGTGTACCATTAGCTACTGTGACATTTTGAAAGGTTTCGTGTGATTTAAAAAAAAAAAAACCTGCGATGGGACCTGATTTCAAACTTTGAATCTCCTATAAGAAATAATCTTTGACACGCCAAATTAAGATTGCTCTGATTGCTGTCTACTAATAGTAAAATACTGACCTCTTATATTGCTTATAGAGTACAAAAACATATTGTACAACATGAGAGATTGTGCATATTTACAGAATTTTGATTAGTTTATAATCATGGAAAATATTTACGCCCCAAATGTCTCAGTTAAGTTTTCAATACAAAAATGTAAAACCTTTGCCCTCTAAGAAAAACCTTTAGTTTTTCTTAGAGGGCAAAGGTTTTCTCCTTGTTCACATCCCATGAAAGTTAAATTTAGGCAGTCATATTATGATTGACTTCCATGTCAACATTAGTAAGAAACCTATTAACCCTAAACCAAAGTACAGTGATGACATTTTAAGGTTTTTAGAGACTTCTTTTAGGATCTTGTAATCTGCTCTTGGTGTAAACAGGCTCACATAGCCCGGCCTGAGCATGTTGTCAGGTCTTATCAGTGTGATACACTTGTAGACTATTTAGTGGAAATGGTCAATTTAAAAATTGTTGGGACCTCTTTAAATCCTTTGCCACACTCATAAACTGGTACAGTCTAATTTTTGAAGGCCTTAAACAGCTCTTCCAGTGTCTCCGTGATGAGCGTTCTCACTTCATCTGTCAGGGGCATGCCCAACAACATGCCCCCTTCAAAATGCTGAGTAATGATGTTCTAATCATGTGAAGAGGTATGTCCATCTGTGATGTTAGCTGTTTTAAGTAGGAATAAGTTAGACAAAATGTTAGACAGACAGACAGACAGACAGACAGACAGACAGACAGACAGACAGACAGACAGACAGACAGACAGACAGAGGTAGGTAGGTAGGTAGGTAGGTAGGTAGGTAGGTAGGTAGGTAGGTAGGTAGGTAGGTAGGTAGATAGATAGATAGACAGATAGACAGACAGACAGACAGACAGACAGACAGACAGACAGACAGACAGACAGACAGACAGACAGACAGACAGACAGATAGATAGATAGATAGATAGATAGATAGATAGATAGATAGATAGATAGATAGATAGATAGATAGATAGATAGATAGATAGATAGATAGATAGATAGATAGATAGATAGATAGATAGATAGATAGATAGATAGATAGATAGATAGATAGATAGATAGATAGATAGATAGATAGATAGATAGATAGATAGATATTTCCATATTGTTTAAATTCATATTAACTATGCATTTGTCTATATATGTTACAAAAGCGTACAGATGTCCCTATTTTTTTGAATAATGCTAACAGATGGAAACACACTATTTTTATTGAGTGTATGGTTTAGATATTAATTCAATCATGCGCTGAAATTATGGCAACTCTTTGCCAGCAGCATGATATTTAACCCCGCTTGATCTTTAAACATCGTACAACTCAGAAGTTTGTTCTCTACGATTTATACAGATGTCTTGGTGTTTTTGTAAGCTGTTACTTCATAATGCGCTAATTATTCTTCTTTACTTCTTGCCATTAATATTTCCTTGTCCATCATAGCAAATGCTCTTTAGGCTAAACAATTAAAACATATCTTACAAATCTGTATGTTTTAGTGTTGGGTTTGGGTCACAAGTGTTCAGATACTCACTCACACAAACACACAGGAGGACAGCAAATGGATAAACAAAACAACACTAAAATGCCTCTAGTAGTTGTCATAACTGACCGCCCCTGATGGAGTGATGCCTCATTAATACAGCTTGCAGCAACAGCATGGCGTTACCTCTCCCACTTTTACAGAGCAATTGTGACAGCTCAGATTTTATCAACAAGCTCATTGGATGTGAAACAAGTCAGTAAGCTTATGTAAGGTATCAGGTCATTAAATATACTTATAAAAATATTGCAATATGTAAAAAATATAAAAAGTCAAGTAGTTTGTTTTTTAAATGTTGTCTCAGAATCAGTTTGGTTAAAATATTCCTGACAGCGCCTGGTGTGATGGGGGCAATCAACATTTGTTAAACCATTTTCCTTTTTTTTTCTGAAATGTGGGCAATATCTATATGCTGGCCTTAAATAATCCTGTTTCCAAACTTCAACCTGAATAAAAATTTATATTGATCTATATTTAATACAGTTCAGTTCATTTATATTGATCTATATACTTTCAACCAAGAAGAGTATCTGTGTGGAGCCATGCCAAAAAGCAGCCTACAAGATAGTAATGAAAATAGGGATGTTGAAATCGCTGAAACAACTGTATGCAATCTATAAATACAGTGCTGCGAAAGCTTCTTTGTCCACTTCCAGATATTTGCTGCGTTTGCTTTTTTGTCACATTGAGATGGTGCAGATAATCAAGTGAATTTTAGTGTTCAAACTAAAATAACCTACGTAAATACAAAAATCAGTTTTGAAGCAATGATTTTATTCAGTAAGTCACTTAAATATAACCTATTTGTCAACAGAAGGCAGGCTAAAAGATTGCAAAAAGCAACACATCGTGTCCTGATCTAAACAGATTAGAAACAAAGCCATTAGTAAGGCTTTATGATACCAACAAACCGCTGTAAGATCCATTATCAACGAATGAAAAACATGAAACATTTGGGAACCTTTCTAGGAATGGCCATCCTATCAAAGCTCTTTAAAACCAAATTTGGGTGGTCAGAAAAGAGCACAGAACAACACCTAAAACACTGCAGGCCTGACTTGTCTCATTTAATGTTGGCCAATGTTAGTAAATTTTCTTTGGACTGACAAGACAAAAAGTGAACATTTTGAAAGGCTTGCAACCTTTTTCACTTGGAATTATGCTAGAATAATATTTAAAAAAATGAACACCCTACCAAAAATGATGGTCTGAGGATGTTTTGCTGCTTCAGGACCTGGAAGACTTGTAAGTGTGCTATCTAGCAGAAAATCCTTATGGACAACATCAAGGGTTTAGTTTGTTACTTAAGTTGAAGCACACTTGGAATATGCAGGAGAACAATGACTTTAAAGAATACCAGCAAGTCCACCTCTGAATGGCTCCAAAAAAATAATAATTAAGATTTTGGTTTGGCCTAGCCAAAGTCCAGATTTAATTCCAATTGAGAGCTTGTGGAATGATCCTAAATAAGCCAGTTATGCCTTAAAACCTTCCAGTGTGGCTGAATTAAAACAATTTTGCATAAAGAAGTGGGCCAAATTCCTCTGCAGCAATTTGTTAAAGACTCATTTCCAGTTATCACCAACACTTGGTGGCAGTTGTTGCTGCCAAGGGCAGCACAACCAGCTATTAGGTTTTTGGGGTAATTCTGTTTTTACACAGGGAGAGATTCCTGTATGTAGTGTCTTTATCAATATATGAAAACAGCTTTTTGTTATAGCATTTACAGTACAGTACACCCTGGTCTGTTTTATTTCATCCACACAGCTTTCGTTGCTGCATTTTTGCCATTTATGGCTGAATGATGGGTACAAATTTAATAAATTGAAAAGGGAGATGCACATAACAATGTTTCATGCCACTGCACAGTTGTGTAATTATCAACGTGCTAATTACTAATTAGGTAGCTAGAAAAGGATTAACAATTGTTATTTTTTTTGTCAGTTGCACTATAAAGGAAGAATTTAAAACTATTTAGCTTTATTCTTTGTTGTCCATGCCGATGCACAGCTAAATAACCCTATAAACCCCCCCTTATTATTCACATCAGGACATCTGGAGGTGATGCGCGTCGCGTCTTTAGTTCCTTCGAAAAGCCCATGACAGAACATTGAGCCTATTATGTTCACTGTGAGGATCTCCAGGCTGCTGATTTGGTCCAGAATTATTTTTCAGCGAGTACACTCTGACTGGGGAAAAAGAGTTGGAGGAGGAGCAGTGGCACTAAAAAGTGAAAAAAAGAAGTGAGGTGCTGTGATTGACAGTTGTCTGGCCCCGTGCCTGCTGAGGTTGTTCCCCCCGCCGACTGCTATTATCAGCAGAAGGACTTCCCCGTCGCCTTGGCAGCGACTGTGTCACCCCTCTCCCCTGGAGGATGCTATCCCATTTGGGAGGAGATGAATAGGGGTCCCCTCACCCTGTATGAGGTCTCCGTGGACAGAATCTTTACAGATGGGACACGGAGGAGTAAACAGACTTTATGTCCACACCCTAATCTCTACCTTGGTCTTTCTCTCTCTATACTTTCAGTCTAAATCTTTTTGAGTGAAAGATTGTTTGACTTTGCATTAGTTTTACAGATTCACAACTTAGCAGCGGGAACAATTTGAAACCGAGATTACATCAACTCTTTGTCACTGTATGTTTTAACTTTTTAAATATGACGTTCATTGTTCTGCTCAGAATTAATTTGTGGAATATTAAGGTGTTCTGCACTCATCTGCACTGAAGGATGAAAAGTGGAGGTATAAATTTTAAATGATTTTTAAAAGGCTTTCCATTAGTCATTTGCTCATGTTAATTGAAAACTAAGTGATTCTGGCATGTAAATGATAGAACAGCTCGTCATGACGTTTGTCCCCACTTTAGCATCCGAAGCTGCATGTCTGAGAGTATTTCTGGCGCAATGTTAATTGCCAAAGGAATGCAGACGACACACAGACACCTGCGCCGCGTGGTGATTGGCATGTTCAGTGTGCTATGTGTAATACAAGTAAATCCTTCACTTAGGCAGGTGTGGGAGACAGAGATAGAGAGAAAACACCAGGAGACACTAAAGGAAAGAAAGAAAGAATGAAAGCATGTGCAGGTGTCATGGACAGGTTTATTAAATTTGTTCTTTTGACAACATTCTTGAAGCTGGGAGTATGGGAAGCTTCTTGACTTATGCTGTAATATTTGCATGAGTTCGTTTTCTCTTCTTGCTCTCGGATCAGCTGGTGAGCAGGCCATCAGGAGAAAAGATCCAAGGCAGGCCACATGACAGTGGAGTCAGCTACAGTTTGAATTGTGTGCCTAATATTATCCCACATATGATTTTCTTCTATTAAAGAGCCATCTGGGTAAATGGTAATGCTTTTATCAGCAGCATTGTTACCTAATGTGGGCAGAGAGTGTGATAAGTACAGAGGATGGTTTCCCCGTAGAGAAACTATAGAGATGTTTTGTTCGCCTTATGTGTGCCATGACACCTGAACCTCTTCACCTACTCTGTCATCCTAACTGTCAGTTCGTATCAAGCCCTTACCTGACCACACTGTGATGATCCAGAAACTTTCCTACTGAACACATACAGGTGCATCTCAATAAATTAGAGTATCATTAAAAAGTTTATTTGTTTATTTCAGTACTTCAGTTCAAAAAAAGAGACTCAAATATAGATTCATTCTACACAGGGTGAGATACTTCAGTTGTTTCTTTTTGTTATTTTGATGATTATGGCTCACAACTAATGAAAATCCAAAATTCTGTTTCCAAGAAAATTAGAATATCCCATAAACCAATAAAAAGGAATTAAAAGAAATGTCATGTTATACCTCCACACTTTTGCCTACGCAATCATGTGGAAGACTGCTGAGCAGACATCCTCCACAATGAGGATGAGCCACAAAAGGTCTTTGCTAAAGCAACTGATCTATCCAGACATATTAATGGAAAGTTAGGTGAAATGAAAAAATATTTAAAATGTTGCTTGTGCAACATTTATATCCAAAGTCCACACTGCCAAAAAACCTAATAAATGGTTTAATAACTAAAGAACATTTCAGTTTTACAGAAAATGTACCTATTACATCATACCAATAAAAAAATAAAAAGTACATATGGCTTACATAGTCATGGGAGAGGCTGTTGACACTAGCATCTTCAACAAGGAGGGTAACAAAAGCCCATCGCTAAAGAAGCTATACAGGTCCTTCTCAAAATATTAGCATATTGTGATAAAGTTCATTATTTTCCATAATGTCATAATGAAAATTTAACATTCATATATTTTAGATTCATTGCACACTAACTGAAATATTTCAGGTCTTTTATTGTCTTAATACGGATGATTTTGGCATACAGCTCATGAAAATCCAAAATTCCTATCTCACAAAATTAGCATATCATTAAAAGGGTCTCTAAACGAGCTATGAACCTAATCATCTGAATCAACGAGTTAACTCTAAACACCTGCAAAAGATTCCTGGGGCCTTTAAAACTCCCAGCCTGGTTCATCACTCAAAACCCCAATCATGGGTAAGACTGCCGACCTGACTGCTGTCCAGAAGGCCACTATTGACACCCTCAAGCAAGAGGGTAAGACACAGAAAGAAATTTCTGAACAAATAGGCTGTTCCCAGAGTGCTGTATCAAGGCACTTCAGTGGGAAGTCTGTGGGAAGGAAAAAGTGTGGCAGAAAACGCTGCACAACGAGAAGAGGTGACCGGACCCTAAGGAAGATTGTGGACCAGACCTTGGGGGACCTGCGGAAGCAGTGGACTGAGTCTGGAGTAGAAACATCCAGAGCCACCGTGCACAGGCGTGTGCAGGAAATGGGCTACAGTTGGCGCATTCCCCAGGTCAAGCCACTTTTGAACCAGAAACAGCAGCAGAAGCGCCTGACCTGGGCTACAGAGAAGCAGCACTGGACTGTTGCTCAGTGGTCCAAAGTACTTTTTTCGGATGAAAGCAAATTCTGCATGTCATTCGGAAATCAAGGTGCCAGAGTCTGGAGGAAGACTGGGGAGAAGGAAATGCCAAAATGCCAGACGTCCAGTGTCAAGTACCCACAGTCAGTGATGGTCTGGGGTGCCGTGTCAGCTGCTGGTGTTGGTCCACTGTGTTTTATCAAGGGCAGGGTCAATGCAGCTAGCTATCAGGAGATTTTGGAGCACTTCATGCTTCCATCTGCTGAAAAGCTTTATGGAGATGAAGATTTCATTTTTCAGCACGACTTGGCACCTGCTCACAGTGCCAAAACCACTGGTAAATGGTTTACTGACCATGGTATCACTGTGCTCAATTGGCCTGCCAACTCTCCTGACCTGAACCCCATAGATAATCTGTGGGATATTGTGAAGAGAACATTGAGACTCAAGACCCAACACTCTGGATGAGCTAAAGGCCGCTATTGAAGCATCCTGGGCCTCCATAAGACCTCAGCAGTGCCACAGGCTGATTGCCTCCATGCCACGCCGCATTGAAGCAGTCATTTCTGCAAAAGGATTCCCGACCAAGTATTGAGTGCATAACTGTACATGATTATTTGAAGGTTGACGTTTGTTGTATTAAAAACACTTTTCTTTTATTGGTCGGATGAAATATGCTAATTTTGTGAGATAGGAATTTTGGGTTTTCATGAGCTGTATGCCAAAATCATCCGTATTAAGACAATAAAAGACCTGAAATATTTCAGTTAGCGTGCAATGAATCTAAAATATATGAATGTTAAATTTTCATCATGACATTATGGAAAATAATGAACTTTATCACAATATGCTAATATTTTGAGAAGGACCTGTATGTTTACAAAGTTCTCTATCCAAGCATTTTAAAAGGAAGTTAAGTGGAAGTAAAGAATTTGGTCAGGAAATTTTAGAGCTCTTCATGCTTCCCTCTGCTGGCAAGCTTTATGGAGATGCCTATATTATTTTCCTGCAGCACTTAGTACCTATCGGCACTGTTAAAAGTACATATTTTTGCAACATCATTGAACGTCATCAGCCAGGAAACTCAACTGACTTAAACCAAAGTAGAATCTTGTCAATAAGATGAGAGAGAGCAATACAGACAACCTGAAAGCCACTATTAAAGAAATCTGACCCTTCTTAGTACCCAAGCAGGGCTTTAGGCTGATTGCCTCCATGTCAAGTTGTATTGCTTAATTACTGCAAAAGGATCTTTGATGTAATAAGGGCATGTATTATACAAAATATGGACATACGTTTCAATCAACAATTCTGCGTTTAAAAACGTTTTTTTTTTTTTTTGTTGGGCTTATGCAATATTCAAATTTTGGAAGAAACTAAATGTATGGTTTTTACTAGCTCTAAGCCATAACTGTTGAAATGAATATAAATAAACGCTTGAAATACATTCATATAATTCAGAATTTTAATTTTATAACTAAATTATTGAAATACAATTACTATTCACTAATATTCTAATTTATTGAGATCCGCCTGTACACTGATTCACCCTCACACACACATACACAGACTTGTATTTTCTTACTCTCAATTTAACCCTGGCATGTCACGGGCCGATGGTAAGCTTCCTTGTGGGTGTTAATAGCCAATGGAGCAGATTTTGTAATGAGCGCTCAATCTAGTTCCTTGCCATCACTGCAACACATTAGCCATTTATACGAATTCAGTCCACTTGCCGAAGCAGAAGATCTGGATGCATATTTAATGTTTATCCTCTATAGGTCTTTAGTCGATCTGTTCCTGAAGAAGCACCTTTTAGAAAAGTGACAAAACTCCTGCTTCTCAGAACCAAACAAGTATATCCTGCGTTCTTCCTTGTCAAGATAATGAGATGATTATTTTTTTATGATTATTATGATTTGATGAAATAATTGCGCGATTATCACTAAATCTTGGATAGCTGTCTTACACCAATTAAAGGGGAATAAAATAGTCCCAATAGATGAAAGAGCACCGACGCATATATTGTCAGGATAGAAAACGCAGCATCCCTCGGAGATCCAGAGAGAGGACGGTCACTGAGAGTGTCTGTATTTAAGTACCTCAATCATGCACCTGCCACTCCGCTTCCTCACATAGACATCAGTGTTTACCGAAATGAGGGCTGACAGAAGACATCAGTGCTGGTTTGTGTGCAAACAGCTTGTGTGGACAGCCTCGTGAAGCCAACCCCAGCCTACACACTCATGCATTTCTTCTAGTTCATGGGAGATAATGCTTCAAACAATCTGAGGCAGGGGATCTGTACATTGGTTAGGATGTAATTTTGAGTCACTTTGCTGACAGTACATGTGTAGGAGACACTGTGTGTGGAGCCTAATATTTATGGTCCTGCCCCTTACCATTCCATAGTGTCAGGCTAATTGTCATGATTATCTCAGGCCAGTGAAATCCAGTTAGGAAACACATTAAGTATCTATGTGCATTAAAATAACCATGAATGCATTTGCAACAGATCCCCTGTTTGAAAAAAGCTCAACAATTTCAGCATTGCGTATTCCAAGTCACCCGAACAAGATCTGAGCGCACGTTTCAGGCAAGGCTGGGTCCAAATCAACTGTGATAAATGGGCAGATAAGACAATCAGCGCATGCTGTGACATAGGGCAATGTTAGCTGTCAGTGCAGTGTTCTGCTGGGTAGTTCAATTGCACCCACAATCCTGCAGGAAGTGGAGGGAATGGCACTAGGAGTTGCACTGTAGCCTGTATATATGCATACTTTCAATTTTAGCTTTTACCTGCTTCTAGTTCTACTGCATTATATCATTCTATACCACAGAGGCCTGTAAACATAGGGGTGACCTTTTCAGAGTTAGAACAAGACATTTAGTTAAAGCCTTGTGTCAACCGATGCAGGAAATCACACAATCCCCAAGCAGAAAGGAGAAAATGGGCAAAGAGCTGAGAAAGTTGATTCTTGTTAGAACTAAATGTGCTGTCAGTTGCTCATTATTTTTACTTGCCAGTTTGCATGCTTAAATGCATACATATGAACAAACATACATGTAATTCTTTGTTTTTAGAAAGTGGAATGTCACAGTGCCCCACACTCCACTGGACTAATTTCCCAGGGCACAATCATAACTCTTATTGTTTGGTACTCATTTCTGCACAAATACGATGTTCTTCTGCACGCAAATAAATTACAATAAATTAAAACTATAAATTAAAGTGTTTTATGATTATTTTATGACCCCAGCTCAGCCATCTCCTTTTCTCTCACCTTTATTCCACTCCTGCATCTGATCACCAGATTTAATATGCTCTGTTTTCCCACTTTAGACCATGTCTAATGGTGTGGTCAACCATAAGTTTCATTCAAACAACATTTATTATCAACACATAACTGGAGCGGTGGAATACTGTTAATGTTCAATTTTATGCTATAGATATTTTAAACACCAAAACAACTGTGACATTTGTGCAGGATCAAATGCTTGCAGAATTGGAATGAGCCAACTCCTGATATATGAATTATTTTCTCCAGATTTTAATATTAAGTAGTGTTGACTGTGAGTAAGGTATATGATCACCTGTCTGCAGTATTAACAGAATTTCACAGTGAATAGGGATAATTTTTATTCAGAGATGTGAAAGCTGTAGCAGAAAGGCCAGTTTTAGAAATGTTGATATGACAATACTGCCACCTAGAGGTATTAGGAGGAGTAAGGCAAGAGTGCTGCTATTACTCCTCAGTTACATTGTGATGAAGGCCAATAGTGGATGCATTTGATGCCACCGGTCCATAGAAATACAGCCACCAAAAAGAATTTGTTTAGAAAAACAGATTTAAGGATGTTTTGCTGCTTGCGAGCACCACCCTGAGTTTGTATATAAATATGAAATAAAAAAAGCAATGCTGACTACACTCTGGTTACATCAGGTGGGTCAGCTACTGAATCCCATCTGCCCTGCAGACGTAACCCCAGCACACAGTGACCTGATCTCCTTTGCAGCCAAACAGAGACAGAGATGTGTGATATGTTTTTTTTTTTTTTTTTTAAAAGGATGAGAGAGGGCTCACCTGTGAACCAGAAATGGCCCATTCAGGTGGGACCTGTTTTGACCTGTTGCCACAGGGACCCTAACAAGGTGAGGGGGAGTGGCCATCTGGTGTGTATGTCTGTGACTGTATTTGTGTGCCTTTGTTTATATGTCAAAAAGGCAACAATGGGCCAGGGGATTTCTCAACAACTGTTATTGTAAGAACATGACAATACAAAGGGCAATTTAAAATCCTGTTTAGATATATGCCGCCACACGTAGCTTTAATTGATCTCTATGCAAGACATAGTTTTCATCTTTTTAGCTTATTTCTCAATCTCAATATATTGGGATATTGTTGAAAACAAATGTCAGTATTTTGATTTAAAGTCATATATCATATCGGTTCACTAAAGAGTGATATATGCCACGCATTATTTTCATTTATTTTGATGATTTTGACTTAAATCTGAGAGACCAAATGTCTTGAAAATTTTTAATATTACAAAAGACCAATTAAAAAAAATACAGTATTTAACTCATTACATGATCAGGGCTTCTGTTGCATGAATTACTACATCACTGTTGAGTAGCATCAAGACAATCAGCCTGTGAGTCTTCTGTGGTGTGAAGGTAGCCCAGGCTGCTTTGAGGCTTCAGCTAATCTGCGTTGTTGGGTGTGTTGTCTCGCCGCTTGTCTGATCTTTTTCTAGGACACTTTTTCCTTCCACCAACTTTCCGTTAATATGCTTGGATCCAGCACTTTGCAAAAAGCCATCTTCTCTAGCAAAGGGCTTTTGTGACTTACTTTTCATGGAAGGTGCAAGTAATTGTCTGCTGGACAACTGTCAAATCTTCACTCTTCAAATGAGTCTTACTTTTTAAATTGCATTACAAGAGTTAATTATTTTTATGACATTCTAATTTATTGAGATCACATTAGCTTAATGCAGAAAGAATATTGGTTAAACACAAAACCACATCTTTGCTGCATATCAACAAATAAAGACATAACATATTATAAGATAAGAGATGGAGGTTGTTTAGTGGACCAGTGTATCAGTTTAGTGTTTCACTGAGTGTAATGCATGTACTAATTCAGGAGAAGAAAGAAATAACTTATTGTTTCAGCCTTCCTACTGCTGTCTATCTCTTTATATAAATATGCAAACATTATGGCTTTAAACTGTTGTTTTAGTTCCTTTAATACCTTTAATGTGCATTTACCCTCTAAATTGACTATTTATAGCATGATAGAAAAAAAGAGTCATCTGACAATGACTGTGATGTGATCTTCTATTTTTTTACAGTCAAAGGTCAGTCATTTCTACAATTGTACCACTGATAGTCAAAACAAAATCACACACAGTAATCGGAACAATAACATACACTGACTCAGACAGGGAATGACCTTTGCTGTTTATGTGGAGGAGCTGGTTGTCTGACGATCCACACTCTTGCACACAGTCATATATGGGTACACGTGTATCTGGTGAGAGTATTTGGGAAAAAATGAAATTGGGATTTTAAATTGGTTTGAGGCCTGGGGGCCTTGTTTGACTCCCTGACTTGTCAGTCTCTTGTTTCTGTCTTTGTAAGGTCATTTAGAAAGTGCTTGTTTAAGGATGAGTGATTAACAGAGATGTCCTGGGGCTTCAGACTCATCTGACGCTTCCTGGAAAGCCAGGATAGACCTACTACTGAACAGCCAAGGCTTGAGGGCTTTGACATCCAGGACAGTGGTTGATTCTTCTGGGGCCATGAATCAAACTAATGGAGGAGATTTATTGTAATCTGCATATGCAAATTTGAACATAAGTTCTTTATTGGGTGGATTTTATAAATGAATCTATTTCTAAAGTGTTGCATTCTCTGACCCAGACCCTTTAATATCAGGAGACAACATGTTACCACATTCAAATGACAGTACATCCATGCAAGCTAACAGACAAGCACTGGATGCAACAAAGTCCTCCCTTGAACCTGACATCCAATTTAACAAACACCAGTTTAAAGTCCTGTTGACATGAAGCAGGAAGCGAGAAGCGAAAGAGGATATGACATGAGGAGAAATCGGCTCCTTCTGTTCCTTGTCACTCCAGATTATTGAAGACTTACCCAACATGCACCTGGGGGAATCAGTGTTTGTCCAAGCAAGTCTCTCTTTCTTATGTTGCTTTGCCTCTCTTTTTAGGAAACACACACACACACACACACACACACACACACACACACACACACACACACACACACACACACACACACACACACACACACGCATGCATACACATTTTCTTGTTTATCTTTTCCTCTTTCCCTCCTTTATCTTTGATTAAATGCATGCTCTTTTATCATAGACGCCCTTAACTGAATTTTTTTCTTTTTTTCAGGCTGTTCTTCTTATTATAATTTACATCGTTTGTGTTCTAAAATGTCCAGAATGTGCGTGTACGTCAGCCTGTGTGTGTTTCTACATGTGTGTATATGTATGAGCAGATGTTTGCTTGAGGCAGACTTGCATGTCGCTCCCTGATATCTCAATGGGAATGTGGGACAAACTTGGAATCACAAAAGAACTTTGCATGGAGATGTATTCAGTAAACACACATTGAATAAATAATAGAACCGCACAGATCAGCTCCTCTCCATCACATCGAAACCTCTGCTTTCTGGGCCCACTGTTCATTATGTGACAATTTATTATGATTTGCTTTATTTCTACGTGTTCAAGGAGGGGGAAAATACATCTGTTAATTGCTCAAATCCCTTGATAACGTTCCTGCAGAATAGGCTCCTGCTTCCCATCCTGTATTAATAGGTCTTAGAAACACAGCTGCAGTTATTACAGTTATTTATACATTTTACCTCACAAAGCCGGCACACCTCAGTGAGCACTAAATATATTTTGTCAAACTCTTTAATGGTAATTTAATGAACCGTGACCTTTGGAGGACAATTAATGCCAGATGTATTTCCAGAATCTTCATTTATTACAGGGCTAATTTTACCTTGCCTGCGTGCTCTCCTGTGCAGATATTCATGGAAGTCTTGTTAAAATGAGATTTTCCTCATTAGTTAGTCTCACCAGGACAAAGACTTACCCCTTCCACTTTCTGGAGCTGCATTTGGAAATCCAGCTATCAGTTCTTAATGAATATGTTTATGAAAGCCATGGGTTGATATTCTGGATGAGCTTCTATTATCAGTTGTTTTGATAAGACTCAGGTAGATGCATTCATTATTAGTGTACAATTTAAAGCTGAACTGACAGTGCTGTAAAAAAGTGCAAATTTTCGCTTCCTGAAGGATTTCTTTAGTTTTATTTTCTTTTTTAAATGTTTCAGATCACCTCAAAAAAATTAATATTAGACAAAGATTACCTGAGTAAAACAAAATATTCACAGATAATGTTTTTTTTTTTATTTGATAATTTAAACAAAAGCTATCCATATCCAGAACAACTTGGCCAGATGTGATGTCAAAGTAATGTTTGCAATAACAGCAGGTGAGTATTTTATATTGTTTTTGAGGAGGTTTTGCTCCCTCTGTTTTGCAGCATTTTTTAAATTGAGCATACCGTAGCTTCTCAATCAGATTTAAGTCTGACTAGGGGAGAGCAAAACCTTCATTTTCTTTCTTTTTAAATGTGGATTTGCTGGTGTGCTTCACATTGTTGTAGTGCTGGATAATTCAAGTGCTCATGAGCTTAAGGTCACAAAATGATGACCACACATTCTCCTTCAGGATTTTCTTCTAGACAGAATAATTCATGGTTTCATTAATTAAGACAAGTCCTTCAGGTCCTGAAGCAGGCTAGCAGCCCCAGACCATCACACTACAATATGAACGAGGCCTAATGTTCTGGGTTCTTTCGTGACCTCCTGGATGAGTTGGAGATTTGCTTTTGAAGTGTTTTGTTAGGCCGGCCACTCCTGGGAAGATTCAAAACTGTTCCATGTTTTCTCTTGTAATGGCTGTCACTGGATCAATCCTTTCAAAATGATAGATGTTAGTGACTTTGATTCTGATGTGCTCTTGAATGTCTTTCGGTCGAGGCATGATGTATTGCTTTTTGAGACTTTTTAGCTTACTTCATGTTGTCCCACGGATTCTATTTAAGACATTTCTTGATTTCACGGGACTGGCAGTAACCAAGCCTTTGTATGATTAATGATACTTAACGAAAATGTGGCTAATCACAGTTAATTCATGATTTAACTAGTGGTGCAATTACTTTTTCACAAAGTGCCAGGCTGGTTTGGATAGCCTTTTTTAGTGAAATCACCAGTAAAAAAACAACTGCTTTTTATATTTACTCAGATTATCTATGTCTGATATAAAAATAGAAGAAATCAGTAGTAGAAATAGTAGGGGGGACAAACTTTTCCCAGCACTATATTTAAGCCTTATCATAAGTCTGGAGCATTTTTTCCCTAATCAACTGAGACAACCATCACAAGATCTTAAAAAATATCTAGTTTCCTCTTGTTTCTTTTTTCTCCCTCCCCAGCCCTTCTTGCTATGTTTCCAGTCTATCATACATCCCCCTCTTACTGGGATAAGTGGGGCCATCACGCGCACACCTTTGATGTCTCCCGGAGTTAAGCTGGTTTTGAAGTCAGATTAGTGAATTGTAAACACCCATTTAGACCTTCCAGTCTCTCCCTGCAGAACGAGGAAGGGAGAAAGTGAAAGAGTTGCGGGATTGACTCATACACGGCGCAGCTCAAAGATTTCAATGTACAGAACCACAAACCCAACTGTTGGACTTATTTACTGTCTGTCTTCTGTCTCACCTCTTTTCAAATTGCTTTATTTGAAATTGGCTGCGATGGAAGCATACAGCAGACATGTGCATGAAACAAGTGCACACACACGCATGCACACACATGTATGTATATGCACACGTGTACGGAGAGAGGGCAGTGTTTTTCAGATGAGAAGCCCGTCTGTCTCTTTCACATTCCATTAGTTCCTGGAGCTACATCAGAGGGCAAAGAGAGCGCACAGACATTCCTGCAAGACGCAGATGTCAGGATCAAAAGTCAGGCTGACTCCTGTACGCAGCAGGGGAGAAAGACAGAGATGAAGAAAAGAGAGACAGTGAGTGTAAGGGAAATTAGGAATTTAGACTCGGTCGTGAAAAGAAACAACAGTTGTGTATTTTTGTCCCAATAACTCTTATATAAACCCTGTTAAACACATTGTTCAAAAAAACACCAGTTTTAGAGCTGTGTCTGCTGTGTTTTCCATGTGCACCTGTAAGTCAATGTGTATTTACTGTTCTCAGGGCTGCTGTTGCCATTGTTACTTACCACTCTCTGGCTGCCAGGCTGATGGAAAACCATGCACCATGCTGCCTACATCTTGTGCCTTGTTTCAGTTATTAAAAGGCACGGGACCAGATGGTGTATGTGCATGTTTGTGCGTGCATGCGAGTTAGTGTGTGTGTGTGTCTCCAGGTCTTTACTTTGGCTCCAGGCTCTTCCAGAACTGGCACAAGCCCAACTGGGTCATCCATGCAGTCTCTCTCTTTTTTGTTTCTCTTCCTCCTCCTCCTCCTCGCCCTCACCAGGAGCGCATCTGTGTAGGCCTTTGCTTTGAGAATGTTTGTTTGTGTTTGTGTGTGCTTCAGTTAGGAGAGTATGTATTATAGAAAGGAACTTATGTTCATCCTGTTTTGTTTTTTTCTAGTGTCTTTATTTATTTTTTATCTCTTACATTTTATCATCTCTAGACAGCAGAGAAGCCAAGTGAACACACAGTGAAGAGATCAAGCAATGCTATTTTGGCAATTTCTGCAAAACATCTATTGTAGGAGAAGAAAAAAAAAAACAATCAATCAAAAAATAAAAGCAATGTGCAAAGCTGTTATCATACAGCATGCAAATACATGATACACTGCCACTGTGATAAATTATATATTGACTGTTTTTAACAGACATAAATGTCAAATTCTAACCAAATGTATTTCTTCCAGTCTAAATTAAGATATTACGAGTTGTATTTTGTGATTTAAAGTACAAATTGGATCAAGAAATAATACCTGTATACCTTAAGTATTTATTTCATACAGACTTTCATAAGTGTTGCTGAAGTCTTCACCTCACTTGTTCTCTGTTCATCTCCATTCACCTTCAAACTAGGTGAGGTTTTGCAAGAAACATTTGGATATCTTACAGATGTTACTATTCCATAAAGGTTCTTTGTTCTCCATTAAAACTGTGTCCACTAGGATTATATGCTGAAATCTTTGACTTTTGAATAAAAGTGGCACCTGCCATCTGTGGTAATTAGATTCTTCACCAGGAGGCATACAAAAAGAAATGGATTCCATACAGAAGGATTTAGGGAAGGGCTGCACAGTGGTAAGTGGTAAGCACTGTTGCTTTGCAGCAAGAAGTCCCTGGGTTTAAATCCCAGCCTGAGGTCTTTCTTCAAAGAATTGTAATGTTATTATAGATATTTTGAGACACAACAACTGATACCCCCTTGTGTTTAGGAGTCTGTTTTATTCTTGAATGACCATTAGAAAGCTTGGAGAAGAACTATTTGATCAAAACTACTAAAAAGGTTTGGGTCTTTGAAGGCAAAAAAAAAGGTATGATGCAAGACTTTTCATGACCGAAGTAAAAGATAGAAGATGGGAGGGCAGACTATTAACTGAGAAATAAAAATAACGAGAGAGAGTTAAGAAGGGCCATGAGCCCAGTATGTTGTGAAGACAGCTAAAAAGCTGGGAGACAACGGACTTGTCAGAAGCAAGAACTTGTCTGAACTCACAGTGTTGTGTTCGGGATTTTACACATGTGCCTTCTAAAAGACATCCCCTGTTATTTTCAATATGAGCTCAGGGATCCTTCTCTAACGTTTACATGTCACTGTTACACTAAACAGACTTGAGACGAGACATCGTAGATTCAGCTCAGAGCTGTGCTACAAATCTTTCAACCATCACACTGTGTGTATTTTACTTTGTAGACAAGTGCTGAAATTTGAGGAGCAGGCGATTGTCTCTGTTTGCTTTAAGTAGTGTTTTTACTCTGTTTAACCTCCAAAATGACAAAAAGTGATATTTTTATATGTCAGTACATAAAGCTTTGCAGATCACCCATTTGTTTTCACCTTGCATGGCACAATATGTAACTCCCAATGTTTGACTCTTGCTTATCCTCCCACCTGCCTGCCAGCTGATCTTTCTCCACCTGCCTCTGCAGCTTGCACAGAGGGCACTGATTACATTAGTCCTCAGAGGGCTGCCAGGATCAATAATGAATCAGTGTTCAGTCCACTGCAATCACAACAACTTGCTAATGAAAGGGAGGAAGGTCCAGACACAGATAAGATAAAGCAATACAAGAAAACTGATAAGCCTTTAGATAGATTTGTCTATTCTGTTTCTAAGAGTACCACCTGTCATTGATCAATACTTGGGGATGCCAGACCTATGTTACTGGTGCATGTGCTTCAGGGATCTTCTGGTGCCCTGGTTAAATTCTTGCTCAAATTTTCAACAAAACACAACCGTTAAACAACAAAGCATCTAAATATCCATTTTAAAACATAAGAAAGAGCAACTGCTCAGCAGGAAAAAATCATCCACAGTGGCATAGTATTATGAAGCCATTTTTATAAAACATTACACCACAATAGTGGTGGGAACGTGCACATGTCCTGACTTGGAAGTCAGAGTAAAGCCAAACTGTGTAATTTAACTGTACATGAGAATACAAATTTACAATCATGATCACAGATTTCAATTCAATTCAATTCAAAAATACTTTATTAATCCCAAAGGGAAATTAAATAAACACATCGTGTAAGTCTGTGATGTGTACTGAAAGCGACTTAAAGCCAATTTAGGCCATAAATTAAACAAATTGGTTTTCTTTCACAAATTTTGCCTGCTTCTATCTATTTACATGTAAAAAAGAAGATATTTAACACAGAAACAGCACTGCATATCACCAAAAAGAGCACCATGTCCACTATGAAACTTGGTGATGGCGGTATCATCCCCTTTGGTTCCCTATCTTCAGATGGAAAAAATTTAAAACAGTTATAATATCAATTTTGACATTTCAAAATGGTTCCACATATACATCCAAAGTAACTAAATTAAATCTTCACCAGAAGGAAACTCAAGTTTTTGAAAGGCCTTGTCAAAGTCCAGAATTAAATCTGACTAATCTAAAAATCTATGAGATCCCCAGAAGGGAGGCATGGAAAATATCAGACCAATATTTAAGTCACACTAAGGTATTGCAACATCTTTTAATATTTCATTTGTTTTACTTTTTCCCACAAACATAATTCTACACTTTTAAGCCCATTTCATTCATACCTTAGGCAGATTTACATTGTTTAGATTTTACCACCATGTTTCTTTTAACTAGAAGTAAAATCAACACACTGTACCTCCAATATATTAGTTCTCCAAAACTCTGACAACCCAGGGCTCAGAGCAGGAAGCAGGGTCGTAGTTTAACACTCCTCTCTGCAGATTCTGTACTGCTACCCACCCATTACCCTATTAAGACAGTGTCTCGCCCATGGCCAAGATTGAATAGATTAAAAAATAATCTCAAACAAGGAAATCAGGAAAATCTAATAAAAATAAACACAACTCAGACTAAAAATAAAAATAAAACAATTAAATGTGGCTTACTGAACATAAGCTCTCTCTCTTCAAAGAGTTTGCTAGTTAGTGACCTGATTTTTGACAATCAGATTGATTTATTTTGCCTCACAGAAACCTGGCTGCAGCAAGAAGATTATGTTACTATAAATGAGTCAACTCCTACTAATTATTAAAATTTTCACATTCCTTGAAATACTGGGCGAGGAGGAGGAGTAGCAACCATCTTTCAGTCCGATTTATTGACTAGTCCCAGACCAATCAATAGCTACAACTCCTTTGAATATTTAATCCTTAGTTTTCCTCATCCAAATTGCAAAGCACTAAAACCTCTTCTGTTTGTTGTTTTGTACCGTCCACCAGGCCCTTACTTTCAATTTTTAGATCAGTTTTCAGATCTTTTATCTGATTTAGTGTTAAATACAGATATGGTTATTATAGTGGGGGATTTTAACATTCATGTTGACACTGAAAGTGATAGCCTAAATATAGCGTTTAATGCTATCTTAGACTCAATTGGCTTTGCTCAAAACATTAACAAACCTACCCACCTTTGTCTTCATTCTCTGGACCTTGTGCTGACATATGGCATTGAGTGTAAAGACATAACAATATTTTCTCATAACCCTGTCCTGTCTGACCATTTTTTTATAACCTTTGAGTTTAATTTAACCGAATACTCCACACCTGAAAGAATATGTCATTATAGTAGATCATTATCAGACAATGCTGTAACAACCTTTAAAGAATCTGTTCCAATTTTAATTTCCTCATTATCACAGAAAAACACAGTGGAGGGCAATAATTTTGTTTCTTCCCTTTCACAAATTGATTGTTTTGTTCATAGTGTTACTTCATCATTGCGTGGTGCATTAGACAATGCAGCCCCCTTGAAAAAGAAGGTAATTATTCATAGGAGGCTAGCTCGCTGGTTTAATTCAGAGCTGCATACTTTAAAGCACAATGTTAGAAAATTGGAGAGAAAATGGCGCTCTACACACCTAGAGGATTCCTACTTAATCTGGAAAAATAGCCTACTGTTGTATAAAAAGACACTTCACCAAGCTAGAACAGCTTATTTCTCATCATTAATAGAAGAGAACAAGAATAATCCTAGGTTTCTCTTTATTACAGTTGCTCTGTGTAAACTTAACAGAGTCATAGCTCTGTTGAGCCATCCATTCCCTTAGCTCTCAGCAGTCATGACTTTATGGGATTCTTCCAAAATAAAATGTATTCTATTGAAAAGAAAATCTTTTACATACCCCTGAAGATGATTACTTCATCCTCAGCAAGTGAGACAACATTGGAAATAACTGCAGAACCTGATTTGTGTTTGGACTGTTTTGATCCCGTGGAGCTTCCTGAGTTATCAGAAATATTAGCTTCATCTAAACTTTCAACTTATATGTTAGACCCAATCCCAACCAAATTATTTAAGGAAGTGTTCCCTCTGATTACCAGCCCCATTTTAGATATGATTAATCTATCTTTAGTAAATAGATATGTACCACAGGCTTTTAAGTTAGCTGTAATTAAACATTTACTTAAGAAGCCTTCGCTTGATCGAGATGACTTAAATTACAGAGCTATATCCAATCTTCCATTCTTATCTAACATTCTTGAGAAAATAGTTGCTAATCAAATGTGTGAGCATTTACACGGCAATGACCTGTTTGAAGAGTTTCAGTCAGGCTTCCGAGCTCATCATAGCACTTATACAGCTCTGCTGAAAGTCACTAATGATATTCTTATGGCCTCAGATAATGGACTTGTGTCTGTACTTGTCCTGTTAGATCTCAGTGCTGCATTTGATACAGTCGATCATAATATTCTCTTAGAAAGGCTGGAATAGGCTAGGGATCAGGGCAACAGCGCTGGTTTGTTAATGTAAATGAGAAATCATCTTTAAACTCCAGGGTTAGTTGTGGAGTACCACATGGTTCAGTACTTGGGCCAATTCTCTTTACTATACATATGCTTCCTATAGGTAAAATTATCAGGCAGCATAGAATAAATTTTCACTATTACGCTGATGACACTCAGCTTTACTTATCCATGAATCCTGATGAGCCCAACCAGTTAGACAAGCATGTCTTGAAGATATAAAAACTTGGATGACTTTAAATTTTCTGCTTCTAAATTCAGACAAGACAGAAGTTGTCATCTTTGGACCGGAGTTTTTAAAAAAGAAACTGCTTAGTCAATCACTTAACCTGGATGGCATTAAATTGACCTCGGATAATAAAGTAAAAAACCTTGGTGTTTTTTTTTTACCAGGACATGTCGTTTAAATCCCATATTAAACAGGTTTTTAGGATTTCCTTCTTTCACCTCTGAAACATTGCCAAAATTAGAAATATCTTGTCCAGGAGTGGCGCTGAAAAACTATTCCATGCATTTGTTACTTCAAGGCTGGACTATTGTAATTCTTCACTATCAGGATGTCCACAAAATACAGTTAAAAGCCTTCAGCTGATTCAAAATGCTGCAGCAAGAGTTCTGATGAAAATTAAAAAGAGAGATCATATTTCCCCTACTTTAGCTTCCCTTCATTGGCTCCGTGTTAAATCCAGAATTTAATTTAAAATTCTCCTCCTCACATATAAAGCCCTTAATGATTTAGCTCCATCATACATCAGAGATCTGATTGGTCCATATGTTCCTAACAGAGCACTTTGTTCTCAGACTGCAGGTTTACTGGTGGTTCCTAGAGTCTCTAGAAGTAGAATGGGAGGCAGATCCTTTAGTTATCAGGCTCCTTTCCAGTGGAACCAGCTCCCAGTTTTAGTCCGTGAGGCAGACACCCTGTCTACTTTTAAGGCTAGGCTTAAAACTTTCCTTTTTGATAAAGCTTATAGTTAGGTTAGGTTATCCTGAGCTTTCTTCCTTATTTTTTACCTCCGTCTTCTTCCCTCCCTGTTTGATTGCGTAAGGGGGAGTCAGGTTTAGCCTAAATCGGCTCAGTTATGGTTGAGGTGCAAACACACCTTCCATTTCTGCTACCTGTATGACCCCTTCTCTTTTCCAATGGTTATGGTCAATCTGACAGAGAAAGGTATCCCAATTGTTGTGGATTTTAGTATAACAATGGCCATCAGTGGGCTCTAGATGGACAAACTGTCTACTTTTAAGGCTAGGCTTAAAACTTTCCTTTTAGATAAAGCTTATAGTTAGAGTGGCTTACATTATCCTGAGCTATCTCTGTAGTTATGCTGCTATAGGCTTAGGCTGCTGGAGGACATAATGACCACTTTTACCCTCTTCGCTACATTCTCACACTACTCTCCAATTTTGCATTATTTGCTGTTATTTCAGCTTTTAACTTTGTTCTCTCTTTTCTCTTCCTAGAAGCTACAGCTGGCCTGACTCTGTGTCTACCTGTGACACCTTTCTGGAGGGGGGCATCGTCCAAGCTTTTTCTGGCAACAACTTAATGCTCACCCTCTACCGATGATCTACATAGCCCTGTCTTTCAGTGTTTAACCCTATCTCTCTCCTAGACATGGCAATTGACTGAGCTTTTATTGTTACTAACTTTATGTGTTCTCTTTCTGACTAACCTTGAAAACTTGCTCAGAGTTTATATGCTCTTTCTTTCTAGGTGAAACGACTAAAGGAGCTACATCCATTAACATTTACTTTTCCTTCCCATAGAAAGTACTCCTGGATCAGTGCTTCTTTGTTCTCTTTGTGTCTCTGCTCTGTTCTCTCAAACCCCCAGTTGGGCGTGGCAGATGGCCGCTCACACTGAGCCTGGTTCTGCTGGAGGCTTCTTCCTGTTAAAAGGGAGTTTTTCCTCTCCACTGTCACTACATGCATGCTCAGTATGAGGGATTGCTGCAAAGTCAACGCCAGTGACTGTCCACTGTCTCTACATGCTCATCTGGGAGGAGTGAATGCTGCAAGTCACTGACTGGATGCAATCCGCTGGGTTTCCTTAGACAGAAAACCTTTTTATCCAATTTGAATAAATAACTGAATCTGACTGCACTGTTCAATGATTAGGATTAATTGGAATGTATGTACCTGACTTTTGTGAAGTGCATTGAGACAACATGTGTTGTTAATTGGCGCTATATAAATAAAACTGAATTGAATTGAATATCCTTGGCAGACCTACGTAGAGCTTTTCACCCCATGATAAAATGAAAAAATTTAAAGCGAGTCAGCCATTACAAGAAGGATTTAATTGTTTCTCTTTGCCTTTTTTCAAGCATTTTCGCCCATTTTACATTGTTTTATTACCATTTGAGAGATGCCTGTCTCATTTTCTATGCAAAACAAACTTTTCGGTTAAATTTCAATAATATTAAACCTAAATCTGCCAGGGGTATGAATAATTGCATGAATTTTGGGCTTAACTGTATCTATATGTGTATTCAATTAGATGTTGTGGTTTTATATCTAGGAACACCTCTGGGTCTGTCACCATCTTTTGTTTTTATCAGGTTGCTGTAAAATAAAGAACCATCCTATTGTTTTGGGGGGCACTCTTTCTTCTCTTTTACATGGCTCCCTCTTTCCCTCTCTTGCACATCACTGTTTAATGATGGTAATTTTCCACCCAGGTCCGCGAGTGAGCTGATGTGGTGGGGCTCTTGGCCCCCTGCTGTTCCTGATGAGGCATGATGGGAAATTACCCAGAGCTCTCTGTTGTCAGGTAGTAACTCAGTGTTTGGTTGTAATAAGCAGGCAAACCCCTGCATGCGGGTTGAGATAAACTCACACGTGCACACACACACACACACACACACACACACACACATGCACACACACACACACACACACACACACACACACACACACACACACACACACACGCACACCTATACACCTCTGATGGGGCGCATTAATTGCACTGTGTGAGATCACCACAGTGACCACAGCTGTGCGGGCTACGCCTTGCTTTCCGGGTCACTTGGGTCATCAGCTCCTCTATAACAGCTACAGCACTGTCACTGTCAGACCTGACAGTGCATAATGAGAGTCCTCCTCACTGTGCTCACTGTTCATATATCACTGAAACACTTTCCTTCATCCATGCATCACTTCCTTTCTTCCACTTTCCCTCTCTACTAAGACGTCCCCGTCAAAATTTCCAGGTTGTTAGTACCACTGGGAGAATGTGTGTGTGTTTGTGCAACTGCCTGCAGTTTATTGAGTTGCAGGGAGCCCTGTACCCCAAATGCAACTCACCGCTGGGTGAAGAAGGGCCTGGTGTGGGTGTGTGTGTTAGGTTGAGAGGGCAGGGGGGTGGGGCTGTGTTTGCCCCTGTCACTATGGTGTGTCACCTTAGCAGCAGATCTGTCACCAACAAATGGAGCTTTAGTGGAACCCTGTAAAGCGAGTCCTGCTGGGGTACTGTTAGAATCAGCTTGGGGCCAGTTGGAGACTGCAGGGTGTGTTTGATCAACATCAGCGGATGTTGGGAGAGTGTCCACTGCCAGTTTACCTCCAGATGACCATCCACAGTCAACACAGACAACAGGTGTTTATCATAATAAGTCCTATATTTAGGCAAGATTAACGCAATATTGGGAAATATTCTACACTATCATGAGGTTAACATAAGAGGTCATTGTCAGCTAAATTCTTTTAGTTGGGTTAAGTTCAGACATAAAGATTTAAACCCCAAAAATGCAACCCTTTCTTTTGGATAAAACATGTGTGAACTTTTAGATTCAAGGCTGATGCAAGGTGAGTTTTGTGTTTTTAATCAGACCAAATGAAATTAAATAAATAACTAAACAAACTGATTTGCACAACCGTGGCTGGATTTTGGAAGATGTGTGCAGCTGAGCTAGTGCTACACAGGCATCTTTCATGCATGGAAATTATAATAAACTGATTGTTCAGTACATGCTCTGTAAAATAAAATAAATAAAAAATATTAATTGAACCTTTGCTGTGGCTCACAATTGTGGAATAGCTTACCACCAGGAAATCACACTGCTTAGACTGTAGACTCATTTAAATGTTGGAAACCAAAATATTTTGTAGGGCTTTTGACTTTGTTTCAGTAGATTTTGAGACCCTATATTGTGTTTTAAGTGCTATTATATTTATTCTGTAAATGTGTTAAAGTTTTTATTGTATTTTACAATTTTTTATGCTGTATTTATTTTATATTTTCTGTTGTGACCCATTGTGTTCAGACTTTTGTTGTTTTTTATGTTCTATGCAAATAAATTTGCCATTGACATTGTTTCAAAGTCCAAATGATGCCTTATTTTCTGAAATTAAATGAAAACATAATAAGTTGAATGAAAGCATAATTTGTTGTCCAAATGTTACTTTTTGTGAATGAATCTTCTGTTGAGTTCAGTGTTAGTTTGGTTATTCTGGTTCAGGTAGCTAACAGAACGTTTTTAGTAGTCATTTCAACTTGAAAATATTTTTCAGCCCAATTATTTAGCCAAACGGAGGTATTCTCAGCTTTGATTTAGAGCCAATTTGGTTTTGATCTTTGAAATAAGAGAACTGCTTAGAGTAGTTGACTAAACCTAGAAACATTATTTGGTTATTAGAATTAAATTTAATTGATACGTTCAACTTGAAGGTTTTTGTAAGTCTTGTCTGTATGGAAAACACATTTTTTTTCTTTGTCAGTTTTGTTTGTTTTTCAGTATAATGTTTTAATTTATAGCATCTAAATAGTTCCTTTTAAATAATTTGCACAAACTTCTAGCCCTTGGCCATGTAGGCCTTTCTAAATTCCACCCCACTGCACAAGGATAAAGAGTGTAATTTTGTGTTAAAATGTTTAAGATTAAAAAAAAGAAAATCTAACATTTCAATTTGTGGATAAGGTGACACATAGTTGACAAATAGTTGAAAATGTAACCCAAGAGTAGCTTTGATTCACCCCCAAGCCCCAACCCACTCCCCAACACCAACCTATCAACAACAACAAAAAATCGAAAGCTCAAACATCTGTGTCAGGTAAAAAATTCAGAGAGCAGATGAGTTTTTGTTTTGTTATTTAGTTTTTTTTTTCTGCGTGAAGCTCAGAGGAGACTTTTTTTTTTTTCTTCTTCAACACTCCAATACTCTTTTGCCACTGTTACAACATTCACTCTGGCATTCAGTCCTGCTTGGCATCCTCCTACATAATATGTTTTCTTCAACATCGGTCCAAGACCTGTTAGTTAGGATCAAGAATATAGAACACAGAATATGAGCATGAATGATTATTTCAAAAGTTTTAGTGGAGTGAAAATTCACAAGAAACTCTTAAAGAACAGACAGGTAATGTTAAATCAAAGCCGGCCCAAAGCAAAAGCAAACTAAGCCAATATTACAGGACACCAAACCAGCATGGGTTTCCCTTCAGTTCTCATAAATAACTTAGATCTCAAAAATCAGTTCAGTTCATTTTATTTATATAGCACCAATTCACAACAGATGTCATCTCAGACACTTAATGGAAAGAATAAAAATAGTCAATTCAGTCCCATCATACAGATAGATCTTAAAACAATTGCATAACTTCCAATTTTATCTTATTTATTAAACAATACAGTCAAGTTCAGTTTATTTATCAAATGGGTAAAACGTTTTCTATCTAAGCAAACCCTACCAATTGCCTCCAGTCACTGACTTGCAGCATTCACTCTTCCTGGACCAGCGTGTAGCCACAGTGGACAGTCGCTTGCATTGTGTCATTGACTTTGCAGCAATCTCTCATACTCTAACATGCCTGTGGCAACTGTGGAAAGGAAAACACCTCTTTAACGAGAAGAAACCTCCAGCAGAACATAGTTCAAATAATTACCAGAACTGATTTGAAGAACAACCAATAAATTGCCCTCCCACCCCTTTCCAGACACAGTCAGAACTGATGTACTATTGTGTATAAATTCTATAAACAGGACACCACTGCCAGGCCAAATGAGTCAGACAGAAAAAAAATATATATACAGCTTTTATGTTCTACAGCACATTATCTGAGTGATTCTGATTTACTAAATAATGTGAGGTGACTCATCAAAGAGTGTCAAGCAAAATATAAATATATTCTTTAAAGGATTCAGTTCAAGGAATGTGTTGTTGGCTCACTTGTTAATTATAAAAAAGTTGTGTTAAATGAACAGTGCATAACTGATAAAGTATGGACTATTTAAAAGAGATAACCAGGTTGCTGTGGTGACTTAACAAGGTGTGACTCCTTAAATCCCCTTCTGAGTCAATGTGTTAGCAAGTGTGAAATAACCATATCCTCCACTGATGGAAGTACGTAATATGTAGGTGGCATGCCTTAATATGTCTACAAAATGTGGCAACACAGAAATTTATATCTGGTGATTGGATCTTTAATCATTCAAGTAAATTCAAAGTGACATCATGCTAATCCACACCTCTTTAAAAAAACAACAACACACCAGTTATGCGTTATTATACATATCTAACAAATTTCTCTTTTTCTAATTCTGCACAGCTGATCATCTACTGGTGATCATACATGTCATTATGGTGCCATAACTATCGTTCTCAGCACCTTCATGTGTTGCTACCCAAAAAAGTTTCTTCTAATGGTTAACAGTAAATGTCAAAACTATCATGGTGCTGTTGGCTGCACGTGTCCAGGAACCGGTGTGACTGAGAATGGTCTCAGATAGGGCACACTCTGCCCAACACGATCTCTCTGTCTTTCCCTCTCCCGGTCTTACACACACACACACACACACACACACACACACACACACACACACACACACACACACACACAAAGCCAGGGGCCGGGAGCTGACAGTAAATAAAACCAGAGTCTCTCCTTAATTAGCTCTTTGCCTGAGGGTGAAAACACAGGGAAAGTGTGTCAGTCGCTGCCTGTGTTGGACACTAAGGGGCCACCCAATCGTTCCGAACAAACAGCCAAGAAAAAGAGCATTTTTACATTCAGATTTCAATTTACATGCAGTTAAATGTCTTTATTTTGTCTACATGTAAGGTCAGTAGTTTAAACACCTATCTCACCATTTTTTAATGGAAGTGTACTCAGTTCTTGAATCCTATAACAGAAAGCCAGCCTTATTTACAGAGATAAGCTACAATTAAAATCCATTCTAAAATGTATTTAAAATTAAGCCACAGACATCAGAAGATATCCGAATCCATTGAGATGGACATTAATAAAAGCTGATTAAATTTAACCATTACAAATTAATGTCAGTATTTACCTTTGCGCCTGAGTGATGACACATCTTACTAGAACCTTCATTAGGATTTTAAAAATAAGCATTCACGAAGCAGTGTAGCTCTGAGTTAATGACCCTCACACAATGCCAGTATGAGATGTGAGCTTGAAAGTAATCTTTTTTAATAGTGTGTCCCATTTAGTTGTTATACATTTCAAGGAAACATACCTGATTTCAGTTTGAAATACAGCTGGAAATGCATTGACATGTTTTAGAGAAGAAACGGTGAGAGCCTGTCTTCTTGAAGGGAAGAGCAGTACACTACTGACCCCTGCTGGTGTGATATTTCTTAAAAGCAACATCTAAAGCTATTCAAGTGCACTTGATCTGTTTATGTTGACTCCAGAGTGTTTTTTTGAGGACATCAACCAAACAATTTCTAATTAAGATACATGTTGGTCTATTATTCCCTGAGTATTACATGGAATATGACTGTAAGAAATCAAAATTTTCCCCTCACAATAATGAACAGCTTTTTTTTTTTCCATATCCCACTTTCAACAAATTATTCATGTTATTTATGTTATTATAACTTTATTATTATTTCCCAAATAAATATTAAGAACATTTCCTTTTGGTTAGATAATTGAGAGTATAGTAGTGAAAAATAGCAACAGATGACGTAATTGTTCTTAGTTATTTACAACATGTAGAACAGAAAATACATTTTTCTGAACAAACTGTCTTAGCATGAATAAGCGGGCAAACCTCTGAATATTTGTCCTCGTCTAAAAAGCTTGTGTGTCACACCTGACTTAACAGCGGCAGGGATGTTAAAGCACAGCGGATTTACACCTCGTTGCTCATTTGATGTCACTAAGCCATGGGTCAGAGTGAGGAGGAGAGTGCTGGTGAGTAAGACCTTTGGGGGAGAACAGCTTCAGGAGGTTAAGTAAATCTTGTAGTGGACAAAGGCTCAATCAGATGGAACACAGAGGGGGTTTGTTATGGCTCAAATCATCACTGAGCAGCGGGAAATAGGGGCATGCAGGGAAATAATATACCTGCTTGAGAAAATGTCATTTGTTTGTATTAAGTTTTCCAGGGTCATGGGACACACTCTTGTTAAAGAAAACCAGTAACTGCTTCAGATCAAACATGCACAAAACATGCATCAGCAGCAGCAGCACATATCAGTAGCCCTGAAGCCATGGCTGGATATGAGTGGACTATCAGTCACCACTGTAAGGAAAAGCCCAATTAGGAGCATTACTTCTGCTTCCCTGACACTAACTCTATATCTCTTCGTTTAGCCCGAAGAGCATTTAAGTCTGTGGCTGCACTTTCCATCTTGTGGCATAATCCCATCTAGCTGAGGAAGTTTGTCATGTTTGGCAGAATGGGACTCTCTGGGATGAGCTGGGAAATCCAGATGGACAGAGTGGTGTGGTTTAGCTTATCCACAGGGTGAGGGTGTGTACTCTCACAGAAAATGAATTATGATCTCACAGGCTAATTCTGCAGGATTTCCCCTATGCACTGTAAGAAACCTGTGAATGAAGCAGATGCAGCATGTTAACACACACAAAGTTAACACACACAGTTAAAATGAGTTAAAAATTATGAACTTAAAAGAGACTATGTATGTTGAGCAAAGTCCAGTTTACTCTGACATAAATTATACGGAATGAAATGAGCTGTAATGTTTGACATCTTTATCTTGCTAGGGACTTTGTGGCCTTACTTATGTTAAGTGTTTAAACTATGTGGGCTCCTACGTCCTTAATACTTACATCTGCTCTCTTTTCCAAGTACTAATATAATAATGTCACTTATTGTAGTGAACTGTATTGAACTGTAATGTGTCAGTATGTCTGTGTCATCAAATACACAGTCTAAATTTTTATGTATTACTAAGAAACTATAACAACCAAACAAAAAAATTACAAAAAAACTACTGAATTGATGACAAAAAAATATTGTGTGAAGAAGTAAATGGTTTGTCCTTACTGCTGAAACTGTCTGTGATGCAACGAGGATTTAAACATTTCACATCAAAACTTTGCTCTTTTATGCAAAACATAGTCCTTTCACAATAAATGCTTGTTAAAAAACATTTTATAGGCTGATATGTGCTTCATTTACCTTTCAAACCAACACATAAATATTGCGTGCATTACAAGTAACCGTCACAGAAATTGCAAAATAACATTTCCAAGACTCCAAAAGTATGTTAAGCTCATGTTTTTTTTTTGCAGATTCTAACTTGCATTTATTAAATCTGACTGAATGAAGGCTGCAGGGTAGTGAGATTGTTATCAGTGTTGCAACCAAAAGGTCCTAGGTTCAAAAATGGAGTTTGGCCTGTCTCAGGGTACTCCAACTTGTTGTCCTGTGATCTGTGGTTCATGTTAAGCCTGCCTAACGACTAATGCGGATAGGCACCAGAAAAAGGATTAGGCTGGCAAAAAAATGTCTTGATGGATACAAATGAATGAAACTTTACTTGATTTAACAAATCATTTAACCTAAATACAGTATTCAAAATGTTTAAAAGGAAGTAAGAGAGAATAAAGTTGGTGTTTCATTGATCACTTCCAAGTAGTTCAACTAAGTTTTAGCTCTTTATTTTTTTTTTTTTTACTCTTCAACTTTGCTTTCAGTCTTAGTTTGCTGAACTTAAATATTAACATAGGGGCTATGATTAGATATTAATTCATCAGTGGATTTTATAATATCTCAGAAGGAGGGAATATACAGTATTTCTTGAAACGTGAGATGATGTTGCTCATGTCAACAAAGCAGATGACAAGGTGTCACCATCTTGTAGTTTCTTTGCATTTGTTGAAAATTAGGACAATAGTTATTCCACCTTTTCTCACTGGCAAAGGGAAAGCATTTCTTTAGAGAGTTTTCAATTATCAATAAGATATCAATTAACCTCTAATAGACAAGTTGAAGTTAATGAGCATGTACAGATGTTTACAAAATTTTTTTCTGACTTTGGCATTTTCACACATTATATTGTTTAAAGTTTAACAGGCTAATGTTGAGTTCATTGTTGGAAAAAACTGCGTGTGTAAAACACAAGCATTGATTTAAGTTAGTCTCTTTATTAATGTTCATGTCCATGTCCTGACCTACAGCTTCCAACCACACACACAACTCACTTTATAGTCCTGCTCTAAAATATCAAGAGATTACCAGACTTCTGTTTTCATGGCCAACAGAACATTAGCATGCTTATTGCTCTCGCCGATTATCCTCACTATGTACGGTACATTAGCAAACTGTACGATTGGCCAACCCCCTGCCTGTGCAATCAACAGAGAGCGTGAATGAATGATCAACCATTAGCAGGTCGGGTGTGAACTGTGAAAATGGGCTCTCACACCAGTGACTGCAGGAGGCCTTGATTTACTCTAGCCTAGCCTAGTGAGCCTGCTAGCAAGGCCCTGCGCTTGTTGCTCTGTGTGCTGGGGAAATCAGCTAGCTTTGGCCTGCCTGCCCAACGTAATTCAGTGGAACACAGACTAGTGTAGCGTGCTGAAGCCCAGTCTAGTGAAGTGCTGTGTGGAAGATCATAGTAAGACTTCTTGCAAACATATGCTTGTGTTTAATGCAGCGACCTGCTTCTGCATGGTGGGTTTATGCATACCCTGCAGTGAAGGTAGTGTGCATGTGTGTGTGTGTGTGTGTGTGTGTGTGTGTGTGTAATATCAGTAATCAGTGTACCTCACACAGCCAGAGTATATCTAGGCCTGGTGTGGTGAGAGGGCTGGAGACCAGCTTTCTGCTTAAACCATGTTGAGCTAGTTTCTATGTATTTGTGCCTTTGGAAGCTAAAATTGGAGACTCAGACTTCAGACATCAACAAGCCTGCCAAGATCCCAAAGGTCCAGGTAATAGGGAGACTGTCAGAGTGGGTTGCTTGCTATTCATGGCCTGTCTTATTTTGTTGTTTAATACACCTTTCTGACATCTATGTGTGTGCATGCCTGTACATTAATTCATTTATGACCTTTGAGTGTTGCACACGAGAGGAGAGAATAGAGAATCCAGTTATCAGAGTTACAGGGATGCTGTAGAAAGGGTATATCCAAGTCTCAGTGGAGAGGTGTGTGTATGTGGGTAAAGCAGTGTTAGTCTGGTCTGTGTGGATATGAAGCTATTAGAGCTGCCAGCATGAAGGCAGCCACATGTTGAGGGTCAAAAGAGTATTTCAGACACAAACAAAGAAGTATCAAAGAATATAGCCAAGTGAGCTAGCTACACTTTGTCAAAGTGTATGTAGAAGTGACAGTAAATTAAAATTAACTCATGCTGCGAAACTGCTGGAAGTTGATCATAATTTGATTATTTGCACGCTTATTACCTTTGTTGCCTTGAAATAGTAGTATGTAGTAGTAGTAGTATTTAGTATGTCGCAAATGTATAACTATTCAAAGATTGTAAAAAACCTAATTATCCTCTTTAGAGTTCATGTGTGCAGCCATTCAAGTCTGGGGTATAATAGAAAATGTTTCAACAAGTGGGACAGACACAGGACACATTAGTCACAACAAAGTACTCCAGCTGCATTTGATCAGGTGCATTTGTCTTTACTCCATGATTGTCTTTATGGAGTTTGACAGGGTTGAATCCTACGAACATGAGAGGCGAGAAAGTGTGATTCTGTTTCAGCCTGCTTGGTTTTTCCCACCTTCACACCCCAGTCTAATTTCACAGCACATAATCCAAGTCGGCCCTGCATAAAGTTTCATCGTCTACCCTTGAATCAGTCAACCAGAGTGGTCCTTGGGCCATGGACTGAGCCTCCAGCAAACCAGCGTCGACACAACTCGCCAATGCCCACATGTGCACAGTTAATTCAGTAGTTATTGTCGCTTATGCATGTCCCAACGGAGCCAGGGCTTGTTGGTTTGAGGACCAGGTTTTAGTTCCACTCACTAGTCTGAATGCACATATGAAAGTTCATGTGAGCTTTCTCTGTCAACGATTCATGTGTAAAAAGCAGAGAGTCTTTCGCTGACATTAGTGTGGCGAAGTGAGTGAGGGACGTGACTCTCAATTTGGGTCACACTGTTTGCATGCATGTAATTGTTTCTGTTTTTCAGCTGAAATATGTCTTGTCTCCTATCAACAAATGATTGTTGATATATTGCTTTGTAAGTTTTCTATTTTTTCCTAATGTCATGCAGGTTGCATATATGTATGGCGGATGCAAGATAGTAAACACTCAAAATCTTACACTTCACAGTTGACTAGCTCCATCTGTTACAGCAGCGCTGCTTAAATGATGACCTCTGTTCCTTTCCACTGAGCAACTGAAGAACCATCAAACCCTTATCTGACTGTCATATCCACAGTCCAGAATTTCACATACTTTAACAAACACATTGTTATTCTTCTAAATCACTGGCAAATCACTAATTCATCTTTCAAATTCTGCAATTTGGGCACGCATTGAAATAATGCCTTCCAAAGTTTGCCGCATGTAAAGATCTATGCAACGAAAGGCCTTAAGTGGCCTATCGTCTGAACATGGCCAGTGGCTGTGTGATAAGGAGGCTTTGTAATGACTGAGCTTGAAAGCAAATAATTGCTAAGCTTTAATATTAAACTCTCACGCTGGGGATTGTTACATTAGTGTCGCTTTTGTGATTTCATACCCTCGTTTCCATTGCACAGATCTGGATCTGTGATAACGAGCAACAGGATGCTGCAAAAGACTGTGGGATAAACTCTGGATGCATGTGACATTAGGTGTAAACAGTCTTAACTGGATTCACCTGATTTGCACCAATTATTGCAGGAATGTTTTCAGCCACGTTAGTTATTCAGCGATCATGCTCATCATAAAGTCTAATTCAATTGACCTTGAGATGCACATGTGTTTATTAGGGTATAAGATGGAGAATTAGTGGGCTGCAGCACTGAGACATAGTGATTTGTTGTAGGGTGAGGATTTTTGGCACAAAGCCTCAAAGTGCTTGTGTTAAAGTACAGCAGTAACGTAGTAATTGTCTGGGCAGGGCTGTAGAGAGAGACGGAGAAGGGGGGAGATTGGTGGGTCAGTGGAGGCCCAGTTAGTGCCCAATGCTTACTTGGGTGTAATGACCCATCAATGGCAACATCTTGTTTCATCAATTTCTGCTTCTCTTCACTTGTCTGTCTGGGCAAGGCCTCTTCCTTTCCTTTGCCCTTCTCCCCCTCTGCCTCCTGAAATCCATCTTCCTCTGGTGTTTTTTCCTGTTTCCAGTAGCTGCATGCCGGCCTCTGTTAGAGGTAAAATGATAATACAGTACCATATGCTAAAAGGACATATAGTTTCAGAGGTAGGACACTTTTTTTTGATACAGTTTCCTTTTCACAGGGTGAACACATAGATGAATATCAGTTAGAAGCTAATATTTAAGCAAAAATACTGTATACATAGATAGAGAAAACATTGTGGACTTCAGGCAGAACCCAGCCCCACCTGCCCCCATCACCCTCTGTGACTCCACAATTGACACTGTGGAATCTTTCCGCTTCCTGGGAACCATCATCTCCCAGGATCTCAAGTGGGAGCCAAACATCAGCTCCCTCATCAAGAAAGCCCAGCAGAGGATGTTCTTCCTGCGGCAGCTGAAGAAATTCAACCTGCCAAAGACTATGATGGTGCACTTCTACACAGCCATCATTGAGTCCATCCTCACCTCCTCCATCACCATCTGGTACGCCGCTGCTACAGCCAAGGATAAGGGCAGGCTGCAGCGTGTCATTCGGTCTGCTGAGAAGGTGATTGGCTGCAGTCTACTGTCGCTCCAGGAACTGTACACCTCCAGGACCCTGAAGCGGGCAGGGAAGATTCTGGCTGATCCCTCCCACCCCGGTCACAGACTCTTTGAGACTCTCCCCTCTGGCAGGAGGCTGCGGTCCATCCGGACCAAAACCTCACGCCACAAGAACAGTTTTTTCCCATCTGCCACCAGCCTGGTTAACAAAGCCCGGAAACCACCCTGACACTCTCCCTTTCCCCCACACCCCCCCTTTTTTGCTGACAGGACACCCGTAACCTGTAACTCTATGCGTTACATTAACGCTCAGCTTGGACTCCTGCTTTACTTGCACTGCCATACTTGCACAATGATCACCTGCACTGTTGTATTGCTCTTGCATCTTATACTGCTCTACTTTTACTCTCACTCACTTAAAACTGTGCACATATATTTATATTATATTGTAGATATGTTTATACTGTTTAATTTGTATTGTATTGCACCAACTACGCCAAAACAAATTCCTTGTATGTCCAAAAACGTACTTGGCAATAAAGCTTTTCTGATTCTGATTCTGATTAAAGAGTATGAAAATGCTTTTTTCTAAAACTGATGAAATGTCAAGACAGAAACTCATCAGGGAAGCTCCCAAGACACTGACAAGACTTAAGGAGCAAGTGAAATTTCCTGCAAGTATCAGCTGGGTTCTATGTATGACAACAAGCTCCTGTATTCTCCATATGTCTAAACTATGGTTGCAAGATGCAAGAAGATTTTTCTTTCAAAGAAAACGTCCAAACCTGTCTACAATATCCCAAAACTGGGGTGACCGGGCATTCTCAGTGGCAACACCCAACTCTGGAACCAACTTCCTTTAGAACTTTGACCCAGGTTAAATCTAAGCTTAGGACTTATTTTTGTCAGGTAGGCTTTTAATATCGAGTAGTATGGTGGCATTTTGTCTATGATTCTTAGTTTCCTGATAACACAGTTGATTCTCACTGGGTTTTTATGATCTTATTAAGTTAAGTGTGTTGGTCACCTTAGCTGGTTGTTTTAAAGGGCTATATAAATCAATAAATGAAAGCAATAAATGATATAGAAACTTGAACTTTTAGGCCACAAAAGGTGGCCAAAATGTATGTCTGGCCCAGAAACAAAACTGCATGTCATCTTATGAACACTCCAACTACAGTGAAGCATGGTGGTGGCAGCATGATCTGGGATTACTTTTCTTTGATGGAATTAGATTTGTTTTTCAAGATGGATGAAATTATAGGCAGTTCTAAACCTGACCAAAAGTGTCAGGCTGAAAAGAGGAATTTCATATCTTACAAAATCTAACAAAATATGAACTTTGCTAGAAGAAAACTTAAGTCTTTATATGACCAAGCCAAAGTCCAGAACTAAATTGCACAAATTTTTGGGATCACCATAGATCGAGACAAGAGATGTCCTCATAATCCAATAGATTTTGGATACTTTGTTTTTTACTTTAATTAAACTTTAGAGCTCAAACATAAAAGTCACCATTTGATACACTGTACCAGAGTATAGCTAAAGCTAATTCACATCTGCAGTCCCTTGGCAGGTCACAAAGTACAGCATAAGTGGCATGTTAATGAACCCCCACCAAGGAAGACCTACTAAAGAAGACTGAATACGGTTTTAAAATTAAAAAAGTATTAGTGTGCATGTGTTTACTGATTATTTTATGTGAAGCCATCAAACAATCTGGAGATACAAGTATAAAAAACAGCCTAAGAATACGCCTAAAGGAAAAATCAGAAACCTTAAGTAAATTCCCATCAAAATAACTGATAGCACAGGCAGCCGTATCCACCACTTGAACTTAGTTTACCTGCAAACTGTAGTACCTTAAACTGAAAATAAATAATTCTAATCAACATACAACCACACATTCTGTTTGCATTGTGTGCATTAACTTCCAGTAAATTTGCTTTATATCATTCTGCAGCTTTTTTCTTTAGTTGTCTACCTTGTTTTTGTTGGATAGATAATGATTATTTAGGATAGATATATTTGTCTAGAGCTGAGACTTCTGATAGCTGTATCCTTAAAAGCTAAGGTAATAGCCAAGTGAACCAAACACAATATACCAGCATAAACTGCATTGCAATTGTCTTTGTCAGATGTGTGTGTGTGTGTGTTTGAGTTTGAGTTTGTATGTGTGTGCATGAAGAAGCAGGGGGCCCAGCTGACGAAGCCTCTCGCTGGGACACTGGCAGCTCGCCGCAGGCCCAGCTCTCAGCTCCACCTCTGACAGGCTTCATACTTATTGCTCAATGACATTCGATGTTTTCCTTCAGTTTGCTGTAAGATTGATTTCTCAGATATGTTTGAAATATCTCCAGAGCCCTAGAGCAGGGTGACTGGCACAGCGGCATGAAGAAGGGAGAGACACAGAGAGGTGGTGCAGCAGGGGAGGAAAGGGGTAGATGGTTTGTTTAGGGCAAGGAAAATTGAGATTTCTTCTGTTTTTGCTTTTTGTTACATTTAAATGTTTCAGATCATCAAAAACATTTTAGTATCATACAAAGATACTTGAGAAGATTAATAAGCAGTTTTTAAATTATGATTTCATTTATTAAGGGAGAAAAACATTTGTCCAAACCAAACTGGCCTTACTTGAAAAAAAACCCTTATAAATGGTTGTAGTACATTTGGTGGGCACAGCTGTCATTGAATTGCAAAAGCTGATGTGTCTTTTTTCATCACTGTGGACAAATGTTGGCACACTCTCCTTTGTCGACTTGTTTAAATTCAGACCATATTTGAGGGGTTTTTGAGCCAAAAGGGTTATGCCACAGCACCTCAATTGTATTTAAATCTGGATTTGTATAGGGACTTGATATGTACTTAAGATCATTGTCCTGCTGCATGACTCAAGCATGCTAGAGCTTAATGTCGTGAAAGGATGTCTGCGTATTCTGCTTCAGAATTGTCTGGCAGAGAGCAGAATTCATGGCTCCATCAATTACAGCAAGTCATCCAGGTCCATCATGTTTGACTGTATGTATGATGTTATTTTTCTGAGATGCTGCATTAGTTTGATGCCAGATGTAATGGGATGCACACCTTCTAAAGAGTTTTACTTTCTTTTCCTCTCAGTCCACAGTCTATGTACCCACAAGTGGTGGGAATCAGTAAGGGAAATGAGAGATGGGCCTATGTGTAATTTGTGGTCAGCAGTGGTTTTGACTTTGGAGCTCTCCCATGGATACTGTTTTTGCTCAATCTCTTTTTTATTGATGAACACACAGGGAGGCCTGCAGTGCTTTAGATGTTCTGGGTTCGTTTGATCTCCTGAGTGAGTCGCCTAAGCGCTCTTGTTTTAATTTCCCTCCTGGGAAGGTTCAACACTGTTCTATGTCTTCAGTTTGTGGATAATGGCTTTCACTGTAGTTCACTGGAACTCCTAAGCCTTTGTGGCTTTGTCACCTTTTCCAATTTGATAGATGAATATTACTTTATCATTTGCCCCTGAATTTCTTCAGATCAGGACATGATCTGCTGCTTTCTGTGATTTTCTTTCAGTCTACTTTATGTTGTCAAACATGTCTTATCTAAATCATTGCTTAATTCTAAACCCAAGCGGTAATAATGCTTTTCTGTAGGTAGTTCAACTGAAGCAAAAATGTAGAAAATATAGTAAATGAAATAATCATTATTCAGCTTATCTTTGTCTGATAATACAATTTGCTTGAAGTGTCAGGAAAATGCTAAAACAGAAGAATTATTCAAGGGCGTAAATTATTTTTCTAGACACTTTAGGTTCTATTCCTTCCCTGAATCATTAACAGTATTATGCAAGATATATGAATGTGAAACCGGGCTGAACTGTACTTTTTGTGTACAGGCATGACTAAAGATTTTAGCAGTGGCACTGTGAACATTTATTTTTCATGCTTCCATGGTGTACAAAAGAACATTGCATAACATTGTTTACCCTTCTTCTCCACAGTGTTCCAATATATTCTAGACAGCACCTTGTGGCCCACTTGTGAGTCAGTTTTTGTGTTTTTGTTGTTTAGAGTTGATTACATTTTGTCGACTTCTGCTTTTCCGCCCTCTTTTTGTGAACTGATCACAGGTTGTCAATAGGGTTAAGATAGAACTTTTGGCTTTTGACATGGTGCTCCATCACATTGGGAAACATACAGACCATCAACAAACTGTCCTTGGATTGTTGAAAGAGCTTGCCCTTGAAGACCTTCTTATTATCACTTTTTTTAATGACAGTGTTATTGGACAGAACTGTAAGTATCTGTAGGTCCACTCTTTTCCAAAAGAGGCTCTACATATGAATATTATCAGGATACTTCACTCATGGCATGACACAGGACTGCCCATCTTTTCTTCTTTACCCAGAAAGCCCGAACAAACAGAAGAATACTTTTTCAAAGAAATTAACTTTGATTGAGCCTTCTGCTGTTCATGTTTTTACCTCTTGGCAAATTGTTTGTCTTTCTTTGATGTTATGGTAAATGGCTTGTACTTGTATAGCGGTTTATCAAGTCCCCAGAGACCCTAAAGCTTCTCACTACAGATGTTTGGACAAAAATTATTCGCTGCTCTTCCTGATTCAAGGCATTTATCCAAAACTCTTCAGCTCGCTGTGCGTGGACATGCTCTCACACCTACCTGCGTTCAAAGTTGAGCAACACTGCACTGGTGGCGACATGGCTCATTAGTGCATTTGTCAGTGGGAGACTATCTTAGCTCTTGCTGGATACTCAAGTCCATTGGGAGGCCTTTAATACCACAACTGAACCTCTCACAGTGAAGTTCTCGTATGACCTGGAAAACTGCTGTTTTGGGTATAGCACTCTGAAGGGTTGGGGTTCCGAAGCAACACAATTTGCAAAACATTTGTGATATATTTGTAAAACTTTAGGGCTTTAAAGGTTCTCCTTGCGTGAACGGGAGAAGCCAGAAGATCCTTCATATACGGTTTATTTCATGGAATCAAGTTCCGGTTTCTCCTCAGAGGTGTCCATTATAATCAGATTGGTCCTTATGATACGATTTCAGCCTTTTGTAAACATGCATCCTCTGTGCATATTACACTGTGTCACATCTTGTCACTGAGCATTTTGATCACATTTGCTGCTTTGTTTTATTTTGAACAAGGAAGAAGAGTGTGTGTGTGTTTGAGTGTGTGTGTGTGTATGTGTGTGTGTAGAGGGCATTTCTACTGTTTTAAACTCTTTAATGCAATTTAACAATCCCACATATTCTTTTCACGTTTCATTGGTGTCCTTTACGTGTGAAATTGCAGAGGCCGGCCTAGCCTTCCTGACACGGTACAGCAGAGACATGGTTGCAGTGAAGCGCCAGATGTGGGAGGGAGAGCGAAATTAATTGACACACATTGTTCAGTGGGTGTGTGCTCACCTCCAGTGAATTAGCCGCTCTGAGGGCGTGACTGTTTGAATAACAGGAATTGGGTATGAAGCCTCTCACTCACAGCTGAAGCCAACTTCATTGCCTTCAATTAGCTGATCTGCCCCAGAATTCACATGCTTAACTTGTCGTTTGTTAGTGCGTAAAGATGGAAAATCATTTTTCTGTGAACAAAACATCACATACTTTTCTCTTTCTGACTTTCTACTTAATTTTTCCCTAAATTTTTTTCCTCAAAACTTTCATTTTGCATCCTTGAAAACAAGAAACACTTTACTTAGAGGTGAGACACTAGGAATCATTAGGATGTCAGCCACTTAATTGAAATGACATGCTCATGCAGAGAGTTCAACTTGCTGATGTTGATGTTAAAATCCATCCATCTGTAATTTTAGAAACTTATTAGTTCGCATGCATCGTAATATTTGCTATTTAGATGCAAATTGCTGTCAGATTAAAGAATAAGGTGAGATCACAAATAATGCACATTAGTGACACATGGTTCTCTCCCCTTTTAAGGCATGACAGTTACATGAATGTATGACAGCTGTATTTTTTTTGTAGAGTTCCACACAATTACCTCAAGACATATGGCATCAAGAATAGTAGCACATGATAATGTTCCTCTAAAGTCTGTGATTACCATCTCAGCATTTCAAACTGACCCTAACCTGAACTGTCAGCATCATCTGTATCAGAGGAACTAGCAGTGGCATGCCCACCTCAACTGTGACCCTCGCATGGACTCTGGCATAAAGGTAGAATAGAGCACCTCTTCCCTCCACCTGCCCCTCCTATCTCTGCAATTTCCTGGGCCATAAAGGGGGTGGGCGGTGTTGAAACAGAGGTGGTGGATGAAGAAGGCATCAGGAGATAGTGGGGGTGGCGGTGGGGGGCTCTGCTTCCCCTGGGGCGGCCTGCTGGAGCGAAGTGACCCAGCTTGTCGCTCGGTGACCTGTGAGAGGGACATTATGAAGTGTGAGTGGCTGTCACCCTAACTGCTTGTGACAACACGGCTCCTGGCGCAGCTGTGCCAGCCTGCCCCAGCCAGAGACCCAGAGCCCATGGAGAAGAGGGCGGGAGAGAGGCGGCTTTGGAGAAGGCGTGGAATAGGGTGGGGTGTCCACGCTGGGGCAGGACGAGCAGGAGGCATAGCTGTCATTAAATCTGGACATTTAGGACTCAGTGGATATAAAACATATATAAGAGACTGAGTTTTTCTAAAAGTAGTGATAACATCTGTATCCGTCTCTGCAGACTGCAGGTGCTGCTCCTGGGCCTGGTGACTTTTACTTTCTTTCACTTTGAAACCAACTCAACATTTAAACTTCAGACAATTTCTGTGCGTATTGGTATATAAACACAAACAATCATGTAAAACATATACATATACACACACACACACACACACACACATTGACACACTATAAAGCATGTAGCTTAGATTTTCCGAGTTACAATTGCTACTTTTATGTCTGTGTGGAGTAGAGATATGTAGTTCATACCATTTTTTTATTGTTTGTCATTGTTGTGTTTGTTCTTTTTGTTTCCATGATCACTGCACCCTTTTTCCTCTCTTTGTGGTTATGTTTGTATTTTAATAATTATCATTGCCTTTTCTGTTGTTCTCAATCTGGGTGCGTTACAGTGTTTCAATTATGCAACAAGCGTACTCCATTTTACCACTCTTGTAGAACCAATCTGCCTTCACACTATAAGGCAGCCAGGTCCACCATACTGTTTACTTGATCTTCTAGGAAAGGACATGCTTAAAAAATACCAATAAGAATTTTTACTATTATTTGAAAGATGGACTCTTCTCATATAATTTACAGTTTAAGAATAATTTTTCTTATTAAAAAACTTGTAAAGACCTCCTACCTGTTCTATTGACATTGTAGACTAATTTGCAATATTTTTTAAGGGTAGTTTTGCAGGATGATTTAGAAATGCGACAGTCTAACAAAGAACAAGGACCAAAACACTAAGCGCATTTGCTTCGTATTGTAAAAATCATTTAGTGTTGCAGTTTCTTAAAATGTGATTAAATTTAGAAGGTTGACTTATGAAAAGTTTCAGTGAGTCTTGTCTGAAATTATAACTGAACAGGTCTTGTTGACTATGCTGTAAACAGTACACGTAAGACTACTAACAGTAATATTTATGGTATGTGATTGTATGCAAAACATTTGAGTGGATTACAGATATTTACAGAAATATTAAAAATATATAGCCACTAAATCTGAAAGCATTCACCGAAACCTTGAGCTGCCCCCCTCTGGCCAAGTGGAGGAGAAATCTACCTGAGTCCTTGTTAGGAATGTGATGAACCTCACAAATCTTAATCGAAAGTGATTCAGGTCATGTTTACAAACCAAATCCTAAAAATAGAAGCAGCAACAGTTTACTGATTCTGATTCAGGATGCTTCAGATATTTATGTCTCTTCTATTGCCTCCTGCTCCCAGTTACTTGTTTAAAGACAAAAACATGTCTTTAATAAAGTAGATCTTCCATAAAATATACATATTATTCATTATTTTTCACTCAGACTAATAGGACGTTATATGCTGAACAAGGCATTGACTGAACTCCAGTTTTACGCATCACATCAATAATTTAGTTGTGGACAGGTAAATTGTGACTTGTACCTTATATGCCTCATCCTGGTATATTCAGTCCTCAACCAGTTTCTTCACCTCACGCCTGTGTTCGAGTTGCTTCATTTAACATAACTATATATATTTATCGAAAGGGTTTTATACAATGATCATAACTGTATGTAATTATTTTTGTGAGAAGTAAAGGAAATATTGCTTTTCCATATATATAAAAAAAACTATTAGATACTATTACATGCTTTGAATTTAGTCATCAGTCATTTTCTACCGCTTATTCCATAGTGGGTCGCAGGGGAGCTGGTGCCTATCTCCAGCAGTCTATGGGCGAGAGGCAGGGTACACCCTGGACAGGCCGCCAGTCCATCGCAGGGCAACACACAAACAACCAAGCACAAACTCATTCACACACCTAAGGGCAATTTAGAGTGACCAATTAACCTAACAGGCATGTCTTTGGACTGTGGGAGGAAGCCAGAGTACCCGGTGAGAACCCACGCATGCATGGGGAGAACATGCAAACTCCATGCAGAAAGACCCCCAGTCAGGAATCAAACCCAGGACCTTCTTGCTGCAAGGCAACAGTGCTACCAACTGCGCCACCGTGCAGCCCCTGTTGGAACGCAGCCCGCTGCACAAGCATTACCCCTGGACCCAGCTCCCCTCTCTAACTCTGCCCTCTGCAAAATAATATTAAGATTTCATTCTACTATTTCACATCAACATCCTCTCCCTCAGTCTAATCCTATATCTCCTTCATAGTGAGCTGCTGCTGCACACCTTTCCCGAGATCCGCCAGTCAACTCTTTCAGTTGACTGGCAGACCAAAACATACTCACACATTGCTGTTTTTCCTGTCCTACCTCTATTTCCATGAACCCATTTTGTACTCATGTACTCAACTGTTATGTATCACATTGTATTTATTTCTCCATGAGTATTTCTGATGTATTATGAGAACAGATTATCAGAAACAAATCTAATTTTTGGAATTAATTACTTAAACTGAATATTTTATTACTTGTAGACTTTTGTTGAACACTTTGTCCACTGATTGTGGTTTTGATCCCCATTTAGTCCAGTTGCTTCTTTAGTTTCAAATAACCCTGGGTGACTTCCTACTGTGAGATAGCACCTATTGGACAAACATCTCACATATGTGTTTATGTGCTTATATACAAAGCATATTTTGGGTTCCATCCCTTCCTCTCTGGCTTATCTTTTAACAAGGAAACATGAAAGTTACAGTCTGCCATCTATAAATACTTTTTCATCGCCAGTGTATGAACAAAACAGGGAATGAAATCATTTAGGTTAAATTACAAAATAAACTCCATCTTCATGATCTTAATTTCAGTGCATTTTAAGCTGTAGGAAAATCATTGTCTCTGTGCAAGTCTTTTTAATACTTAGAATTATTAATGTTTTTAATCTTGTGTATTTATAAAGGTAATAAGTTAATGGCTTCCTTACAACACAATATAGAAAAAAGTCAGTCAAATTCTTATAAAAAAACTCTTTGCAAGTTTCTTTACTGTGTAAAAAACACCTAAAGGTAAAAAATTAAACAGTCCAATTAGACTCAACTAATGGTAAACTTTAGAAATAATAACTTGGTAATTTGGGGTGGATTTCCAATATAGTCCAACAGTCATGTTTTTTTTTTCCTTTCCAGTCCCCGCTTAACTTTACTGTCAGAAAAATACCTGTTTCTAAACCTTTTCACTTCACTCCCCTTTTTCTGTGTCCTTCTGCCACAGCTGACCCATGCCTTCTCTCTGCGGGGCCTCTTCTGGTCGGCCCAGCTGGCGCGTTGTGAAACGGCTGGGCAGAGGCAGGAGCCAGTGCCAGCTCTACTGGTGCAGAAATGGGCACACCAGGCAGACAGACCTGGAGTCAGCAGTGGCAGCATGCTACTCCCCCACTGGCTGCTACATTTACAATATACACATATGCGGGCATACATGCCGCTGCAGCCCAAACGCATGCAACACCAGCATCAACGGACCAATGCCAAATAGGTTTGGTCCGACTGGGACCTAGTTAACTGCTATAAAACATTTGTTTGCACACTGTACTAGCTGAACCAAACATATAGACATGTAGAGTTACACAAAACACACATGGGATCATACAGCGTTCCACTAAAATACAGAATAGAAACAACTAATCCTTATAAACTTAGAGAATCCTGAATTTAACCTTAGACTTGTTATCTACTGAGTGACTTGACTAGAAATAAGCATGTGAAAAACAGTTTTAATATACTTTACTGTTCACTGAGTAAACATTAGCTACTTTCAGGAATTAAGAAGAATGAGACCGACCTGCTTCCTTTTGGCTACCTTGTCTTTTTTGGCTATTTATTCAATGTAAATTACCTTCAGCAGCAGACTTGTCAACCCAAACCAAACCCAGCAGACATTGAAATGAAAATTTCATTCCTCTGTCAGAGGAGAAACTTGCTGATTTAAATATTGTTTGGTTGTCTTGAGTCCTTAGCCAGACTTCCTTATTTGTGCTTCATTTTGTGTGTGTGTGTGTGTGTGTTTGTGTGTGTGTGTGTCTATTTTGACCTCTGTCACACAGAGAGACCCCCAAATGTGCTCCAGTAGCCAGCCGAGCTTGGTGAAGCAAAGCTGATATGCTCACTGGCATTTCACGCACCCAAATGCATGCATGTAAATACACACAAGCAGCCAATATCCAGCTAGGGTCCAGTGAAACACACACACCCACAGACATCAGCTAAGATTTGGAAATTATGGTTAGGGTCGGATCCACTAATGCACGTTTTGCGAAGCTCCTTCACACAGCAGATGGAGCCTCTCAGCCACATCCCCACTGTCCACAGTCCAGCTCTGCAGGTTAGCTCATCCTTTTACATCCCCAAGATCTGAGGCGCACTTCCGCCTTAGAAAGTTGTACACTTCTACCTTTGATAATCAAGGCAGAACCTAATTGAGCTCACCCATGCAGAAGATGCGCTCGCCTTTTTTAATGCACACACACCTTTTTTTTGTTGAGACGGGGCCCTATACTGTTTCAGCTCATCCAACTGTGAGATTCTCCTTTCCCCTTTCCAGTCCTGCCATCATCTCACTAATGGTGTTTCTATCTCTTCTCCATGGGAGGTAAATGAAGCTTTTAAGCAGGGAGGAGGGAAGGGGGACTGCTGAAAAGATTAATTGACTTTCTGTGGAGCTTCACTTATCCTCCACTGCCACCTTTGACTTGTGAGTGTATTTGTGTTTGGATTACATGATTATATTACAATTATTGTTGCAATTCGTGGTTGGTTTGAGAGTGTGTCAGGACACATCAAGCTGTGTCCCATCAACCATTTCATCTACATTGACTACTTTGGACTTTTATGCAAAAAGCTCAAATCTTGATGTCAAGGTTGGTCAAAATATTCGGTTTATGAATGAATAATACAATTTTGGGCAATTTTAAATAATCTAACTCAGAAATCTGAATTTGTGGCCAAATTGCATTTCAAAATAAATGCATAATGATCTTTGTTACTTTATTAGATTATTACTATGTTGTTATTATGGCCAACTGAGTTCCCAAAAAATCCTAGTACACCAAAATTTCATGTTTTAGTAAAAATAAATATTCCAAACAACTAACCTTATCTTTCATTCATTTTGATTATTGTATTGCATCATTTTTGGCAAAATGAATTAAATTTAAACTGCATAAGTTGGGCTTGTGTATCGACAAGAGCAATAACTAGACTGTACAGTAACAGACAGCAATGAAAAATTAAGGTACAAAAAAAACATTTTATAATGTTTAAACCTATAGCCAGTGGCTATATTGATTGATGATTATGTATTGTTTAATTTGTTAAATTGTATAAAATAGCCTGATGTCACAATAGAACATATAGTGATGAAGGATGATGTTACAAACATTGTGCAAAGATCCTCAACAAAACAAGATGCACATGTAGGGAGTTTAGGCAACTCATTGATAACAGACAGTGCCATTTTTGACGCGAGGTTTCTTTTACAGATGCACAAATCCACCTTTTCCTAGATGCTAGAATTTGCTAGGGTTTTTCTTTTAAGGTCTGAGCTACTTATTCCATATTTGACTGGTTAATAACATAAAAAAAAGAAAATGAGGTGCTGTTTTATTATTTTTTCTGATAACCGCGGACGTTCAGAATCCAACTGAAAATGTATTAATTACAAGATGATTCCAATCCATGTATGGAAGCGCAGGCCCCTAACCTTGATCAGATTTTTATTAAATCTAAAATAAGCCTTCATGGACATCTGAGGGATGGTATGAGCCCTTAGTTTTTACAGATTTAATAAATAGGAAAAAAATCTGATCTTTGGCCTGCTGGTCACCCATACAATTCGATCAAGGGGAAATTGGCACATTCCAATATCTGGTAGATTCATTGGTGCATCTTTAATTATGCCAAATGTAATACTTGATGTACCACAAAAACATAAAGACGAAGGTGTTGATAGGTGGTAGAGCTTCACAGTATACCAAATCGCAATTGCCGTTTCAGCATCAGGGGTGCAATATAACAATCGCAAAGTTCCTGTTTGAGCACAGCCTTTGGTTGGACACTTTATTTCAAGTGTCAGGCATTCACGCTCTTCATATCAATAATATATTTGGCTTGTTGAATGGACTCTAACTGCCCTCAATCCCCACACCTACTGTGTATTTTTAGGGTCTGATTAACTAGAACTCACAGAGAGGTGTGAGGGCTTTGTGTCAGAGGTAAAGAAAGAAAAGAGTCAGAAAAATGTGGGCTAATCATAATCAATATCATGAGGCCTTTGTGGGTAGTCTGGCAGAGTTTTAAAAAAGATTAAAGCAATTGAAGAAAATGAGTGATAAAGAGAATGGATATACAGCACACTTCAAGGTGAAGTTAGCTACACTGTTGCAGTTCATAATCAATCTCCACTGAGTAAACTGCTTGATATGCATAAACGAGTGTCAAATGACAACAAATATTGCTAGTACCCACAGACTGCTGGTAATCACTGTATTATTAAAAACAAACTTGTATAGAGAAAATGTTCTACCAGACAGTAGTTCTGAATCAGGAAATGCATGTTTGTCTGTGTTTGTGGGAAATGTCTCAGGTTGTCTTGCCTAAAACCGTTTTTTCCTTCACATGCATCGGTTTTTTATAAAAGGACAAACAAAGTGAAGGAATTTACTCTCAGTGTTTACAGTTAGTGGATATTTGGTTACTTTGGCACGGATTGCTGCGAGGTGATAGACACATGATTCAAATAAAGCTCATACAGGGACAAAAATAAATTTGACTCTGAATGCGTACTCAATAGTGTGATGAGGAAAGCCCAAACGTGTGAATGTTCAAAGGACGCTACTCAACACTCTCAAGCAAGTACAAATTCACACATCTCCCCACTACAAGCTCCTCCACCCACAGCTGCACAACCTTCTCTTGTCATGGTGATAATCTCTTTGTCGGAAGCCATCTGTTGGAGATTTGTCCGTCTCATTCGGTGAATGTCCGAATGGCAGGTCGTGCTGTAGTGCCACAGGGTGTCCAAGGGTGTCTGTCTCTATGTGTGCGTGCATGTGTTTTTAGTGACATAGGTGGTGGGATATGTGCTCCTGTCAGAGTCTGTATGTCGCTTGTCTTCAGCACTCTGTTTTATGAAGTAGGAGGAATGTTGAACACGGTGAAAAACAGCTTATTTGCATCAGACAACGCTGTAATTTGAATTTAATAACACATGTACTAATACTTGTTCTGTGTGCCTGCATTCATCCTTGACTTTTCTCATCTTCACGACAGCTTATTCAGATGTACTGTATGTCATGTGTTATCCACTCAGCATTTCAAGTGAGCTGCTTTTTATAATCATTTTGTGAACGTTAAATACTGTTGGAAATGTCCCTCCACTGGATGGCCCTGCTTGTCATTGTTTGGATGGTTTGTTGAAAAGTGACATTAAAAATTTCCTTTTTGATTTAATCATATAAAGCAAGTTGATCCAAGTTTATTATTTGCATGTTTTTAATTACTTTCCTTGTTCACTGGTAAATTTATTAGCATTCTGCAACACCAGACTGGAATGGCCAGATTTCAGTATCAAAGACCTTTGGAGATCAAATGACTAGCAAATATGCAAAGCAAAAGATGGAATAATTCAGTAAATATATTTGTGACAGTAAATAACTCTGCAGATGTTTGCTTCAGCTTCTGCAGTTGCCACCACAGCTTACATATCCTCTTGCTTGAACCCCTTGAGTCCTAACATCTTTCAAAAGTCACGTGGCTTTTTGACATTGTATTTACTAATGCCGGTTAATCAGCTTGATTCTTGCGCCTCAGGTGATGTTATTGACCCAAACACTCACTAAGCAGAAACAGCAGGGGGCTTTTTGTTTATAGCACCTTCGAACAAAAATACAAATTGTGTAATCCTGCAGTTAAACCCATACTAAATTACACAGATGTTTTTCATGCTGTCATGGTACATTTGTTAGTGAAACAAACAGCACTTTAAACCTTTAAATGAAAATCTTTTAAATACCGAAATAACCCATATACGTTATAGGAATGACATCTTTATTAGACGTCATTCCTATAATGAGGATTGACATGTGTTTGATCAAGTGAGTTACATTTGATGGTGCAAGGGCAGTATATGTTAATAGAACAACAAACATTTCAAGAAGTAATACCTTTTAGTTGTACATTTAGCAACATTATTTACAGCATATATATATATATATATATATATAGTATATATTGGGAATTAATGTTCATACACTACATTTTGCAAGGAGAACTTTCCAATAACATATGTGTCTCCTAAGATCAAAGAAAAAAAAAAAAAGAAATCCCAGTGTTATGTGTGAAATTCGGAAGTCATGTTGTCAGTTATAGTGGCAGCTCAAATTTTATTTTACCAATTGCACCCGTTAGTTTGTACTAGGCTATTGAAATCAAAGTAAACAAGATATTTCAGCAAGATATGAGCAACACATTTGATATGCTGTGATGGAATGTTGCAATGACAATATGACTTGTGATAAATAAATGCTTAACTAAACAATGTTAATGTCTTGCTGCTTTAGGCTCACTGCAAGCATAAACCCCAGATAATGATTAGTCTTCCCAAATACCGGAAAAAAGTTAAACTCACTAGTTCCACTGCAACAAAAGGGTTTTTTTTTTTAAATAGTGGCATCTGCCTGCATCTGTTGCTTCCATGAGATGGAAGTAGTACTTATGGAATGTTGAGACTTTTGTTTTGAAAATACAAGAAGACTTTATTTTGAAAGGATAAAGTTGACCCATTTCCATCACTGGTTGAATTCCAGCAAAAGGGTATGTCCTAATTCTGCAATAAATTGCCTCATTAAATATAAAGGCTTTTATTTTGTAGACTATGTTTAGGTTTTATTTTGAAAGTCCAGCATACTTCTTTCAACACTGTTTTTCCAATGCTAAAATAATTTTCACTGCAGTTAAGTCAGTTCTTTTCTGTATTGATGTTGCATACAGTGATAGTGTAATAGCAATACATTTGGGACATATTATGCAGCCCTAAAACAGGAGTAGAAGTCCTCAAATTATCAAGAGAATGAAATAATAGGAAGTACTACAACAAGGGAACAGTTAAGCTGGTTTCAGTAATGTCCCATCAGGGCTCTGCAGGGCCAAAATGTGATGCAAGTTAAACCAAAAGCCATGGTGGCGGTTCGAAATCACTGTTGGAGGACATAGTGTGCGAAGGTGACTATTTATTTTACTTTGCATGTTTGTTCTTGAAACTTATCTCATGTTTGGTAGGTTTACACAGAACCATATAGTAAGGGTTAATAGTGGCACAGCACACAGCTGACGCCTGCAAAAACTGTTTTATGTAAGATAAACTTCAAGCGCATTTTTTTCCCCATTATGATATCAGATCCTTGAATAAATCTTTAAAAACGAACATGCAAGTTCCACATTTACCTGGATATTACCCGTCAGAGCAAATTAAGCTGTGACATTTAATTTGCCAAACATCATTCCATATGTTTGCCAGACACTTCCCCAGCTCTAGTTTGGCAGGAAAGTTGGTGGCCCATTGTTCTTACGAATAATTATGTTACCTTTCAATAGACACCTAGAAATAAAGTTGATATAGAGGTAGGGGAATGATGGCTGCCAGGATGAAATAGCAATCATCATAAGTACAATAAGAATTACTGCAAATGTAGGAAGCCAATAAATTTAAATCTAAGAAAACTTAGGTTCTGTATATTTCTCGAAGTTTTCCCTTTTTTGAGCTCTGATATAAATTCCGACAAAGATGTAATTGTGAGGTTGAGTTATGGTTTCTCAAGGCTTCTATTTCTCCTCTTTTTCGCCTTTCATCTCTCCCCTCCCAACCCATTCTCTTTGCTCTTTTTGTTGTTTGGTCTCCTCTTGTCACTCCACTGCAATCATCCTCGCAGGGGGGCTTGTCATCTGTATCTACTCATATCCTACAATCTCTTCTGTGCCGAGTACTACTGCACTTAAATGTCAGAGCTGATGAGCCTGCCACACCCACCTGACACATCAGCTGAACGCCTGCTAAAAGCTTTTATGGAGTGAGGACCTGGTGGTTGATATAAATTAAAGAGTTTCTCCTTGTTCTATTTTTTTTTTTTTGGTGGGGGTTGGGGGGGGGGGGTGCACACGGTATGGCTTAAAAACAACTTCTTAGCAGAAGGTAGAAAGAGATTGGGACAAACTATGAGCATTTGCTGTGACTGGTTGCCATCTAGTGACTCTCATATATATATACAGGGGTTGGACAATGAAACTGAAACACCTGTCATTTTAGTGTGTGCTAACCCAGATTATATCCAAAAAAACATAAAACCACGGCTGCTCAAATCACGGCAGAATTAAATGTGCACCTCAACTCTCCTGTTTCCACCAGAACTGTCCGTCGGGAGCTCCACAGGGTCAATATATTTTTCTCAAAATATTGAAATGCACACAACATTATGGGTGACATACCAGACTTCAAAAGAGGACAAATTGTTGGTGCACATCTTGCTGGTGCATCTGTGACCAAGACAGCAAGTCTTTGTGATGTATCAAGAGCCACGGTATCCAGGGTAATGTCAGCATACCACCAAGAAGGACGAACCACATCCAACAGGATTAACTGTGGACGCAAGAGGAAGCTGTCTGAAAGGGATGTTCGGGTGCTAACCCGGATTGTATCCAAAAAACATAAAACCACGGCTGCCCAAATCACGGCAGGATTAAATGTGCACCTCAACTCTCCTGTTTCCACCAGAACTGTCCGTCGGGAGCTCCACAGGGTCAATATACACGGCCGGGCTACTCTAGCCAAACCTTTGGTCACTCATGCCAATGCCAAACATCGGTTTGAATGGTGCAAGGAGCGCAAATCTTGGGCTGTGGACAATGTGAAACATGTATTGTTCTCTGATGAGTCCACCTTTACTGTTTTCCCCACATCCGGGAGAGTTACGGTGTGGAGAAGCCCCAAAGAAGCGTACCACCCAGACTGTTGCATGCCCAGAGTGACGCATGGGTGTGGATCAGTGATGGTTCGGGCTGCCATATCATGGCAGTCCTTCGGCCCAATACTTGTGCTAGATGGGCGCGTCCCTGCCAAGGACTACTGAACCATTCTTGAGGAACATGTGCATCCAATGGTTCAAACATTGTATCCTGAAGGCGGTGCCGTGTATCAGGATGAAAATGCACCAATACACACAGCAAGACTGGTGAAAGATTGGTTTTATGAACATGAAAGTGAAGTTGAACATCTCCCATGGCCTGCACAGTCACCAGATCTAAATATTATTGAGTCACTTTGGGGTCTTTTGGAGGAGCGAGTCAGGAAACGTTTTCCTCCACCAGTATCACGTAGTGACCTGGCCACTATCCTGCAAGAAGAATGGCTTAAAATCCCTCTGACCACTGTGCAGGACTTGTATATGTCATTCCCAAGATGAATTGACGCTGTATTGGCCGCAAAAAGAGGCCCTACACCATACTAATAAATTATTGTGGTCTAAAACCAGGTCTTTCAGTTTCATTGTCCAACCCCTGTATATATACATATATATATATATATATATATATATATATATATATATATATATATATATATATATATATATATATATATATATATATATATATATATACATGAACAGTACAGACCAAGCGTTTGGACACACCTTCTCATTCAAAGAGTTTTCTTTATTTTCATGACTATGAATATTGTAGCTTCACACTGAAGGCATCAAAACTATGAATTAACACATGTGGAATTATATACTGAACAAAAAAGTGGGAAACAACTGAAAATATGTCTTATATTCTAGGTTCTTCAAAGTAGCCACCTTTTGCTTTGATTACTGCTACGCACACTATTGGCATTCTGTTGATGAGCTTCAAGAGGTAGTCACCTGGTATTAGGGCCTCTGCTCTAATTCATTCCAAAGGTGTTCAAGAAGGTTAAGGTCAGGCCAGTCAAGTTTTTCCACACCAAACATTATACAACTGTAGCCATGGAAGTGATTGTAACACCAGAATTCATTGATTTAGTGGTGCGAACCATCACGTTGCAATAAACTGAATTCCATATCTTCATATATGCTTACATTTCTTGACCGGGCTCAATTCTCAAATAGAGCTGCACTCAGCTCACAAGAAAAAGGTGTTGGTAGCGTCAAGGACTACTACTGTGCTACTTTGTATTTTAATCCTAGGAGTATCTCTGTTTTCCCTTGAGAGAATTCAATGATGTGATCAGCCTGTTCTAGCTCAACTCAGTCCTCGTGTTTCTCAGGATCCTACTTGCCACACCACCGTCTCCATGACGCTCTCTCCTGGCACTCACTCTCTCTGAGGTCGACCTCTGCAGCCCAAACCTCCCCTGTTGTAATCTATCTACCTGCTCTCCAGCATTCAGTTCATCCCTCATCTTACTCTATAAACCACTGTTGCCTTCACCTCTGGAATGTTGGACCTCACTGCAAGTCCACCATCAAAAACTCAACGCCAGTATCTCCTTTCCTCCTCATGCCTTCCTTTAACTCCTGGATAACTATCTGCTTGTGGGTCAGAAAATTATACCAAAACATTCCAGTGTCATTGGATCTAATTGTGACTAAATAATTACAGCGTTGGAATGGCATTAAATTGACCTCCGGTAATAAAGTGAAAAACCTTGTTGTTATTTTTGACCAGGACATGTCATTTAAATCACATATTAAACAGGTCTCTAGGATTTCCTTCTTTCACCTCCAGAACATTGCCAAAATTAGAAATAACCTATCCAGGAGTGACGCTGAAAAACTAGTCCATGCATTTGTTACTTCAAGGCTGGACTATTGTAATTCTTTACTATCAGAATGTCCACAAAATGCAGTTGAAAGCCTTCAGCTGATTCAAAATGCTGCAGCAAGAGTTCTGATGAAAATTGAAAAGAGAGATCATATTTCTCCTACTTTAGCTTCCCTTCATTGGCTCCCTGTTAAATCCAGAATAGAATTTAAAATTCTCCTCCTCACATATAAAGCTCTTAATGATTTAGCTCCATCATACATCAGAGATCTGATACTGATACTGGTGGTTCCTACAGTCTCTAGAAGTAGAATGGGAGGCAGATCCTTTAGTTATCAGGCTCCTCTCCAGTGGAACCAGCTCCCAGTTTTAGTCCGTGAGGCAGACACCCTGTCTACTTTTAAGGCTAGGCTTAAAACTTTGATAAGGCTTATAGTTAGAGTGGTTTAGGTTATCCTGAGCTATCTCTGTAGTTATGCTGCTATAGGCTTAGGCTGCTGGAGGACATAACGACCACTTTCACTCTCTTCGCTACATTCTCACACTACTCTCCAATTTTGCATTATTTGCTGTTATTTCAGCTTTTAACTTTATGTTCTCTCTCTTTTCTCTTCCTAGAAGCTACACTTGGCCTGACTTTGTGTCTACCTGTGACACCTTTCTGGAAGGGGCATCGTCCATGTTTCTGCTGGCAACAACTTAATGCTCACCCTCTACTGATGATCCACAGTGTTTAACCCTTTCTCTCTCCTAGACATAGTTACTGACTGAGCTTCTACTGTGACTCTATGTGCTTTCTTTCAGACTATAACCTTGAAAACTGGCTCGGAGTTTGTGTTCTTTCTTTCTAGGTGAAACAACTAAAGGAGCTACATCCATTAACATTTACTTTTCCTTCCCATAGAAAGTACTCCTGGATCAGTGCTTCTTTGTTCTTTTTGTGTCTCTGCTCTGTTCTCTCAAACCCCCAGTTGGGCGTGGCAGATGGCCGCTCACACTGAGCCTGGTTCTGCTGGAGGCTTCTTCCTGTTAAAAGGGAGTTTTTCCTCTCTGCTGTCGCTACATGCATGCTCAGTATGAGGGATTGCTGCAAAGTCAATGCCAGTGACTGTCCACTGTCTCCACATGCTCATCCAGGAGGAGTGAATGCTACAAGTCACTGACTCGATGCAATCTGCTGGGTTTCCTTAGATAGAAAAACTTTTTATCCAATTTGAATAAATAACTGAATCTGTCTGCACTGTTCAATGGTTACGATTAATTGGAATGTATGTACCTGACTTTTGTGAAGTGCCTTGAGATGACATGTGTTGTGAATTGGCGCTATATAAATAAACTGAATTGAATTAAATAAATTTGAGGTATCTATACTGGATTCTACATAGCTCGATTTAAATTAAACATTAATGTAAACTGCCCTGAGATGGCAATTGTTGATAATTGGCACTATGTAAATAAATTGATTATGTAATGGCTGCTCACAGGCATTATGTCATGTAAATTTAAAGTACTGGTTTCAAAGTTAATAAAATTTCCCATTGTAATGTTCCAACAGATTCAAGATGACAGAGAATATGTAGTCAAGTACCACTCCCCCTCTGCCACTTACCAAACTGCCAGTCAGCTGACTGAAAAGAGGCTTTTACAAGTTTTCTCTCACTTAAAAAAAGACAAATTTGGCTCTTTGGAAATATTTTTGGAATGTAACATTGTGGAAACTAAAACAAGCACAACCTAACAGTCTTATTAAGGTAGCAGTGCCTCAAAACTGTAGTTAACCAGCTACTAGCAGCAGCTGAGTGTTTAAGCAGAGAACCTGACAAATTAACCAACTAACATCAACTTGTTATACTTGTTCTATGAAGAGCAGAATGTGGAAAACAACTTGAAAATGACTACACATTTTAGCAGTTGTTTATTCTATAATTTGCTTCAGTCAGTGTACCAAAATCAAAATATCATTTAAAAATGGTTTAGATAACCTTTAACTGTAATAATCTAGTGTATGTCATGTTTTACCAGCAGAAGAATGATTGTTGCATACCTATTCTAAATCAATGTAGTTAGGTGATGTAGTTTTGCTTTTCTGTGTAAATATTACAATATTTTGAAACTGTGATATTTTTAGTCAAGATTATACCATCAGAATCTCATAGACGTCAATGCCTAAAGCCTAGTTGGATTACAATAATTAATCAGTTTTAAGGTCAATATAATTTGTTTTATTGAAAGTTTTATAGTGATGCAACCCTGTGCCCTGTAGTTACAAATCTTACTTTTCATGCAGCAGGCTTGAACACATCTTTTAAGCTTTTTTATTTTCAGACTAAATTAAATTATTTATTTGGTTTACTTCTTTTCTGTAACATTTTTAAATATGTGAAATTCCTTTATGTAAATAAACTACAGATTGAGAGAGACAAAAGTCAGATTTTTTTTGTATATGTTTTTCTTGAAAAATAAATATTTCTCTATCGATCAGCCAAAAAAAAAAAAAAAATAACCTGCTCAAACACTTAGTACTGTTTGTTAACTCACGGACATCCAGAGTGAAAAAAGTCTTTGTCATAAGAGGTAGCATTTGCACTATTTTCCCATAATTGCTCAAAATCCATTTTTATATGTGGAATGAAATTCCCATGAATCAGCTTGTCAGTATTTACCTGTACTCATTGTTTTTCACATACTTTATTTGTAAAATGTTGGCCCTTTAGACAGTTATTTCAATGTCTGACCAGGTCAACAGTCTGTGCAGTCTAAGCAATGGATGAACAACATCTCAATATATTTACACTTTCCTTACAAATGCAAACACAAAATGTACAGTCCCTATGTCTGCGAGCCATTGTACAGCTGGGCATATATATACACACAGATTTTGACCTCTTCAGTGTGGGATTTGCATGACGCTATGTACATCCTAAATTAGCAAAACATATGTACAGCTTCACCTCCAACATGGGGCATATTACATAAAATCTAAAGCGCCTATTGTGGACCTAAAGAATTGCATCAATCCCACCTACATGAGTTACAGATGTGTAAAGCAATAGAACATAGTTTATGCAAGGGAGAACATAGGATGTACACAATGTACTACAGGGCCTTGTAGTTACCAAATATGCTTAGCTTGGTTTTAGCTTCTAACAGTATTCATGTAAACTGTGGAACATTGGTCTTCATTTCTTCTGGCAAAAGGTAGAACACTGTAAATGTATAACACAACATAAGTGCTACTCACGTCTGCATTTTCTAAGCATTTTCATGATCTCGTCTTGTGTTTTCTACTTTTAAATCTTAATAGTGTTTTCTGCTTTTAAATCTTAATAGTGTTTTCTGCTTTTAAATCTTAATAAATGCAAACAGGACTGCAATAAACAACAGCATAAACAAACATTTAACACAGCGGTTCTCAAATATTCTGGCTCTGAAACTGTAATGAAAAAAACAAGCCTATAGTCTTGGCAGAGGCCAAATGCAATAATGGATTCTCACATTCGTTGTTGATTAAACAATGCAATTTGTGGACTGTTTGCTGAGAAAAATGGGTTAAGAGTACGACACACCTACTGTATCCCATCCAATTTCCTGCCTACCTCCTGCTGGCTCAGTAAAATTGATCAGGGATACATTTACCAGTAAAACATCTTAGTTAGTGAAATGTTGAAATTATGCACACAACGATTTATATGCAGATTTACTATGAAGCATTATGAAATGAGAGTCAGTGCCACAGTTATCTCAGTTAGCTCCGTTAAAGGATATTAACATATATTGTTACATTTACATGCAAAATTCTAAAACTCCTGAAGAATAAAAAAAAATATTGCTATTGTAATGAGTGACACATTTATAAGTTAAAATATAAGCAAAAGACAGATGAAAAAAAGGTCTACGATATGATCTTTGTGGCACTGAATATTGATTTTCAGTTTTATTTTCCTGTCTATTCTCCTTAGTTTACGTTTCATGTAATTCAAGGCAGTTCCAGTTGAGCTGGATGTATTGCACAGTGTTTATTGCACAAAAGTCTTCCTTCCTTCATGACCAAAAATGTTTACAATTGCTTTGCTTGGAGTCAAATGAGTTTGTTGTAAATGACTGGAAGGGCTGTTTCTTACTGCACCAAGGAGTTGTTTTTGAATTAAGTATGAAATGCCTAGAGGACAGGTCAGACAGATCCAAAGGATCTATAAAACTTCTCCACTAAAGCTACTCATGATCATAGAGTCCAGCTCTCAATGAAGACATAATAAATGTTATGTCACAGTGTAACATTAGCTCATTTTGCTACAGTTTAACAACTGCACTGAAAACCAAGTGAACAGAAATCAATCTTGTTGCCAATATAATGTTAATTAGGCATGATTTGTCCTTGTCAGAATGAGTCGGTCTTTTTAATGCAGGGTTTTTATTATGACTATAGTTTGCCTACTGACTTTCTGTTCTAATAATGAAGTTATTCCTTTTCTGTAGGTTCTGAAGTGATACTTGAACTGCCCAGTTTTTTCATTCCTCTTCGCTGAGCCAGACTGGAGGACTGCACTGGTTCCAAGACTGGAGCAGGAGCACAGCGCTTTAGAGCAGAATATGTGGCAGACAGAGCCCCCTGGCGGAAGATAAAGGACAATGCAGTTAAATGACCTGTACAACAATCCAGTAAGTGGTAAAAGTGCCATCTAGTGGATTTCTGAGGCATTATATTAAGGTGTATGACTTTAATTTAATCAATGAGCAGAACAACAATTACTGTATTATTTACATCTTAAAAGCCATTTTCTCTTTATTCAAGTCATAATTCAAACACAGAGAGGATAAGATGATCAACACTAACAAGCTGCTGGTATTTATTTCATAAATAGAAACGGACAAAAAGCTCACTCTGGTTTGTAGGTCAGATGTGTGTTTGGCCTCAAAAAAAGTCACGTTTCACTAAATATCAGTGTTTTATAAATTCAAGTTCAGTGACTTCAAAGACCAGTGAAAGCTAAAATGTCAGAAATCTACCATGATGTTACTGAAATTAAGCTAAATCAACATAATAGTACAAAATCAGAAAACACAACTATACAAACCCTTTTCTAAACACATAAATAAATCATGATCATGATACATCTGGTGAAACAGGTCAGCTGTTAATTTGTGATCTAGTCTTTCAGGAGGGCCTGCTAAACTATTAATATTGAGCTTTTGTGGAAAAAAAAAAGAAAACAGAGCCAAAAAAATCCTGATTTTATGCATACATATCGACCTGATCAGCCACATTCTGAGCCGTCTCAATCCAGTTCACTTCTGTGCAATTATTATTCTGTTTTACAAACATGAATTTCTATCTATTTCAAATGTTAAACTGTCTTTTATTGAGCATTTGTGCAAGGGAATGACTGAACAGTGGCAACAGTTCTATCAGAAATTCTCCAATATATTTACTACAGTTTAACACAGACTGAAATATTTTGAATTATATAATAATAATAGAAAAAAATATATTTATTTTTTCCCCTTAACTATTTAGCTTAGTTTGAGTTTGAATTTATCTATAGATATATAGATATAGATCTATATATCTATTTATATATATATATATATATATAGATAGATATATCGCCATGGTGACATGCAACACATAAACATAAATACAAATTCCCTTTGGTTTTATTTCTCTGGGTTTATCAATGTGCTCCAAACACATAAAAAGCTAGATTTAGCTGGACACGGGTGCACAATTTTATGTATTTGCCGTCCAGAAACAGGATCGTTTTGTAAAACCATCTTACTATTTAGAGTTGAAATTAGACATTTTAACTACCTCATGACTTCCTGGTTTGGACATATAGGCAACAGTTCTTATATTCTGAAGTCTTATAGTTTATTTTTCAACAAAACAAGCTTCATCGTGCTGTCTCATTGCAAAAACAATAGTCTATGCTTAATTCTTTGGGCTTCTCTTCATATTTCCTTTCAACCAGCCAGACCTTTTGGTAATCGTTTAGAGTAGATCTAAAGGCATTTAGTTTTTAACTTTTTTTTTTGTTTGGTTGATTTTTCTTTTCAATGTTTTCTTTGGGCACACACACACACAAACACACACACACAAATATAACAGTTAATAATTTACAATGGGATGCAGTCATATGAATACAGAATCATATGCAGAAAGGATCTGACCTTGACGATGATGGCATCCTGCCTGGTGAGAGGTCTGTTAGAAAGCTGGTCCTTCTCTACAATCCACGGGTGCCGAAGAACCTAAAGAGCATTGCAATAAAACTGATAATCCATATCTAATACCAGTCAGCAGCATAAAATTAAGAGAGAGCATTATAAACAACAAATTATTGGTAACACACAGTAAATACAGCATTCAACTCTGGTTTAAAGTTAGTAAAATAAGTAAAATAACAAACCTATCAAAATTACAATAAATCAAGCTATAGATGTTTTCACACTTATAATGTCTGGTGCAGTCAGTCTTCTGCAACCTATCTCCTGTTGGGTCTAGTAAAGAGGTCTCACAACTCCTGAATACTGGCAAACCTTAGGCAAGTTAAATATAAATGTGATATTGGTGTTCTCTCTCACATAAAAGACTAGCATGATCTGGCATCGATGGGTACCTGTTCTCACTATCTGGCTCTGTGATTGTCTAATTAAGGTCTCTTCCGAGTGTTAAACTCCAATGTCAAGAGGTTGTAATGCTTGTTGCTCCTAAACCTTTATTACAGCCTTCATCTTTCCTCTTTAATGAGCTCTGTTGAATCTGTTTGTTTCAAACAAAGAGTAACAGCTCCCATTTTCAGGTTAGCTTCTCATGAATATTTCTACCTTATTATTTTTCCTTCTCATATGCATACGAGTCCAACTTGGTACCTTTGTTGGTACCTTTGTTGAAAAAAATAAATATACACTTTTTTTACTAAACAAAAAGAGTGAAACACCTAAACTACCTAACTTTTTTTGTTGGTCACTGTATTTTAACAAAGGATCCTACCTGCGGGGCAGTTAGACGCTGGTGAGGGTCCACATGAAGCATCTTTATCACTATGTCCTGTTAAACATGCACAGACAACACACAAAGAATATTAGCATAATTTGACATAATCAGTGCTGCAGCAAAGGAAAGACAGCTTTTTAATACATGTCAGAGAACATTAAGATGTAACCTTGGCAGCTTCAGACACCAAGTCCCAGTTCCCTCCTGTGATGACAACTTTCCCACTTCCAATCTGAGCCAGGATCTCCTCTGCTGTGTCGTTAGGGCTGCTGGCAAATGGGCTGAAACTGAACAAGAATGAAAAGTCTACAGTTATTTAATGATGTGGTAAATTAGTAATAAAACAATAAACTAATTTAAATAAGACTTGGCAAATACTTATATTTACAGTTTGTAAAGACCATACAATTCTATTAAAGAAGATAAAATTTAGATGGGAAAAGGGATAAAACTGAGATTTGTCCTTGGGGTGACCTTTTGTCCTGTTGTCTGTAAAGTTGTTTTATCAACGGGAGTTTTTTTTTTCCTTATAGGACAGCCGCAATAGGATTATATGCAGGGAATCATGACATCACACAAGCCTAATGCTGACAATAGACAGACCAGTAAATAAAGCTGAAAGTACTGGCAGTTTTATTGCTTTTAAACATTACACTAACCCTGCTATCATTGTGTAGAGAAGGATCCCCAGGCTCCAGATGTCACAGGCTGCATCATAACCCTGTTTCCTTAAAACCTAAACACACAAAAATACACAATGAGAAGTTTTCATGATCTGTTTTCTTTTTTGTGTGAATGTTGGAGAGATAGCAGATGTTTTATGTCACATTGATGATAAATATCACAGTACCTCAGGAGCCATGAATGTGGCTGTGTAACATGGTGTCATCAACAAGCCATTTTCAGCCCGCAGCTGTTTGGCAAAACCAAAGTCGTATATCCTGATGGATTCTGGGAGTCCAGCCTCATCAGTATAGCGGATGTTACTGGGTTTCAGGTCTCGATGCACAACCTGAAACAAAACTAATGATCAACCAACGTGCGTGCTCTTGGTGTGCTTGGGAATATAAATGTTTCTAAATGATTGTCTGATGAAACAAAATGTTCACAATATAAATACAACACTTTCCATAATATTCGGAAATCCTAAAAAATCCTCTACTTCTCGGCTAGCCTTGCTTATCACAGTTACAGTTGTTTTAAACGTTTTAAATTATTACTCTGAATGAGGTGACGCCTGCTACCAATACAGGCCATCAACTTGGCCTGTGCTGCTGCTTCACATGTGATCTTTCTCACACTCTACAGAATATACTGTATCAAGCATAAGCAAATTATTTGGGTAATCTATTTATTGTGAAAAAACATTGTCTGTCCTCTGCATTTCCTTCGCTGCTTTGTCATGCCTGCTTTCTGCTGCTGTCAGCTTCTGCTTGGTTCCTTTGCAACCCATTCACCACTCCATCCCCTGTGTTGGGCTATGAGGTGAGAGGCTCTCTACCTACTTCCTGAGATGTAGAAGACATGTTTAGAGAGGTGGAGATGCACACATCACCCCCTGAGTAGCATGACCATTGAGTAGTGAGACTGGAGCAAAGACGCCAAACTCAAACTTATAATATACTTGCTAATAAAGATGTATTTAAACATTTACACCTGAGTTATCTTAAGTGAATACCATGTTCTCTTGAGTTTCCTGTCTTGAAGAACGCTTAAGAGTAGCCAGAGAAATGGACTTAAACAGAAAATCAAAGACTTCAGATAAAATAAAATTATTTTTTTTAGATACTCTGATCAACAGGAAAAACCAAAGTATAAATTAAACTAATATTTTCAGATATGCTTGTTTTACCACGGGAGCCAATTATCTCAGAATATTAGATTTTTCTTTCAGTTCAGTTCAAAATACCTTTTTAATCCAAAAGGGAAATGAAATAAGAAAAAGAGTAGAATTCCTACATTATTGTGTGTGATTTTGCTGACATTATAAAAGAGCAATTAGTTTTTTGTGCAACCTTTACCAGGTATGCTAATATTGTGTGACGCACTGTATAATGCCATAATCATAGTTTATGTAATTGTTTGGATTTTGGCTAGTCCATCTTACCCCCTGGGAGTGTAAATACTCCACAGTCTTGGTCAGCGTGCAAATGATGTCTGATGCATCCCTCTCTGTAAAATGTGGCAGTCTCAAAACTCTGTCCAGCAGTTCGTTTCCTCGCACTACATCAAGAACCAAGAAAACACACTTGCCATCGTCAAAGACCTACATGTAGAGGAGAAAGGACATACGTATTTTCAAAAAAGTCAAGGAGCTGCTGCTCTACCTATTTTACTTTTGTAGTGTGGTGTTTTTTTTAACTTACATCTCTAAGTGTAATTATATTTGGATGCTGTCCATATCGTAACAGAATTTCAATCTCTTCTGATGGATCTTTCTTGGCTCTGTCAATAATCTGATTAAATAAACCGGAACATAGAATCTGTTATTAACTGCACACAAGTACAACTATTTAACATATTAGGGATATGTTCCATTTGGTACTTCTAAAATGCATCAAGCATATGCAGTAATGTAAATCTAGATATTCCAATGATTTGGTAGTGGTTTTAAGAGTTCATGAGATCTTTTAAAAATGAACTGAGATCAATGTTGTCTGCAACAAAGCCACATTCCAAAACCCTGATGTTTTCATAAACTAACTTGCAGCCAGCAGTTTTTCAGAAAATAAAAGCAAACATATAGAGTTATTTTTACTCTTTATAGCCACAACAAACTGTCTTCCACTGTACTTAAGCCCAGGAAAAAGATTATCTGAACAAATTTTCATACCTTCACTGAATACTCCACAGCAGTAATTCTGTGCAGACATCTTTTGCGGACAAAAGCTCCTGTCTGCTCGACTTCCTCCTTCAGCTCATATGTATCTTTGAATGCCACATCGCTGCGGATATGCTGTTGGAGAATACTGATTACATGATGTAATATTTATTTTTCATTTTATTTTCAAATATCTGTTAGTCTGTCAGTGAGTAAGTGTAAACTTTAAGGTGCAATGTGTAACTAGATATTTTCTAAATGGTACAAACCTGCGCTATGGGGTTAATGTTCACTTCTTGACGGGAAGGAACTACAGGAGCAACAGTGGCCTCTTGGTTTTGATTAGTTGCCACAAAGCTGAAACCACGAAACAGCTGGTGTGTGTTTGCACTTGGAGGAATCCCTGGAGAATCTGGAAATAGAAAACACACACACACACACACACACAGTCTCTGAGAAAAATCCACATGCAAATCTACCTATTTTGAATACTTCCACTTATTTACTACTGATTTTACATCTAACCAGAGCTGACTTAAAATGGAAAAGGAGTCATCTTCTTTTGAGCAATTTGCCCCCTCTGCCTATGCATGCATAGGGGACAAACATGTTACAAGCAACATGTTACCTGTTGGTGTTCTGGAGGTGAACTCAGGGTCAAAATGGAAAGTGTCTTCAGGTCTTCCAACAGTCGGTTTGAATGGAGGCCTCATCTCCTTTCTGAACAGCTTCTACAGAGTACGACAAAAGCAATGTTTGATCAGAAAGAATGAGCTTTGCTGCAGAAACACATATGACCTATGAAACCAGGGGAAATTTACAGGAGGACGTAAAACGTTGCACAGGTCTTACATTAAATTAGTTAAAAAACAGCATCATGCAGTGTTGAGTTATAAAATAATATCACTAACATTGAACGTTTTACGAAGCAGTGTTTCATCATGCATTTGAAAATATAAAGAATATTGCACAGCTACAGACAGTACTCTGTATTTGTTCATCACATATAATGAAATCTGTTGAAGTGTGGTTGTACCATTACTAAAAAATGAAAGTTTAAAATTCAAAAATTATGTTTTTAGATAAAATTAAAAAGTCTAAAAAAATGTAAGCAACATGAAAACTTTCGCAAGGCACTCTATGTATGCCAGTTAAAAGGAAAACATGAACTAACTTAACAGCAACACAATATACAGGTCCTTCTCAAAATATTAGCATATTGTGATAAAGTTCATTATTTTCCATAATGTCATGATGAAAATTTAACATTCATATATTTTAGATTCATTGCACACTAACTGAAATATTTCAGGTCTTTTATTGTCTTAATACGGATGATTTTGGCATACAGCTCATGAAAACCCAAAATTCCTATCTCACAAAATTAGCATATTTCATCCGACCAATAAAAGAAAAGTGTTTCTAATACAAAAAACGTCAACCTTCAAATAATCATGTACAGTTATGCACTCAATACTTGGTCGGGAATCCTTTTGCAGAAATGACTGCTTCAATGCGGCGTGGCATGGAGGCAATCAGCCTGTGGCACTGCTGAGGTCTTGTGGAGGCCCAGGATGCTTCGATAGCGGCCTTTAGCTCATCCAGAGTGTTGGGTCTTGAGTCTCTCAATGTTCTCTTCACAATATCCCACAGATTCTCTATGGGGTTCAGGTCAGGAGAGTTGGCAGGCCAATTGAGCACAGTGATACCATGGTCAGTAAACCATTTACCAGTGGTTTTGGCACTGTGAGCAGGTGCCAGGTCGTGCTGAAAAATGAAATCTTCATCTCCATAAAGCTTTTCAGCAGATGGAAGCATGAAGTGCTCCAAAATCTCCTGATAGCCTGCTGCATTGACCCTGCCCTTGATAAAACACAGTGGACCAACACCAGCAGCTGACACGGCACCCCAGACCATCACTGACTGTGGGTACTTGACACTGGACCTCTGGCATTTCCTTCTCCCCAGTCTTCCTCCAGACTCTGGCACCTTGATTTCTGAATGACATGCAGAATTTGCTTTCATCCAAAAAAAGTACTTTGGACCACTGAGCAACAGTCCAGTGCTGCTTCTCTGTAGCCCAGGTCAGGCGCTTCTGCCGCTGTTTCTGGTTCAAAAGTGGCTTGACCTGGGGAATGCGGCACCTGTGGCCCGTTTCCTGCACACGCCTGTGCACGGTGGCTCTGGATGTTTCTACTCCAGACTCAGTCCACTGCTTCCGCAGGTCCCCCAAGGTCTGGAATCGGCCCTTCTCCACAATCTTCCTCAGGGTCCGGTCACCTCTTCTCGTTGTGCAGCGTTTTCTGCCACACTTTTTCCTTCCCACAGACTTCCCACTGAGGTGCCTTGATACAGCACTCTGGGAACAGCCTATTCGTTCAGAAATTTCTTTGTGTCTTACCCTCTTGCTTGAGGGTGTCAATAGTGGCCTTCTGGACAGCAGTCAGGTCGGCAGTCTTACCCATGATTGGGGTTTTGAGTGATGAACCAGGCTGGGAGTTTTAAAGGCCTCAGGAATCTTTTGCAGGTGTTTAGAGTTAACTCGTTGATTCAGATGATTAGGTTCATAGCTCGTTTAGAGACCCTTTTAATGATATGCTAATTTTGTGAGATAGGAATTTTGGGTTTTCATGAGCTGTATGCCAAATTCATCCGTAATAAGACAATAAAAGACCTGAAATATTTCAGTTAGTGTGCAATGAATCTAAAATATATGAATGTTACATTTTCATCATGACATTATGGAAAATTATGAACATTATCACAATATGCTAATATTTTGAGAAGGACCTGTAAACTAATGTTGAAATGTAACTGGAACTAAGTAAATGACAAAACTAAATATCTAATGCTGCTGCAAAAAATTATGTTTATTGTTCGGCCTCCAGGTGTCACTAGTGTGACATCGGCTGTGTGGGGTTTTAGGTTCATTGGGGGCAAAAGAAAACAGGGAACTGACAGGCCACAAATATTGCAAAGCTGTATGTAAAGTGGGGGTGCAGCCCTCTGCATTTCTTCGTCTTTTCATATCCTTATGGAAGCAACCCTTTTAAAAAGCATGAGAAATTTAAGACAAACTGATTGATCACAAACAATACCAGGGAAACCACTCTGTCTGATCAGAGTAATGATTTATTTAAATGGTATGGAGGAAAATATAAGCCTCTTATTTTCAAAGCTCATCACATTAAGCAAACACTGTTGGGAAATAGGGGAAAATGTGCCTAAGTGGAAGTGAACAGACATGATGACATGATGTGGTAAGGAGCATGGGAGGAGCGGAGAGACTAGTAAACACGGAAAGGAAAATTGAGCTTGAATATTCCCAAAGCCAGATAAATAAGAAGTCATACACATCCTCTGTAATGATTAATTTAATTTTTACTGTACATACACAAATCATCAGTTTTTGTCTTTAAACTCAGTTAAATGAATGCAATTCAGCAGAACAAAGACATACATAAATTTAGTAACTTATTAAGGTTATAAATAAGAGCTTTTCATATGGATTAGAGGATCTTTAGAGATAGTTTTCAGCATTTTGTCAAAAATGTAAATGTAATATATTAATTTGACACCAGCACTCATTAAAATGGTTTTCTATTATATATAAATGTTGAAAAAAAGACTGGGCTTTCGCTTATCCAAGTTGGAACTGATTGTTTTTGTTTTGAGATAAATGCATCGGTACATCTGTACATAAATCCAAACTATTTTACAGCCCAACAAGATTACATAATTTTTGACTCCTATAAACTGGCCAAAGCAGTTATATATTTTCCTCCTTGTTTTAGAAAAATTACACAAAATAATAAAGTCTGAAACACAGTATAATCCACTTTTTATTTCAAGATTTGTAATTATCATTATGCATAAAAAACATTTTTCAAAGACCTGTAAACAATCCCAGCAGATTTGTTTTATTACTTTGGTGATAACCATAAAATAAAAATGAAAGTGACTTGCTTTGATAAAGTATGAGGCCATACAGATATTTACAGTTTTAAATTATTTCTCACATAAATGTTTCAGATAATCAAAGAAATTCTATATAAAAATACCAAAACAGTTTTCACATGAAGATTTAATTTATTGATGGAAATACGCTGTCTAAATAAGCCTAGGCCTGTTTTAAAATATAACTGGTTATGCCACATTTAGAGGCAACAACTCCCATCAAGAGTTTGCGAAAACTAGAAATGAGTCACATAATTATTTTCATTCACCCACATTGGAAGGTTTTCATGAACCTGTTTCAGTCCCAGGCTGTGACTAGGCCACTCCAAAACCTTAATTTTATGTTTTTCAGGCATTCAGAGGAGGACTTTCTGCTGTGCACTGGATAATTTCCCTGCAACATAACCACAGTATGTTTGAGCTTAAGGCCACAAATTGTTGGCAGGACATTCTCCTTTAGGATTATCTGGTAGTGAGCAGATTTATAATTCTTCAATTATGTCAGGTTGTCCAGGTTCTGACGCAGCCAAAAAGTCCCTGAACATCATAGTACCACAACTATGTTTTGCTATGAGATGTTTTTCTACTTAACTGCTCTGCTAATGTTACATCAGATGGATCACACACCTTGCAAAGAGTTCCACTTTTGTCTCATTTTTGTTTTAAGTCTTGGGGATCAGCAGGACGTTTTTGTTGACAAATGTGAGGCTAGTCATTGGGTCCATTTCGGTCAGTAGCTGTTTTTGTCTTGGAACTGCCATTTTTCTCCAGTCTTTTTATTTTTGTTGAATTATGACCAATAATTGAAGCAAGTCAGGCCTTAAGTGCTTGAGATGTTCTCTTGGATTCTTCTGTAGGCACTTGGAGTAATTTTGGTTGGCCAGCTGATCCTAGGAAGGTTCACTGCCTTTCCAATGTTTTTTTCCTTTTTTGGATACTGACTCTCACTGTGGTTTGCTGGGCTCCTATGGCTGAAATAAAAGCTTTGTAACCCTTTCCAGATTGATATATGTCAGTGACTGTGTTTCCCATCTGCTCTGGTTTTTCTTTTTTAAACAGAGGATGATGTGTTGCTTTTTGAGATCTTTTAATTTAATTTATGTTGATAGGCAAGTTTTGTTTGTGATTTATTGATTCTGCTATAAAGGGCAGTGAGAAGGCCTAAATGTGGCTAGTAAAAATTAAGAAACAAAATGTGATGAGTCACAGTTCATTTGTGATTTAAAGTGTTTTATACATGCACAATTATAAACCTACTCAGGAAGTTTTGCAGTGGCAGGTTTGTGCTGCTTTGACATTATTCCCTAGGGATGTAAGATTGTCCAAAGACAACGAGAGTCTCTGGTTTTGATGCAGCACGGTTTAAAAGACAATTTAAAGAGAATCTCAGTCAGGGCAAGACGGATAATACTGCAGAGAATGATCCTTTTCAAGCATTGCACATCAAAGCAAAGGATGTTAAGGTTTAATGATGACTGCCGAGGTAATTTTCAAGACAGATCACATGGACATGTGTAAACTCTCTGAGTGCAAGGCTTTTAAAGATAAACGCCACAGTCAGATAAAGAAGACAGAGTAAAACTGGTTAGGGATTTTTGTCTGATATATTAGTCAATGCAAAAGTAATGACTAAAATATAGCAAGTGTGAGTGACATTTTATTTTTGGGTGCCTTTCAAGACACTCAAGGTCACCTAACATAAAATGCAATATAACAACAACTATAAAACAGCAATAGGAAGCAATAAGCAATAAAACCAGATGGGATTTTAAGACTGTAAGATCACTAAGATGTCTAATGAACATATGAAGTGAGTTCTAGAGATGAGGGGCCGTGTAACAGAAGGCTCTGAACCCTACAGTGATTAGATGGGCAGGAGGTGTAGTGAGGAGCATGGAATTGAAAGAATAAAGAGTACGTGATGGAGTGTAGGGATGGAGAAGAGCAGAGATATATGTGGAGGTGCGAGGTTATGGAGAGATTTGAAAGTAAAGTGAGGAGAAGAATCTTAGATTCAATTCTGTGTTTTATGGGAAGCCAATGAAGTTGGCTCCCCATAAAAGTATGAGGTTGTTGTTAGCAAGACAGAAATTCTACTAAATTCCCTTTATCTTGACTATATTCACACTATTTGAACATAAAAGAAGGCCTTTGTTGCTGGTATAATTTGTGTTGTGTAAAATCTGGTAAAATATTATCTACATTAATAATGTCCAGAGTTCATTAATGTATACTCTTTGTAATTTATACTTACATTCCAGTCAATTGATGCAAAGAAGCGATGTCTCTTAATTTCTTCCACTCCGTCTGGTCCGGCACCTGTCAGCCACACAGATTGACAAAAATATGTAAATGGCCGCAGATATAGAGGAAAACACAGGCATCCCAACTGCATGTTCAAACACCCTTTTGCTTGACAGCTGACTAAACATAAACTGCAGACTACGTACAATCAAGTAAAAACCCTCACAACCCCAAAAGCCCTTGAAATCATTTAACAGAGATTAGGGTAACTATGAACAGGTGAAATACCACCTTTAGACTCTACAATATTTTTGTAGTTTGCTCCTTTTTGGACATAAAACTAAATAAAGGGTTACAAAGAGACGGCTTCACATGTTGGAACACATTAAGCTCCTTTTAGATCAGGTAAAACATAGCCTTGATGAAAACTATTGCATCGCTTTCGTATTAACAGATCAATTATGCACAAAGCTTTTGAACAGTAGACCTAAACGGTTGGCAGGATTCCTCTTGAAGAGTGCTCTTAATAAACTCTGCACTTCAGGGCTGAGGAACTGTGGCATTCCAAGCTTTGCCCTGCAAAGACAGGAAACATGTGATGGTTGGTAAAAACTGTACTTTTAAATAGTATAGTCCAATATAATAACACATATATATATACTAAAAGAATCAAAACAGTAACATACAAATTAAAAGAGAAAATATGCAAACCATTAAATAGAATAACATGACCTAACATCCAGTAATACAATAGCATGCTTTACATATGGAGAAATATCTGCTGCATAAAACACAATCAAGAACAAACCCAGCTAAATGTCAATAAATAATGAATTGTTGTACTAAAAATAAATCAACAATATAATCTTTACCTTACTTATTGGAAGTTAATCAATAAAAAGTTTAGAGACAGCAAATGTTAAAAGGTTTCATTCTTACTTTAAAATAAATGCCATTGTTTCTTTTCGATCTTTCCCTTGAAATGGCAAAGATCCTGTCAACATTTCAAACTGGAAAACAGAACAAGAAACTGTCAGAACATGTCTAATGAAAGGCAGATTACAAGTAATATTCTGAGGTTTCATTAGGTTTTTGATTTCTATTACTAAATGTTAAGCTAAATCTGACATGTGAATTGACATGTATTTAACCTTCCATTTGACCCAGTTGTACTGGTTCACAGGACCAACTTACTGATCAGTTGAGCAGAAGCAACAGTTAGTCATCGGACTTAGCCAGCGCCCGTACCTTAAACAAATGTTTTCATTTGCATTTGTCTTGCAACAATGATCAAAGAAAAAGATCCAGAACATAAATAAGATCATAACATTTTTTTAACACTGTCGGGTTCATTAAGCAGAAACATTGTGGAGACACTTTCACAAAAGCCCAAAACCGTTGGAAACATCAGCACCTTTAGGTCTGAGGCTATTGTTTGCTTCTGGAAAAGAACAGAGGGCCAGCTCCAGGGTAGAAGCAAACTTTTGTCTCAAAAAGAAACAAAGAAAGGCAAAGAAATACTATGGTGCTGTGTTGTGTTGGAGAGAGAGTTCAACAAAAGTCAAGTCTGTTAATTTGTCCATTGAGTTATGATTCCCCCCTTAATTATGGTCACAAGCTATGTGGAGTTCACATAATAAAGAGATTGCAGACACTTTTTTGAATGATGAAAGACATGTCTGAGTGCGGCACTGGGATGACTGCTGAAAGTAATATACAGTATATATATGCTCTAATATAGTCTATACTATAGTATGGACTGCTGTTGTTTTGAATTACAAATTTTATATGAAATCATTTCATATAAAATTTATAATTCAAAATAACATCTTATAATAATTATATATAATTATTATACATATAGTTATTATACATATGTTTTTCTTGATGAATAAGAAGTGATGGAATAATGTTGCTACGGAATGTAAATTACACACCGGTTGACTCCATTTAACAAATAGGTGACCTCTTAAATTAATTGGGTGCACTACATTTTATGTATTTGAATCAGAGTTAAAAGGGTCGCAAATAGAAATGCACAATGGATTTTATTTGTGAAGAAAAACAATATATTGTTTTTCTTTGCTTCCATATTAGGTGCTACCTTGTGTTGGTCTATCAAATAAAATCCCGATAAAATATGCCGGGTTTGAAGTTATAATGTCACAAAACATGAAAAAGGGTGAATACTTTTGCAACATTTTTGTAATTAAGCAGTGTAACTGGAATAAGAAAGTCAATTGAGGAAGTCACAGCAATTCTGCATTATTTTTGCAACTGTGTACAGTTGTTTAAAGGTATATTAGCAAACAACAAAAGTAATGAAGAATTCTCACCATCAGGACCCCAAAAGACCACCAGTCAGCACTTTGTGTGTGTCCTCTCCTGTTTACAACCTCAGGGGCCATATACTCAATGGTTCCACAGAAGGAGTAGGCTCTTTTATCATGATCAATGGCTTCTTTACTCAGTCCAAAGTCTGAGGGGAAACGCGGAATCAAAGTGAGACAAATATGGACAGAAAAAAGTTTAAGAATAAAGATTTTTGTTTGCAGCTGAATACTCTGACCTGTGATCTTTGTATGCCCTTCCTCGTCCAAGAGAATACTGATGAAAGAGACAAACATCATTAGAAATAAAATTAAAAAGGATTTAGGTAAATATAAGCACATAGAAAAAGGACCCTTAATGTTGTAGTACTTCTCAGGTTTAAGGTCTCTATAGATTATCCCCAGACTGTGTAGATGGTCCAAGGCCAGGGCCAACTCTGCAAGGTAAAACTTCACATCCTCCTCTGTAAACATTACCTAGGCAAGTAAAGGTATGCAGATGTAGTAACAGTTCCCTAAAATACAAGTTAAAAAATCACAAATTAGACATGTTAATAATGACCTAAAGATGAGTGAATTACCGAAGCACCATGAGGTTGCCCAGATAACACTTAACATCATGTGTTTGTTTTTGTTTTACTTTCTAAGAGAAGTGCCTGGTTTTCAGGTTATAAAAGTCGCATGCTTAACCCAAAAAGGCTCCCAACTGCTGTGAAAACTGAATGGATTTTGGCTTAATGGAAACCTGAATATGTTATCTAAAGACACCCAGAAAATAAAGCCTGATGAGCAGCACACCTTTGTTGCCTCCATGAATCCACACCAATCAGTTTTGTTTTCTGTTTTATGATAAAGACTGGTACAAACTCACCTCCTTGGACAGACGAGTGAAAAGGTCTCCTCCTCTGAGGAAGTCCAGGATCAAATAGAGCTTTCCTTCTGTCTGAAAGGCTAAAGGCAAACACAGATATACAAGTTTCACAACACATACTGGGCTCATCTTATTGGGAATTTATTACACTACCTTTCATTATGAGCGTGTAATATTAAAATAAGAAAGTGTAGTGTGCACAGTTTTCTGCATGTTTGTACAGTGAAAAAGCCAGTATTTAAAAGATAATAAAACAATGTTTTTCTCATTATGAGTATGACAATTAATCAGAACATTTTCTGAATTACCTTTCCCAAATCTTTTGTGTAACATGGCTCGCAGTGACTAATTAGCATCATATTTGACTCAAATCATCCATTGAAGTTTCACAGCGGCCAAAGGTTTGCAGACATCAGAGCCGTATGGAATAAGCTCTTAGAGTTTTACTGACCAAGTATTGTGTGCATATGCTGTCCGGTTCCTGGACAAACTATTCAGTAGGCTGGCATTTCTGTATTAGAAATTTGATCTAATTATCTAATTTTCTTTAGAAACTGAGTTTTTGGTTTTCATTAACTATAAGTCATAATGATCAAAATAACAGAAATAAACACATAAAAAGCATCTACCTGGTGCAAAGAATCTATATATTATGAGTTTCCCTTCTGAAATGAGTTGCTGAAAATACCAAACATTTGGATTATAATCTAATTTAGTGAGATTCATCTGTATGCCCCACCTAAATGAAAGTTTTTACTAAATATTACCACAATACAAATGTTTGATAGAAATTTCACAATTGAGTAGGACAAGACTTTTTTTTTTTTACACTATGTATAATTTTCTAACAAATACAAAAATGTAAAGCTGCAGAAGAAATATTTCCAACTTACCATAGTGGAGTTTAACAATAAATGGGTGATTAACTTCTGCCAGAATGTCTCTTTCCATCTTTGATCGCACTCGATCCCGTACTAAAAAAAGGAGAAAACATCATTAACTGATATCAATTATCCAGAAATACTTCGATATGCATTGATTCATTGTCATTTAATGAATCAAATGTTTTACATTAAGGTCCAAAATAGCAAAACCCTAACTTAAACTGTACATAAAATAGGTGTGAAAGAATCCACATTATAAAATCTTTCATTTATTTTAACTTGTTGCAAATTTCTTTATATAGATAGTAAAGCATGTAATATTCAAAAAACATGATTCCACTGGTAAATCTTTCCATAGTAAAAGGATTAAGGTGTTGATCATGAAAGAGTTGGCTCAAAGTTGTAAACGTTTTAGAAATAGTCAACAATTGTTCTCCAGATTAAAATATAAGGTATTTCAAAAGCTAAAGTTGTTAAATCTTAAAACAATTCTAGACTTGATCATCTTTTACAGGTAATACTGTTATTAAAAATTGGACTTACTTGGAGACAACGAAACAAAACTGAAAACTTAATTCATGTTAAATTGATGTTGTCATTCTTACATTTTTTTAAGCACTCTTCTAACAAGATAAAAAAATACAAATAAAGAATCTGGGGAGATCTAGCATGTTACATTAAATGAATGCTGACCACATACTCCCAATTACAGAATGGCTCTGTGATAAAACATCCCAGGAGCTAAAACAGGCTATCTGCTCCAAGAGAATAGTAAACAACAGTTTGAATATTATGAATATTATACAGAATACAACCAAGAAACTACCATACTGCCAGATAGCTGCTAGCCTATAATAGGCAAACAGCAAAAAGTCATTCTCTTCAAACTGCAGCAAAAGGTCTTAACAGTTCCTAAACACTTGCAGAATTCTGGAAATATAGCTCAGTTCTAACTTTTATCAAATGTGCCAATAACATAGTTCTTAAACTCATGAAATATTTTGATTACCGTAATTACGACACATCTGACACAACGTTTTTCACATATGTTGCTGAACATAGTACAAAACAAGTATTTCGGTTTCTGGCTGTGCAAATTAAGACAACAGCTATATTGCAGCATCTGTCTCCTTGACAGGATACGACTGTGGTTCTTCCAATTCCAGGGATGAGGGTAAAGAGGATTAAATCTTGTACAAAAACTCTAGATTAGCACATGACATCTGAACCTGCTTCACTCTAGTTTATGCTAATCCCAGCAGATGTAAAAAAAATGTTTCTCTGAGTAAAGAGTACAAACTAACCTGTTTTACCCCAAATCCCTTAAATGTAGGGCATGTGAAGTTGGAAACCTGACAGCCACATAAATAAAGGCATTTATCCACAAAACCCATTTTTATCTCAGTATATTAGCACTTAGATCCATAACAGAGGCTTTTTGCATTGTAATGTGTTAAGTATACACTACATGTCTTCATTTAGCTATGCTTAGATAAAATCAATGTGTGAGTTGTTAATATATGTGTGGATAGATATGCAGAGGGTTTATCTTTCTTTATTTCACATTTTAGGTGTTATGTTCCCTCAAATATTTGCTTTAATTGAATTACCTTTTAGAGTAGCTTTTTTCAGGACCTTCATGGCGTAGAGCTGTCCTCTGTCCACTCCTCTGATCTTTCTAACCAGGAACACCTAGAAATACGTAGCACTTGTTATAAACTACATTATGGTTGTCATATTGTTCCTTACAGTTCATAATAGATGAATATGGCAATTATTGTGAGCATAAAGATAAAAGAGAGACCCTTTCTGAAGCAATAGCTGAACGTAAAAATAAAAGCTGCTGACAGATTGTTAATTAAAACACAATCTACATTAGCCTACAAATTGTAGGTTACACACTTGAAGTAAATGTCATTTACCATCATGTTTTAATAACAGTCCCATGTATGCTGTCTTGGAGCTGCAACAGCTATGAGTTAAACAAGGTCTGTCAACAGACAACAGTACACGTAAGCAGGCAATCCAGGCCACACTGAGACTCGACCTCAATTGTCTGCTCGCAGCTTTGTAAACAGCATCCACTTGCCAATGACTGCCAGGGTTGAATGTTTGGCCCTCGCAGACCTCTAATCAACAGTAACAAGTCAGTCCATGTACCTCTATTCATTTAAATAAGCTTAGTGGTCTAGGAAGCTGTTGTCAAGGCAGCTAATCTACAGATAATTGGAAATGGGTGGCTTATCATTAGTAGATGCTGGTACACTTGCTGGTAAATAACAAGCACACATACAAACACTCTGTTAGCCAGGCAAAAGTAAGATCAGTCCTTTTCCTTTGTGTTGTGTACTTTCTGTGTATTTTAATATTTTTTTCTTTCTTTCTTTCTTTCTTTCTTTCTTGTTTGTTTGCATGGGGACAAGTGTTAAGTATAACAACACTGAACACTGTGACATTTATAGCCTTCGCTAATTTGCAATGCATCTCCCCAGTTGAGCTTTAACAACATAAAACAGTGTAAAAGATAGTAAAACAACATAGCAAGATAAAACATTAAAATATAATTTTGACATAGGCATCTCATTTGTAGTTTTTTTAGAGCTTATTTGAAGATACCAATTACTTGTTGGAGATGGCTTTAACAATTTAGGCCTTCCAACATTTTCTCACCTTCAAAACAGCCACAAGAAAACCTGGAACATTTTAAGAACTCTTAAACCAAACTAAACATGGATTATGGGGATAAAACACACTTAAAGAATCTTTTTTACAGTAAATCTACTCCACTCAGTTAATCTTGACAACATTATATTGGAGAAGAATTTCAATTCAATTCAACTCAATTCTATTAAGTTTTATTTATATAGCGCCAATTCATGTCGTCTCAAGGCACTTCACAAAGGGTTTGAATTGGTGCGGGGTTGTTGGGGAGGTTAGAATAAACTACTGAGTGTTAGACTTTGGCCGTTTTAGAATGGGCTATGTGTAGAGGTACCAAGTAAAGAAAACCAGTTCCGAAAATGATCCTGTCCAGATGTAGCACAAGTCATGAACAATAATTTTATGTCCACTTTAGTCACAAGTTGGAATCTTTATCCTGAATGAGCCATGACAAAATCTCTTACAAAGCGTATTTTATTTTATTTTACTTTATTTTCCAAACAACTTGCAAAAAGATCAGTTACAATCATGCAACCAATGCTTATGGTTTTTTGTAATTCTAGTTATTTTTCAGTGCTACAAAATAATTGTCCACACTTTTTGTCCATATGGTGGCATGTCTGATTGGCTGACACATTTAATACTTCCATCAGTTACCTTCAAAATATCCTTAACAGATCTTAGAACATTTGCCAAAACAACTTCTGACCCCACTCCAATGATATCCTGAATCTCTACATATGGCTGAATGCAAAATTGAATCTCGAAATTTAAGTTTCAAGATTCAGTTATTCTTACTGGTTTTATAACATGTTTTCCAAAGTCTGCTTCTGATTGGCTGATCGGGTTCATGACAACTCTACTTCCAGATGCTGCTGGTTCTCAGTGTACAAGGTTCTGAGACTCTGACAGATAGCGGGAAAATTTTAAGACAGAACCAGCAAAGGAGAAGTCCAGCCAAATCAGAACCAAGCCTGATCCACTTGCCAGATTTGGTGTGATAAATGCATTTTTTGCAATGAAGTTACAGCAAAGCTTTGTTCGGTTTTTCCTTTCCAGCTCTGACCTTATGACCTTATTATAATTTTTTTTCCCTTTTCCCATGAGTAAATCAACACCCTGATTCCAGACCCACAAATTAGGGTCTCTCTTTTCTACATTTTCTCCTCAGTTGGTTTTCTGGTGCTGGTAAAATTGACATGTCCAGCTTTAAAAAGCTTAAAAGCACATTTGCTTTTTTTTTTTTTTTAAACTTGTTCTTGTTAAATCACCATTTGGTAACAGAACATCAAATTGTTTAGCAAAATCCTTGCTTTAAACTCCTGAGAGAGACAGGTTAAACTTAAGATAAAACTTATCTTGTTTGCTTTTAGTTTTATCTTAGTTTTATTTGAATAAATCATTAGGAAATATGTCTTGGTCTGATTAATAATAAATATATACCTTGATTATGTGGCATATGTTCTTATTTATAAATACATCTTCATTTTGATAATCATCCAGAATATCCTGCTGCTACACAGGTGCGATGTAATTGGTTGCTGGGAAAAGTACACGATTTCTCCTTCATGCTGATGTTTTTTTGTTGATTATGAAGTAGGTTATGAGATTGATTAGGACCGATTATTTATGTACATTACTATAATTTAAAGTAGAATATCAATTCCCTACAGCAGATTTTAAATTAAAACTGCAGTCCACTCTGAACCACAATGCCTTATCAAGAAAAGCTTACAAGTGGTTTATTTTTATCTGACACTCATCTAGATATTTAGTAAGCACTATGTCCTTCGATTGTACATCCTCCAAGAAATGTTATTTTAGGTTTTAATCATAGGCCTCAGTTATCATGTTTTTATTACCTTTCCATAGGATCCTTGTCCCAGTACCTTCAGTAACTGGAACTGAGAGGGGTCTGCTTTTTCACAGCCCTCCTTAACATGGTGGCTGATGTCAATCTCCTTAAGTACACTGTCATCCTGATGAAACAAAAAAGGCACAGATCATTTGTTGTATTTTATTAATTCATTAAAAAGCTGTTTGCACAACCTGACTGACATAAGCTGCTTGACATGACTGAAATAGGTACTCTAAACTAAATGCATACAGTTAAAGCCCAAACTATTATTATTCAGACCCCTGGCAGAGAGAGATTTAAACTTATTTTCCATCAATCAAGCTTGTTTCTGATAAAAGATAAAAGGGATCTCTCAAAAGTTAATAGACCCATGTAAAATGAGTACTGGTTTTAAAAGATATGCAGTGGTGTGAACAAGTGTTTACCCCCTTACAGATTTCTTCTGTTTTTGCTTTTAAGTCACATTTAAATCTTTCACATTATCAAACAAATTTTAATAATGCATAAAGATAATCCGAGTAAATATAAAAAACAGTTTTCAAATGATGATTTCATTCATTAAGGGAAATAAGTTTTGCCCCCTAAATCTGAATAATGCTTCCCAGTAAATATTAAACTACAGTTTACTGCTGGGAGAAGAACCATTCTTACACATGATAAACAGAGTAATGTTTAAAGCTCCCAAGAACCCGGAAAAAAAAAAAAAAAACGATGATATCAGTTTCTGCCGACACAGCAAACTAGTCTAATGCTATCTTTGTACTGGGCTTAGTGCGACTCTGGCAGGACAGCACATGCAGTTCTCAGTGTCCACTAACCAAACACATACATAATGGGAAACACAATCTCTTAACAAATGAATACAAACTGTTAATTCTTTTCTTGTTTTAGGAGTTTTGTGGACTTATTTTCTGCACATGAATGGTACATCAAACATTTACTAAAATGCAAATATATTTTGCTGTTGACAGTTCACTTTGCTATTAAACAATGACGATAAGCCCTATAATAAAGCTATTTGTTCCAGAGAGGATAAAAAATTAAGTAAATATAAAATGTTCATTAGTAAGATTTGTGGGGTTTTCTGTACGGTCTCATAATAAATCTCATCTGTTATAACTCAGAAGCTTGCAAGAGCAAAGTTGTGGAAGTGCAATAGATCAATGTTATGATTTTGTCAGTGAAGTGATAAAACGTGTGGAAATTTGATTAGGTTAAATGGCACCTTAAATTGTTTGATATATGATAGTTAAACTCTATTCACACCATAATTTTTAGCAGACCGATATTAGAGGTCATATTTTATTTATGTTTAAATTTATAAGTGTTTTTTCAGACAAAAAAATCTAAACTGTTTCATTTATATTGCAAGAAAAAGGCTTAAGCCATGTGCAAAGTGTATACCATACACAGTTTTTCAAAGGGTAAACTGATCTGTTTCCATAAAGATTATTCATACTTATGTTACAGTATGTGTGATCACACAGGGTTTGTTGCACAGCCGCTTTTATGCCAAACATCCAGGTATTAGAGAGCAATGGATTAGGATTTACAGGTCCTTCTCAAAAAATTAGCATATTGTGATAAAGTTCATTATTTTCCATAATGTAATGATGAAAATTTAACATTCATATATTTTAGATTCATTGCACACTAACTGAAATATTTCAGGTCTTTTATTGTCTTAATACGGATGATTTTGGCATACAGCTCATGAAAACCCAAAATTCCTATCTCACAAAATTAGCATATCATTAAAAGGGTCTCTAAACGAGCTATGAACCAAATCATCTGAATCAACGAGTTAACTCTAAACACCTGCAAAAGATTCCTGAGGCCTTTAAAACTCCCAGCCTGGTTCATCACTCAAAACCCCAATCATGGGTAAGACTGCCGACCTGACTGCTGTCCAGAAGGCCACTATTGACACCCTGAAGCAAGAGGGTAAGACACAGAAAGAAATTTCTGAACGAATAGGCTGTTCCCAGAGTGCTGTATCAAGGCACCTCAGTGGGAAGTCTGTGGGAAGGAAAAAGTGTGGCAGAAAACGCTGCACAACGAGAAGAGGTGACCGGACCCTGAGGAAGATTGTGGAGAAGGACCGATTCCAGACCTTGGGGGACCTGCGGAAGCAGTGGACTGAGTCTGGAGTAGAAACATCCAGAGCCACCGTGCACAGGCGTGTCCAGGAAATGGGCTACAGGTGCCGCATTCCCCAGGTCAAGCCACTTTTGAACCAGAAACAGCGGCAGAAGCACCTGACCTGGGCTACAGAGAAGCAGCACTGGACTGTTGCTCAGTGGTCCAAAGTACTTTTTTCGGATGAAAGCAAATTCTGCATGTCATTCGGAAATCAAGGTGCCAGAGTCTGGAGGAACACTGGGGAGAAGGAAATGCCAAAATGCCAGAAGTCCAGTGTCAAGTACCCACAGTCAGTGATGGTCTGGGGTGCCGTGTCAGCTGCTGGTGTTGGTCCACTGTGTTTTATCAAGGGCAGGGTCAATGCAGCTAGCTATCAGGAGATTTTGGAGCATTTCATGCTTCCATCTGCTGAAAAGCTTTATGGAGATGAAGATTTCATTTTTCAGCACGACCTGGCACCTGCTCACAGTGCCAAAACCACTGGTAAATGGTTTACTGACCATGGTATCACTGTGCTCAATTGGCCTGCCAACTCTCCTGACCTGAACCCCATAGAGAATCTGTGGGATATTGTGAAGAGAACATTGAGAGACTCAAGACCCAACACTCTGGATGAGCTAAAGGCCGCTATTGAAGCATCCTGGGCCTCCATAAGACCTCAGCAGTGCCACAGGCTGATTGCCTCCATGCCACGCCGCATTGAAGCAGTCATTTCTGCAAAAGGATTCCCGACCAAGTATTGAGTGCATAACTGTACATGATTATTTGAAGGTTGACGTTTTTTGTATTAAAAACACTTTTCTTTTATTGGTCGGATGAAATATGCTCATTTTGTGAGATAGGAATTTTGGGTTTTCATAAGCTGTCTGCCAAAATCATCAGTATTAAGACAATAAAAGATCTGAAATATTTCAGCGCGTGAGGCTGGGGAAGCACATCTCTGACTCCCTGACCATCAGCACCGGTTCCCCCCAAGGCTGTGTTCTCTCTCCTCTGCTCTTCTCCCTGTACACCAACAGCTGCACCTCCAGTCACCAGTCTGTCAAGCTTCTGAAGTTTGCGGACGACACCACTCTGATCGGACTCATCTCTGATGGTGACGAGTCTGCGTACAGATGGGAGGTGGACCATCTGTTGGACTGGTGCAGCCAGAACAACCTTGAGCTCAACGCTCTAAAGACTGTGGAGATGTTTGTGGACTTCAGGCAGAACCCAGCCCCACCTGCCCCCATCACCCTCTGTGACTCCACAATTGACACTGTGGAATCTTTCCGCTTCCTGGGAACCATCATCTCCCGGGACCTCAAGTGGGAGCCAAACATCAGCTCCCTCATCAAGAAAGACCAGCAGAGGATGTTCTTCCTGCGGCAGCTGAAGAAATTCAACCTGCCAAAGACTATGATGGTGCACTTCTACACAGCCATCATTGAGTCCATCCTCACCTCCTCCATCACCATCTGGTACGCTGCTGCTACAGCCAAGGATAAGGGCAGGCTGCAGCATGTCATTCGGTCTGCTGAGAAGGTGATTGGCTGCAGTCTACTGTCGCTCCAGGAACTTTACACCTCCAGGACCCTGAAGCGGGCAGGGAAGATTCTGGCTGATCCCTCCCACCCCGGTCACAGACTCTTTGAAACTCTCCCCTCTGGCAGGAGGCTGCGGTCCATCCGGACCAAAACCTCACGCCGCAAGAACAGTTTTTTCCCATCTGTCACCAGCCTTGTAAACAAAGCCCGGAAACCACCCTGACACTCTCCCTTTACTCCACAACCCCCCTTTTTTTTTTGCTGACAGGACACCTGTAACCTGCAACTCTATGCGTTACAATAACGCTCAGCATGGACTCCTGCTTTACTTGCACTGCCATACTTGCACACTGATCACCTGCACTGTTGTACCGCTGTGGCATCCTATACTACTCTACATTTACTCTCACTCACTTAAAACTGTGCACATATATGTATATTATATTGTAGATATGTTTATACTGTTTAATTTGTATTGTATTGCACCGCCTACGCCAAAACAAATTCCTTGTATGTCCAAAAACGTACTTGGCAATAAAGCTTTTCTGATTCTGAACTTTGATCAGCTTCCCTTTCTCTGTTGAAGAAAGCCCTCACAGCAGCATGATACTGCCACCACCATGTTTTGCTGTGGGAACTGTATTAACAGTAATATGCAGTGTTAGTTTTCCACCACACATAGTCATTAATGACTTCTGTAAGCAAATTGTTTTAGTGGATTTTAATTGAGGGTATCAGAATAAAGGAGGTTGAATACAAGGCAAAGTAATTTTTTTCAGATTTTCATTGTTTTTTATTTGTAAAAAACACTTTAAAATCCTTTTTCTTGCACTCAATAATTATGCAAAATGGGACAGTTCTGGCTGAGAATTGAACCCCTGCCCCAGTCTCAAGTCTTTTGCAGCCAATAACAGGTTTTCTTTCAGGATTCCTCTGTATTTAGCACTTTCCATCAACTCTGACCAAATTCCCTTTGCTTATTGAAGAAAAGCATTCCCACAGCCTTATGCAGCCACTACCGTAATTCAGTGGAGGTGGCGGTGGTTGCTGTGTTTGTTTTTTGCCACACATGTTGCATGTAGACCAAAAAATGTTGTTATGGTCTCATCTGATTGATGAGTTGATTTATTGCTGAAAATCCCTATAAAATATGTTAAATTTGCAAATGTAACCTAACAAAATGAAAAGTTTAAGGTTGATAAATACTTGTTGCCATAATGAAGAGCAACAGCTGTCATCCAGAGAGATAAACAGTCCCTCAAACTAAAAATCACTCAAGCTGATTTAGCAGCATTCACAACATAGGGTCTTGCAAAATGTTTTACAGCATATCCAGCTCAGACATGTAGGTAGGTGTACCAGACACCTCACACTGTGACCCTGCAGATGGGTTTGGGCTATAAATAGAACTCCGCTGCTGTGGCTGTCAACTGAATCAATCTGTCTAGGTCCTCGTATTGACCAATCTGCCTGCCTCAGCCTTGTGCTATCTATCCTATTATATGAGTGTGTCCTACACCCCACCTCACACACCCTCTGCCAAAACACATCTCCCTTTGGGCCTCAGGCTCCAGTTCTTGGCAGATAGAGAGAAGGGCAAAAATCTAGCAATGCTTTCTGAATTATTCTGCAACAAATTAAGTCACACCAGTGAGATGTGAACTCAGCTGTTTTTGTTTATGTTTTGGAATGCAACCTGTCTAGCTCATCACATCAACACATTGCAATAGTGATGCAGCTCCTTCCACACGTGCATGCCTCCTGTGACTAGTCAGATGTAAAGACGTCCAGCTGATAGCATGACTAACCTCCAGCTGACAGAACCCTGCGCTGTTCTTGTTCCGCGCTGCCTTGTTCTTCAGGTAGATGGAAAACCATCTCCGCACTGTAAATTTACGCGTGCTTGTATCCATAGCAACGATCAAATCTGTGCATCTATCCCATAATGATGAACATCTCCCTGCTGGAGGGGGAGCTCCCCAAGATAGACGTGCAGTAACACAGCTCTTCGTTTAGGTTTCCTATTTGTCCCGCAGCTTCCCTGTTGGCGCATCCTCAATGCAGCAGTCTCTCTGTAGTTTCTCCATCCTCTGCGCTCTCCGCTGGTTGGATCTCAGCTGCGGCGGGCGAAAACCCAGTTACTGAAAGAGAGTTGTAACAGAGCTGATAATCCACGCAGAGGGCTGATGATTGCTGCTCGCTTTAGGATTGCCCTGTGTGTTTTGCAGCAGGCTCGCTGCGTAAAAGGCTGCAGGGGGTGAGGTGACGAATAAATCCGTTTCGCTGAATCAGGAGAGGTGTGCGTGAGCTCCTTCCTCACATCCCTGCCTGTGCATGTTTGTGTTTATCTTCCACTCTCCCCTACATCTCTCTGTCTGTCTCTCTCATCCTCTTTGCGAAGCAAGGGATTGTCACCAGTCACATTGTGCGCCATCGGCAAGCTCCCCGAACCCTCCCCATTTCTCTCTCTCCATTTCACCTTCTGTCTTTCCCAACAGCACACAGCAACAGCTGGTGAGGTCACATGATGCAAACCTGCAACCTCTCCCAGGCTGACTCTTCTTTTTCGCAGCATCCACACATACAGATTTAGAAAGAGTATTTTAGTAACAGGACTGGGTTTTCAACATGTCGAAATGCAAAAAACGGAATTCAATAAAATGCTGAGTGCAGCAGTCAATAATGATCACACAAATGGGACCAGCAATCACACGGGGAACAGCGTGATCTGTTTTGATCAGTAAGCATGTGTGTGTGTGTGTGTGTGTGCGCGCGCGCTTGTGTTGGTATTTGGATCTGTCACATCAGCAGCTTTTGCAGCGCTGCAGTGTTGCATAACCTGAGACAGAAGCAGTGATACATAGCAGTGACAGCACATTGATGAGAGCTGGGGGTAAATGAGGACTGCTTGCTGTTTCTGAGATGAACTGTCCACAGTTTACCTGATGTGTTGTTTTCTCTTAAAATTAAGATTCAAGTTCACCTCACTCTAACAGGGGTGTACACATCTTCAAATCCAGGACACACAGAAGTCACAGTTGGATTTTCACATGTTTGACAGGAACTGGGTCATGCTTCGGTCACATCAGGTACACAGTTTTTAGCATTTTAGGACAATTGGAAAATGTAATCAAATGTGTTCAGTCAATCTGCTGCGCTCTGCTGTGGGTGGAGATTGAGGATTATGGACTGATGTCTTTGTCCTATTAGGATTAAGGCTCTGTAAGGAGATCACAACATTAATATTTATACCTCACAGCCAGACTGTGAGACTGACAGCCTTAAATATACCAGCGTAACTATGCTGGATCATACTACATAAAGAGAGAACTGTTAACAACACCCTGTCATATTTTGTGTCAGATTGTCCTACTGTGTTTTCCCACAAAGCTGTATTTATAAATTGAAAACATTTCTTATGTTTTTAAAAAAAACGTTGATGACGCTGTAGAGAATCAACAAGATATGTTTATTTATATTAACAACTTACAGCTCTGTGCAACTGCTGATTTAGAACATTTGACATAACAGCAAAGATTAATTAACAAGCAATCACTTTGCTACATATAAAAATAGCCTGAGCCAACAGGTAACAGATTCATTCATAATCCCTGTTTATGCATGAATCAGTTCATGTTTATTCAACATTTCTAGGATTTCTCATAAAATAAAAAGAACTTAAGTCATTCCCTGTATACAGGACGCAGTGAAAAACGATGGATTTATTTCATCTACTTGGCAAAAACCTAAAAGGCACTCAATTACAATAATGAGAACGGTCAAATGAATGACATCAACAAGTCCCAAAGTAAGGCATTGTGCGTTTTAAAGTAAAGGCCATTTTCTCTTCCCCCAAAAGAAAAAACATGCAAATTTCCCTGATGAAAAAAAAAATAGTGTTATTCCTTAATCTATATTTTTGATAATTTTTGGAAATGTATTTTTAATTACTTTATTCATATTTCTGTACCTTTTTTTCCAAACATTACTTAGTTTCATTCATTTTTATTGTTTGCATTTTTTTAGGCTTTTTAACCTTTGATTGCATCTGTAAACTCTTATTAATTTCTATAAAATGACAGCAGCACAAACAATTATTTGCAATAGAAACCAAAACTGTTGTAGTACAAATGTTTGACAATCTTTGGTTAGATTTAAAGCATGTCAATGTGTGTGGGTGAGTGTGTGTAAGTGCTTGTGTGTGGGGGGAAATCTAAGTGCTGCGCTCAGTACAGCTGATCATAACATTCTGACTTACAGTTGGGAAAAGTGGGCAGGATTGTCTGTTATTGTGCTAAACAGGTTAAGATTTTGTTTGCAGAGCAGAACTACTTTGTGTTATTTGGTAATTATATATCAGCACAAACAAAGATGTGCCCAATATGTGGGGTAACTCAAGGCTATATTCTAAGGCTACTTTTATTCAACATTTGTATAATCCCACTTGTTTAAATTAAGAAGTACTATATCTTCCACAGTATCTGTGCTGATGACTTGTCTTGTCTTTTTTTATATATCTTATTTTATTTCCTGCTAAATCAGCTGCTAAATTGGTTTCATTGTACACGAGGTATAATAAAATTTCGCCCAGTATAATGCAGTAAGACAAAAGTAATTGTTTTTTTTGTCCAAAAAATGCAAGGTTAGTAATCAGAACTAGATAGACCTCATGGGGCTAAAGAGCCCACAGCAAGCAAAAATCCTCAGTGTCATCATGGACTCAAACTTGAATTTTGATAACCAAATAAAGTCTATCAACAACCCTACTATCACCTTACAAACATTGTGAGGATAAAGGGGTTTTTATTAAAACAGGAATGTAAACTAGTTATACCTTAATGTAGAACAGCATCTTAGTTTCCGTGTGCATGCTTCATTATTTGCTGTGTATTCAAGTGAAATAGGTTATTTATTAGTGTAAGCGCTAAATTACAATGCATTTACAACAAACAAACAAAAACCTAATTGGTATTATTTTGTGCATGAAAACGGTAAAAGAAGATATTTAGTGTGCTAAAGCTCCTCAGTTTGAGCATGTTTGCACTTAAGGGATAGGAGGGTAATAAACTGGTATGTCATAGGAACACACGCTGAGTCCAGATGGTTTGGTAACACCAAGGGGATGGTCCCAGGGTCCTCTTGAAAAAGTGCTGATGGTAAAATGTTTCTCACAGTCCAGCAGAGAGAAGTCAGCATCAAAACAGATCTCAATCTGTCCCAAGACCTGGGGCTCAGAGTTCTGTCGACAAAAAACAAAAACTGTGAACCTACTTATTGTATAATAGAAGCACCCTATACAAGTCTGAAAATAATTGTCTGTTTTATTGTTTTATTATTTAAAGAAAAATAAGCTGTCTATACCTTTGATGGATGCACACATTGGATCTTAGGTTTCACGCCATAGAAATTTGTCATCCCTTCCTCAATTTCTGAAAACTGCAAGAGTCGCAAGAGAATAAATAACTGTCAGAGTTATTTCAAACAGAATGTAGTTTCATAAAAATCCAGTGCTAGAATACAGATAAACTTACTGTGTAGTATTTGTCAGAGGGGGTAATATTAAACTTCATTAGCATGCTGCAAGAAGACATGTACAGATGATCACTTAAGATGATGTTGGGTGTTATCCACAGAAACATAAAATAAGTGAAGCACAGGACAGCGAGCATAACAAGGTAACAAAAAGCATATAAATCACAACAATTCAAAGAACTAAATAAAGAAACGTTGCTTCTGTATGACAAAGCTTGTGTGAGGCAGATGTGCAGAATACGTAAGTAACCCGTACCTGTTTAAATCCACCTTATGATATAATTCCAGGGCCTTGCTGAAGTATTTATGTTGACTATTCAGTGAAGCTGCTTCAGCTGCACATGTTCCATGTTTAGACCACTCGTACTTCCTGACAAAAAGCAAAAGCTAATTAATTTGACTGATGGAAACACAAAACAATAATACATCCAGATTAGTTGAATGTTAATGTGGAAAACAATGGCAAAGTTCCCATACATTTGCAATTTCAAAATTCCATACTTTGCCAGAAAACATTTTTATAGATTTTTCCCTTCAGTTTTTTCAAGACTAAGAACATATTTAGCATAAATCATTTAAACAATTTTTGGTTTTCTTCCATATATCACAAAACAATATTTTGCAAAATTACAACTGGCTTTAATCAGAGGCAACTGGACTTTGGTTCATCCATGACTCGGATGACTGAGAATCTGCACAGGTATATTGCTAAATCTATCTTCTCCAACATGTAGCAAAAGCCTTTTTTAAGTACATTTTAACAAAAAAGATCAGGTAGGAAGTACAATAGAGAAACCTAGACTGGATTATAGATAACTTAAAATCACATTGTAAACACAAGATACCTTAATTTTACTAAGGAGTTTTAACCTTAACTAAATCCAGGTGAAGAACCTGGGATGCGATTCAAAACCCACAACTAAAAGGATCCAGAGGCTATAAAAAGCAGTGAAATATCCCATGTATTATTTTTGAATGACTGCTAGGAATAGTAGGTATATTCTACTCCTGAAATACTATCTATTTTAAGAGCTAATTGATGATTTATCAATTAGATTTTGAAATACGATGTTAATGTAAAGCAAAGTACTGCAAAGCAGCTAAGTTAAGTTGTTAAGCATCACAATTAATATATCCAAATCTACAAAATGTTACATAAAAAATACACATAGAAAGTATCCCTAATAATAATAATATTAATAATAATAACTGGACATGTATTAAAATAGCATAAAGATACAGTTTGAAAAGATGAAACCACAAACAGGCAAACAAGAAAACCAACTATTTAAAAAAAAAAAAAAATGTGCTAACTTATATGATATGACGTACCAGAACTGAACAGAAGATGGGTTGAGAAGGTCTGGCCAACTCTTCTTCATGTCTGGGAGCAGGTCCTGAAAACAAACGTAACAAAAACACATTTATTTTATCCATTAAAACATGGTTTATTGTCAGTAGAGAAAATAGTAATTTATCATTTTATTAACCTTTTCAAAATAGTTTTAGGATTACAAAGCCAATATCTTAGTATTCAAAGGAAATGTTTTAATTCTGGTTCCTGGAAGGTTGCAGTGTTACAGAGAATGATCAGAGCAGTGCTATACCTCTATTTCAGAAGAATTGAAATGCCACGAAGAATTGCAGTTATTCCCTTTATCAGGCCTGAAACACAGAAAGAGATGACAAAAATATACATCAAATCAAACTTAACAACACTGAACTGAAGAGATGTTTGTCAGGGGCTTCCTTTTTTTCCTCCTTATTTTATCAAGATATTTGCTTCACATAGGTTTCTTCTTTTCAGCTGTTGCACATACTATCAAATGACCAATGCTACCTGGGTTTTGGAGATACAGTTCAGTATAGGTATGTTACAGCAGCAAAAACAAACAAGTTATAGGAAATGTGTTGGATCCTTTGATAAGTGGCCATTGTGGAGATGTCAGTAAAACAGAACTATATTTCCTCTGCTGCAAAATAGTGGATAAAGACACATTCACAGAGCCGACAGACTTTCTAGGCTGCCTCTTGCCTCCCTGTGTTTTATTTCTCTGTTCTCAGGTTTGCAAATAATGTTTGATGCAAAAACACTGTTTTAATAAAAAAAAGAAATCATGAGTGAAGCTTCATAAAGTTGTTTAATTTAACTTTTTTTCCTGTTAATTCCATTAACACATAGAAAAGGCATTTTCGTTTGGAACCACACTGTCTGAGGCACCTAAAGCCTTTCCTAGATGTTTGATGGCACTTAAAAAAGCAATATAAAAATAGCCAGTGACATCTATACCATGTCGGTTCAAGACAAATACAGGTCCTTCTCAAAATATTAGCATATTGTGATAAAGTTCATTATTTTCTATAATGTCATGATGAAAATTTAACATTCATATATTTTAGATTCATTGCACACTAACTGAAATATTTCAGGTCTTTTATTGTCTTAATACGGATGATTTTGGCATACAGCTCATGAAAACCCAAAATTCCTATCTCACAAAATTAGCATATTTCAAAAAACGTCAACCTTCAAATAATCATGTACAGTTATGCACTCAATACTTGGTCGGGAATCCTTTGGCAGAAATGACTGCTTCAATGCAGCGTGGCATGGAGGCAATCAGCCTGTGGCACTGCTGAGGTCTTATGGAGGCCCAGGATGCTTCGATAGCGGCCTTTAGCTCATCCAGAGTGTTGGGTCTTGAGTCTCTCAACGTTCTCTTCACAATATCCCACAGATTCTCTATGGGGTTCAGGTCAGGAGAGTTGGCAGGCCAATTGAGCACAGTGATACCATGGTCAGTAAACCATTTACCAGTGGTTTTGGCACTGTGAGCAGGTGCCAGGTCGTGCTGAAAAATGAAATCTTCATCTCCATAAAGCTTTTCAGCAGATGGAAGCATGAAGTGCTCCAAAATCTCCTGATAGCTAGCTGCATTGACCCTGCTCTTGATAAAACACAGTGGACCAACACCAGCAGCTGACACGGCACCCCAGACCATCACTGACTGTGGGTACTTGACACTGGACTTCTGGCATTTTGGCATTTCCTTCTCCCCAGTCTTCCTCCAGACTCTGGCACCTTGATTTCCGAATGACATGCAGAATTTGCTTTCATCCGAAAAAAGTACTTTGGACCACTGAGCAACAGTCCAGTGCTGCTTCTCTGTAGCCCAGGTCAGGCGCTTCTGCCGCTGTTTCTGGTTCAAAAGAGGCTTGACCTGGGGAATGCGGCACCTGTAGCCCATTTCCTGCACACGCCTGTGCACGGTGGCTCTGGATGTTTCTACTCCAGACTCAGTCCACTGCTTCCGCAGGTCCCCCAAGGTCTGGAATCGGCCCTTCTCCACAATCTTCCTCAGGGTCCTTTTCTCGTTGTGCAGCGTTTTCTGCCACACTTTTTCCTTCCCACAGACTTCCCACTGAGGTGCCTTGATACAGCACTCTGGGAACAGCCTATTCGTTCAGAAATTTCTTTCTGTGTCTTACTCTCTTGCTTAAGGGTGTCAATAGTGGCCTTCTGGACAGCAGTCAGGTCGGCAGTCTTACCCATGATTGGGGTTTTGAGTGATGAACCAGGCTGGGAGTTTTAAAGGCCTCAGGAATCTTTTGCAGGTGTTTAGAGTTAACTCGTTGATTCAGATGATTAGGTTCATAGCTCGTTTAGAGACCCTTTTAATGATATGCTAATTTTGTGAGATAGGAATTTTGGATTTTCTTGAGTTGTATGCCAAAATCATCCGTATTAAGACAATAAAAGACCTGAAATATTTCAGTTAGTGTGCAATGAATCTAAAATATATGAATGTTAAATTTTCATCATTACATTATGGAAAATAATGAACTTTATCACAATATGCTAATATTATGAGAAGGACCTGTACATGTACCATTGTAGCCCTATCGCCTAGCTGAAGCCATGTTTCGAAGCTTTAGGGAGCTTTGTTACAGAGGCAAAGGCTTTTAAGCTACATTTTGTTTACAATGTTTTCTTTCCATAAGGGTAAGGAGTTGTCTAGAAAACAACAGGGTGGCATTTAAAACTAGGGCTGAAAGAATTGGATTATTTGGATAAATTGAGTACTGAAATAATTTTGTTAATGAATCGCATAATCATTAACTGGAGAATGCAGACTCTAAAACATGTCATTTGCTGAAAGAACAACACACTGAGAGCAGTGATTTAGACAAAACTGTACAAAGAATATATATATTTTGCATTTAAGGTAAAAAAAAACCTTCTTTGTTTGTAAATATGCTCTATCTAGAATTCCTCAAGTGGCATAGCTTTAGCTTTACCTGGTTCAAATTCTGTAAAAAAAATCTCCTTTTAGGAACCTTTTACTATCCAATTATTAATTAGTTAATCGAAAAAACAGACAACAAATTAATTGAGTAGCAAAATAATCGTTAGTTACAGCTCTGTTTAAAACTAAGATGCAGATTCTTACCACAGTCCATGAAGCGTCCAGTAACTAAAGTTGGGATGGCAATGATGCTCCACCTGAAATGTGATAAACAAATATTTAACAATGCAAATAAAGAAATAACTTAATAAAAAAATACACTATTACTGATGGAAATAATAATAATAATGACTAACTTTGCCTTTACCAAAAAGGAGCTGAAGTTAGCAATCGTTTGAAGTGTATTCAGGTTAGAGCTTAAATTATTGCTGAAACAGATCATTTCAAACTATTATATATGTCACTAATTAGCTTTACCTAACCAAGCATGAGAAATTTTAATTTGATTGTGCATACACCTTTGAAATTTTGGTATTAATATATATTTCATTGTGTGCAGTGACATAAATATCTGCAAGGCCTCCCTAAACAACAAGAAACTCCCTTGGTCTTAAGCTGAAACACCCTAAACCAAAATACAACATGAAATTGATGAAGATTCCCACTAACTACACATTGCTGCTAACGTACCAAATTTTTCTTTGGATTGTGCCTGATTTTGTCTCCAAACACAATCAAAAAACCTAACCGTGCAAGAAGTAGAAAAGGTACTGTCAACAGTCCCACAAAGAGATGTGTGAGTCATGTTATTACTTGAATCTGAAAAATGCTGCCTCAGCAAACCACTCTGCCGACAAAATCTTGTGATTTCACAATAGATCACTAGGGGCTTTCGTTTATCTCGACAACGCCTGATACTTCCTTGACAACAATGTTAATTCCTCACATGACTTTGGTTGCTGTAACATTGGGGGAGTTCCTGTTTTAACTAAAGAACAGATGAGATGAATCACAAATTCAAATGTGAGCATTTACAGGAACATAACAACATTGTCTTTTACTGAACATGGAGATTTTGAACAAGCAAATCAGAGATATAATTCATTTAATTTGAACAAGTATTGCTGATAACTCCATAAAGCTCTCCGACACTGGAGTCTTGGTCTGTCGAAATATATATTATTCCTGCTGCTGCCAACAGTCAAAATCTATATGACCGGTTTTATCATATATTTCTGGATATGAATGAGTCGTGTTTGTCTTATAAAGTGGCTTGAGATGACAGTTGTTGTAAATTGTTGCCGCTTAGATCAAATAAACTGAACAAAAATAAAACTTTTTTTTTTTTTTTTTTTCGTGTTATTTAACATTTTCTGTGAAAGTCAGAACTGAATTTTATGTTTGGTGATAAATGCATTTATTCTGAAATAAGTAATTTGTCTCAACCAAGAACAAAACAAATTCAGTACAAATTCCATAAATGATGAATACTAATAAAATGACAAGCAAAACAAACAGAAACTCACAGAACAGAAGGTGTTGGGCCACTGTTGTGTCAAGATCAGTTTGGTCCATAAATTGCTGAAACGCATTGACATTGTTAAGTTTCTCCCTATTATTTTTCATTTAAAATGAGAACAACATGCATTTAGTGACAGCATATGCACAGAAAGCAATAAAAAAAAAGATGCAGGCAAGCAGTTTTCATCATTTCTTATCTGTCTGTTCTTACAGTGGTGAAGAAATGGCAGCAGTGGACAGAGCTGCTGCCAGGCAGACCAGTAGAGGGAAGTAGAGTCTCATGGCTGACCTAAAACAAGATGGGACAGATTCATCAAAATCCAAATATTTGACTCATGCAACATTAAAACCACACCAACATAAAACTAAGGTGATAAAATTACTCTTGAAGAATAATTAATGTACTCTGATGGATCTCATTAAAACTGACCTTATAGGCAAGACTTACAGGAGCATGCCCAACAATGACTTAAGGAGAAGTGGGTCTTTTAACTGGTAAAAGTGGTTATAAAGACCACGTGAAAGAATCTCTATCACCTTAGATACACACATAACACAAAGCATAGCTGAAAGATCAGAGCAGAGTTGGACTAGTTTACTAAACAGGAACCTAACCCATTTTATTTACAGAAGTGGAATCTCAACACAGTTCCCATTTTCCTGTAAAACAGTTTCTTACTAAAATTAAAAGCAAATAAAGCAAAGGTTTATTTGCTTTTACATATACTTTTAAATATTGATCTTATTGTAACTGAATTTTCCAACTCAAAACCTTTTAAAGTTAAAGCCACAAAAGCATGAACTCATATGAATATTTACAATATTTTATAATATAACCCAAAGAGAAGGCGTGTCTTCAACATATTCAAAGGGTTACATTACTGTAGGCTGTCCAAAACCAGTAACTGGACTGTGGTTGTAACACTAATGTTTTCTTGCCAGGAAAGCTAGTTTAATACAAGTGTAATAACTGATGCAAAAGGTATAAGGTGTAAAAAAATATATCCTAGTCTTTTGTTTTTGGATCCCAAATGACATGTTCAGGTTTGCCATTTTCTCATCAGTTTTTTGTGCAGAGGAATGAAAAGGATTCTCAATTAAATGATGCAGAATCAATACATAAACAAAAAGCCATCTACAAATTAAAATGAGAGGATTCCAACCTCACTGGTTAGTTAGCTAGTTGGACCACTAGAGGTTACAAGGATTAAGACGGGAGCCAGTGGGGACCGACAGTACAGCACTGTTTAGCAGAGCAGTAAACGACCCAAACTTGACCTGAGAGATGACCTAGTCCCTCTTCTCACATAAACCCAATGAGAACCTTTAAGTGGGTTGGGAGGATTTCCAGTTTAGTTGGCAAAGAAACGAAAACCCCAGGAATTAACTAACGACACCTCTAAGGAAGACAAAATTACGCCCTTTCTCCACCATTCGTAAACCTTTCTAGTTTTACACAAAACGCAAAATAAAAATAAACCCCGATTAAAAGCCCGTGCACAGTATGCAGTAGACCTTTTTATCCAGTCCTTGAAGACTCCGTAAACATTTAATGAATGTTCACGAACATGTCTAGGTGATTTGGACGGGATTAAAACAATGAGTATATAACAAATCTCAATAAAAGCATATTTAATCCAAATGGACTCTCTAATTAGGTCAAAATCACGACGCAGTGAAACGTGACCTGTTTGTTTAGTGATCATAAAGTATCCGACATTTTAACACGGAACAAAATGCTAAACCCTAATTTACAAAAAAAAAAAACAACTTACAACAAACCTCACCTTGTGAATATGGAGGACTTCGTGCTTGAGATCTCGGTTTGACTAGGATTAGGTCTGCATACTGCTTTGCCGAAAGAGAGTGTTGTTTTTGTCCCACCGGCACTGAACTACCGGCTTTGTTAGCTCAGCCAATCGTGGGCTTCGTAAACACATCATGCGTCATTATGCTTGCAGAACCACTGCCGGGGCGGCTTGGTTTAGTGCGATCCTTGTCCCGGTGGCTGCTTCGAACCCGTTTTCAACCAGGTTCGGATAGGTTCTCTGATTGAACTTTAAAAACAAACGCCCTTCAAAGAATGTTTAGGCACATTTAAAAATGTCTAAATATGTACACGGTTATACTATTTATACAATTATAGGCATTAACCAAAACAAGCATGCTTTCAAACTACAAAAAAAAAAAAAAAAAAAAAAAAGAAAAAGAAAAAGAAAAGGAAGACCAAGTTCTTTTCTTTAAATGGGAAGATTTATTTGGGTAAAAAACAGAATAAAATAATTTTTTTGTCAGGGTGTACATAAACGTGCAGAGTAATAAACACATAATAATAAGGTAATTAAGCAGTCAAAAGTAAATATAGATTTCCCAAGGTGTCATTTCTTCACTTGAAAAAGAAAATATTCTTCTCTTATGTAAAATACGGAACTGTTATTAGTTGTTTCCGTTGTCTCTTCTGCACACTTCCATATCTCTACGTCATTCAGACATCACACACTCCTTCTCAGGCTGCTTAATGTTGCCGCATGTTGTTCCCTCACATGATTTTGTCTCAGACGTGCAGTCTGTGTAACAGCTCCTCTACAGCGTCAGGAATAGTCGAGTTGTAACTGTAGCTAGTTTTATAAATAGACCATGACCAAAGTTCAGCATGCGACGCAGCTTCTCAAAATGTTCTTTAATGCAGATGGAGAAAATTCTAAGAGCAGGAGCCCGATGCAGTGTGCCGCTATATTCAAAACTCAAAGTTAAACAGCTATAAAGTTCAATTTAAATAAATAGCAAATGTTCCCCTCCCATAACTGATGAAATGTTATGTTTTGCCTGATCTAACTGTTATGCTTGGTGAACTACTTAAATATCATTACTCTTTGAATAACATTCTTGCAGATGTAAAATTTAATAGTTTCTGCTAATCAAATAGCTAACTGGTTTTAGTAGCTATGTCTCGAAGGATACTAGTTATATATAGGCAGTTTTACCTCCTTATAAGGCCTTGGGGACAGGCTGGTGGGGGCCAGCTGGAGTCGGGTGGTGGTTCTCTTGGCCTTGTACAGAACTTGGTTTAGGTTGACTCCCTGTGGATTCAGGTTGATAACCGAAGTCGCTGAAAAGAAAATCTCAAGTGGTAAGAAAAACATTTTTAAAGCATGTTTCCTGCTCTTACCTCTTCTGTATTGTTAGTCTTATGACCCATCTTCATTTCAAACCCATTAGTAGCAGGTAGGATCAGCGAGACAGGATTGAAGAGAGCACAGCCAAGAGATGTTTTATGATCCTTTACTGCTGCTAATGATACTTAAAAGTGATGAATGAAAGAATATGGCTTTGCAAGTGTAAGAAATTAGTAATGGAGTACTCCTTTAAACACCTTGTCTCTCATTTATTGGACAGGTGGTTTGTTTTGGTCAGCAGAGAGGGAGAAAACATCTCTGTATTTATTGTTGTAACCCAAATTAGTCAAGTTAAACACAAACTGGACAACTATAATAGCCAACAAAAGCTGTTTATTTACTAGCTGTTAGTGTGTACTTCAAACATCTAAAATGACATAAATTTAGCTTTTTTCTTCAACAATTTCATCTTGGTTTATAGCACGTTTTTGCATCTGAATTGCATCCCATTGCTTTGTATGGTTATGGTTGAGAGTACTGGAGGTTTACAGTTACAGATGGGTTTCTTTTGGCTGTTACAGTAAAGGCTTGGCTGACAGAGCCACTAAAGTGCAGAAGTTATGGAACAAGAGCATGCCCTGCAAAGAAAGAGTAGTAAGCCAAATTTGAATTGAATTTCATGCTTCTTTTACCTTTAGGCTTAAAATATTTGCTTGCTTAACATTGGCTATGTAATACAAAAAGCTCTACTTGCTCACGAGGAATTAGTCAGACTTTCCTGGATTTTAATGGTACTACTCTGAATTACTGTTGGAAAACTGGTTTAAATGTACTGCTGTGATTGTTTTTTTTTTCTTGGCATTTGCTTAGTCTCTCTAAATTCAACAAATATTTTACCAACTTTGTTCCTGACCTTTTTTTCAGGAATTCAGGAGAGCAAAAATATGCATTTTAAAAAGTGCATTTTAACAGGAACTATTTTGCTTTTGTAGCAGCTAACATCCTGTGTTAAACTTATAGACAAAACGTTTGAAAATGATATGGTAATATTGTATGCTTGACTGGCAGATTTGGGGCATTAGAAGTAAGCTGAACTTGGGTTTAGTGATTGCAGAGATGACACTTAAGCTGCAAAGTGCATCTCAAAGGTATGGGAACAGGAATGTGTGCTTCAAATTTCTTCTGAACTTCTCTCTGGTCTCTGTGGGCTTTAAAGGGATGTAAAACAAATGCTTTGATGGTTGTCGTGAAATAATTACTCTTTAGTAAAAACAACAAGACATTGGTTGGAAAGCAAATGTTTGTCATAACCTTATGTTACTGGTCAGTGAAAACAGTATGGCATTTTTTACATCACATCTATAATTTAAAATGTTCTTTTTAACATATAATAATTCCATGGTCTTCATCCTTTTTATATCCCATTTAAACGATCTTTGAAAATTCACTTGAGCTTAGAATAAGGCTCTGCTATCATTTCACATGTCTCTAGCAGACTAACATTCTTCTTTAATAAATAATTATTATGATGCCAAAGAGCAGAGTTAATATGGTGAAATTGGAACAACAAAAATTTAAGCTAAATATTTTAGTTGACATTTGGTGCATCTTGTTCATGAACAGTGGTCCACAGTCATGCCTTTTGTTTTATTTCCTGTGTCTAAATCAAAGTGTCACTTCTACCCATTAAACAAGCTAGTACTTTTTTTTTGAGTGTGAGTTAAGATTTGCTGGATTGTTACAAAGTCGTACTCATACTCGTCATCTTCCGCTTATCCGGGACCGGGTCGCAGAGACTCAGCAGAGACGCCCAGACGTCCCTCTCCCCAGACACCTCCTCCAGCTCCTCCGGGGGGAGCCCAAGGTGTTCCAAGGCCAGCCGAGAGACATAGTCCCTCCAGCGTGTCCTGGGCCGTCCCCTGGGCCTCCTCCCGGTGGGACGTGCCTGGAACACCTCCCGAGGGAGGCGTCCAGGAGGCATCCGGTATAGATGCCCGAGCCACCTCAACTGGCTCCTCTCGATGTGGAGGAGTAGTGGCTCTACTCGGAGCCCCTCCCGGATGGCCGAGCTCCTCACCCTATCTCTAAGGGAGTGCCTGGCCACCCTATGGAGGAAGCTCATTTCCGCCGCCGCTTGTATCCAGGATCTCGTTCTTTCGGTCATGACCCAAAGTACATGGCCATACGTGAGAGTAGGAACATAGACGGACCGGTAAATTGAGAGCTTTGCTTTTCGGCTCAGCTCTCTCTTCACCACAACGGACCGGCACAGTGCCCCCATTACTGTGGCAGCCGCACCGATCCGTCTGTCGATCTCCCGCTCCATTTTTCCCTCACTCGTGAACAAGACCCCGAGATACTTAAACTCCTGCACTTGAGGCAGGAACTTCCCTCCAACCTGAAGAGGACAGGCCACCCTTTTCCGGTCGAGAACCATGATGTGGAGGAGCTGATCTTCATCCCAGCCGCTTCACACTCGGCTGCGAACCGCCACAGCGCATGCTGTAGGTCGTGGCTAGAGGGGGCCAGCAGGACCACGTCATCTGCAAAAAGAAGAGACAAAATTCACTGGTCGCCAAACCAGAGCCCCTCCAGCCCTTGGCTGCATCTAGAAATCCTGTCCATAAAAGTTATGAACAGGACCGGTGACAAAGGGCAGCCCTGCCGGAGTCCAACATGCACCGGGAACAGGTCCGACTTAGTGCCGGCAATGCGGACCAAACTCCTGCTCCGCTCGTACAGGGACCGGATGGCCCCTAGTAAAGGCCCCCCGATTCCATACTCCTGGAGCACCCCCCACAGGGCATCACGAGGGACACAGTCGAATGCCTTCTCCAGGTCCACAAAACACATGTGAACCGGTTGGGCAAACTTCCATGAACCCTCGAGCACCCTGTAGAGGGTATAGAGCTGGTCCAGTGTTCCACGGCCGGGACGAAAACCACACTGCTCCTCCTGAAGCCGAGGTTCGACTATCGGCTGGACTCTCCTCTCCAATACCCTGGCATAGGCCTTACCAGGGAGGCTGAGGAGTGTGATCCCCCTGTAGTTGGAACACACCCTCCGGTCACCCTTCTTATGAAGGGGGACCACCACCCCAGTCTGCCAGTCCAGAGGCACTGTCCCCGACCGCCACGCAATGTTGAAGAGGCGTGTCAACCATGACAGCCCAACAACATCCAGAGATTTGAGGTACTCAGGGCAGATCTCATCCACCCCCTAAGCCCTGCCACCGCAGAGCTTTTTAACCACCTCGGTGACTTCAGCCTGGGTGATGAAAGAGTCCAACCCCGAGTCCCCAGCCTCTGTTTCCACCACGGAATGCGTGATGGCAGGATTGTGGAGATCCTCGAAGTACTCCTTCCACCGCCCGATAATGCCCTCAGTCGAGGTCAGCAGCCTCCCACCCCCACTATAAACAGTGTTGGCGAAGCACTGCTTCCCCCTCCTGAGGCGCCGGACGGTTTGCCAGAATCGCTTCGAGTTCAACCGGTAGTCCTTCTCCATGGCCTCACCGAACTCCTCCCAGGCCCGAGTTTTTGCCTCTGCCACAGCCCGGGCCGCAGCACGCTTGGCCTCACGGAACCCGTCAGCCGCCTGAGGAGTCCCACAATCCAACCACAGCCGATAGGACTCCTTCTTCCACTTGACAGCATCCCTTACTGCCGGTGTCCACCACCGGGTTCTGGGATTGCCGCGCGACAGGCACCGCAGACCTTACGGCCGCAGCTACGGGCAGCAGCATCGACAATAGATGCGGAGAACATGGTCCACTCGGACTCTATGTCTCCAACATCCCCCGGGATCTGGTCAAAGCTCTCCCGGAGGTGGGAGTTGAATACATCCCTGGCCAAGGGGTCTGCCAGACGTTCCCAGCAGACGCTCACTATGCGCTTGGGCCTGCCAAGTCTGTCCAGCTTTCTCCTCCTCCAACAGATCCAACTCACCACCAGGTGGTGATTAGTGGACAGCTCAGCCCCTCTTTTCACCCGAGTGTCCATAACGTGCGGCCGAAGGTCGGATGATACGACAACAAAGTCGATTATCAACCTCCTGCCTAGGGTGTCCTGGTGCCAAGTGCACTGATGGACACCCTTATGTTTGAACATGGTGTTCATTATGGGCAATCCGTGTCTAGCACAGAAGTCCAATAACAAAACTCCACTCGGATTCAGATTGGGGAGGCCATTCCTCCCGATCACGCCTCTCCAGGTGTCACTGTCGTTTCCCACATGGGCGTTGAAGTCCCCCAGCAGAATAATGGAGTTCCTGGGGGGGGCACTATCCAGCACCCCCGACAGGGACACCAAGAAGGCCGGGTACTCCGCACTACCACTTGGCTCGTAGGCCGAGACGACAGTCCGAGACCTATCCCCAACCTGAAGGCGCAGGGATACGACCCTCTCATCCACTGGGGTAAACCCCAACACTAGACGGCTGAGCTGGGTGGCAACAAGCAAACCCACACCAGCCTGCCGCCTCTCCCCACGGGCCACTCTAGACTAGAAGAGAGTCCAACCCGTCTCAAGGAGATGGGTTCCAGAGCCCACGCTGTGCGTGGAGGTGAGCCCGACTATTTCTAGTTGATATCTCTCGACCTCTCGCACAAGCTCAGGCTCCTTCCCCCCCAGCGAGGTGACATTCCATGTCCCTAGAGCCAGCCTAAGCATCCGGGGATCGGGCCGCTGAGGTCTCCACCTTCGTCCGCCACCCAATCCTCTTTGCACCGGTCCCTCACGGTTCCCCCTGCAGGTGGTGGGCCCACTGGGGGATGGCCTCGCGTCTCTCGTTCGGGCTTGGCCCGGCCCTGTCCCGCGAGGAGCAACCCGGCCACCAGGCGCTCTCCGGCGAGTCCCGACCCCAGGCCTGGCTCCAGGGTGGGACCCCGGCTCTGCCGTACCGGGTGACATCACGTGCCTCGATATTTTTGTCCTCATGAGGGATTCTTGAACTGCTCTTTGTCTGACCCATCACCTAGAGCCTGTTTGCCATGGGACACCCTACCAGGGGCATTTAGGTCCCAGACAACATAGCCTCTAGGATCATTTGAGCACTCAAACCCCTCCACCACGTTAAGGTGGCGTTAAGGTGATGTTAAGGTGGCGGTTCAAGGAGGAGTTGTTACAATGTCCATGTGTTTAAATTCCCCAAAGGCTTTTCTATTGGTAGAGGGATAATAAATAATCTACAGGGGTTGGACAATGAAACTGAAACACCTATCATTTTAGTGTGGGAGGTTTCAAGGCTAAAGTGGACCAGCCTGATAGCCAGTCTTCATTGATTGCACATTGCACCAGTGAGAGCAGAGTGTGAAGGTTCAATTGCACACAACATTATGGGTGTTCAAAAGAGAACAAATTGTCGGTGCACGTCTTGCTGGCGCATCTGTGACCAAGACAGCAAGTCTTTGTGATGTATCAAGAGCCACGGTATCCAGGGTAATGTCAGCATACCACCAAGAAGGACGAACCACATCCAACAGGATTAACTGAGGACGCAAGAGGAAGCTGTCTGAAAGGGATGTTCGGGTGCTAACCCGGATTGTATCCAAAAAACATAAAACTACGGCTGCCCAAATCACGGCAGAATTAAACGTGCACCTCAACTCTCTTTTTTCCACCAGAACTGTCCGTCGGGAGCTCCACAGGGTCAATATACACGGCCGGGCTGCTATAGCCAAACCTTTGGTCAATCATGCCAATGCCAAACGTCGGGTCAATGGTGCTAGGAGCGCAAATCTTGGGCTGTGGACAATATGAAACATGTATTGTTCTCTGATGAGTCCACCTTCACTGTTTTCCCCACATCCGGTAGAGTTACGGTGTGGAGAAGCCCCAAAGAAGTGTACCACCCAGACTGTTGCATGCCGAGAGTGAAGCATGGGGGTGGATCAGTGATGGTTTGGGCTGCCATATCATGGCATTCCCTTGGCCCAATACTTGTGCTAGATGGGCGCGTCACTGCCAAGGACTACTGAACCATTCTTGAGGACCATGTGGATCCAATGGTTCAAACATTGTATCCTGAAGGCGGTGCCGTGTATCAGGATGACAATGCACCAATACACACAGCAAGACTGGTGAAAGATTGGTTTGATGAACATGAAAGTGAAGTTGAACATCTCCCATGGCCTGCACAGTCACCAGATCTAAATATTATTGAGCCACTTTGGGGTGTTTTGGAAAAGCGAGTCAAGAAACGTTTTCCTCCACCAGTATCACGTAGTGACCTGGCCACTATTCTGCAAGAAGAATGGATTAAAATCCCTCTGACCACTGTGCAGGACTTGTATATTTCATTCCCAAGACGAATTGACGCTGTATTGGCCACACAAGGAGGCCCTACACCATACTAATAAATTATTGTGGTCTAAAACCAGGTTTCAGTTTCATTGTCCAACCCCTGTAGCATGCATATAAATGATAAGCTTTGTCCCCTTAATGCCATCACTGTGAACTGTAAGTTTATAACCAAGGATTTGCCATTCAGCTGCTGCTGGATTGTTTTTTTTTTTTTTTAAATCAGAAATTAGGTGTAAAATAAAATATCATTTTACAATTGACATTTTTTACTCGTTCAAGATTCAAAAAGAAAAGCTAGAGAAAAATAGTCATATAGTAAAAAAAAAATGCAATTGTTTATCCATCTGTGTAATCGTACTATAGAGTTGTTGTATAGGTATAACATCAGCAATTTCAAAAAAAGGACTTTGTTAATCTAAAAGGGAAATTAAATTGAATTTAAAATAAGTTAGTTCCTGCTTGGTTTGTCCCTTCACCATTTAATGGTAATTAATCAAACAATACAAATTGTATTTAACAGTTTATTACAGCAGCTATAAGTACCGTGTGTGACAGCCATATTAGATTTTGTGATCAGGGTGTTCAGAAACCTCCAACTTTTTAAGTCAGAGTTGTGAGTTGAGTGGGCATTCTGGTTTACAGTTTGTTTGTTTTTTTTGTTTTGTCGGAAAGTCTAGATTTACACTAACAAATGAATTGCAATATTAAGCACTGCCCTGTGAGTGCATGACTTATTAAGAAAGAATTCTGAAAGCAGACCATCTTCCATACATACAAATGACTGAGACAGCTCTCTTCGAAAGACTAAAATCTGAAAATGTCCTTTTTAACATTTATCTTTTTCTGGAATTTTAGAATCTTATCAGACATCTGTTAAAGTGTGTAAAGCGCGTAGGTCTTGTATCTATGAAGCCGTCTCTTATTCTGACCCAAATCTTTTGTGCTTTGTTTCGATCTCTTGTCTCTGTATTTTTCTTTGCTCATCTAACAGGACAGTATCTACAGCACCATAATGTCAGCACGGCTGAAACGAATATACGACCACCAATACCACCACAAAGAGAGCCAATATCTGGTTAAAGAATACAGCAGGTAAAGCTTACACATGCTAACAGTTGATATTAGGCCGCGGCACTGCTTTTTGATTGAAAATTTATTATAAATAAAGCAGTAGCTTCATGAATTTACTTCAAATAAACATACTAATTCCGTTATATTTGCTGATATCTGGCCAAATATAAAAACATGGTGAAAAATAACATCTGGCAAGCTGATTCTGGATTCGACAATTATTTTCATGAAAAATTAAAAACAAATAGTTCAAAGATGCTTTTTTCTTTGCAACAATATTTTACCATGGGGATTTTTCTTCCATGTCGCAAAATATTTGATCAAAACACTACAGCAAAATCAAAAAGAAACCAGATTTACAATAAATAAACTGTCTTTATTCTACCTCTTTGCTTTCATTCTTGTCTGGTAGGGGTGGGATCCAATATCGATTTAAGAATAAAATTCTAACAGAATAATATGTACCTGCTCCTAGTGTTTTTTTAGCTGAAAGTTGACTTTAGCTTTCGGAAAACAGCAAACAGAAAGAACATCAATTTTCCTCAGCTACATACTGACTGTTTACCAAGTTATTGAATATTGCATAGATTCTGTGCCAGGATAGTATTTGTTTTGTGGGCCTTTGGAAGGAAGAAAGAAAGAAAGAAAGAAAGAAAGAAAGAAAGAAAGAAAGAAAGAAAGAAAGAAAGAAAGAAAGAAAGAAAGAAAGAAAGAAAGAAAGAAAGAAAAATAAACAAACAGACAGACAAATAAAGAAAAAGAAAAATAAACAAAAAGACAAATAAACAGACATACCACGTTAAAGCTTGTAGACCTCAGAATTGTTTACCTAAAGCTGAAAAGACAAAATTTGTTTATTTACCTTATAAAAAGTCCACTCTATATATTAAAAGGTAGGGATATATAAAAAAGAATGTTACACTGCATTACTTATGGTCGTGCATTCTCATATCCAGTGTCTTGAAGAAATTTTTTTGATTTTCCTAAAGTTATTTTGATTAGTTGAACTTTGTTTTTCTTCAGCTCCAAGGCCATTGAAGAAAGATATGAACACAAAACAAAAGCTCGCATCCAGGAAGTGGTAATGTTTATTGAATCACTTTTATTTCCGTTTTAACACAGAGAGGAAACCAACTAGGAAACCATTTAATCTCAAGTTAACTCTTTGTCTCTTTATAAATGTCAGTGCATCATAATTAGGATACAGCTTTAGTAATTAATGACAAGAGCAAGACAAATAGGTCTGTTTTCCTCAACTGTTTATTCATTGGCATCCTATTTTTCCTGTTTAGGTAAAAACGAAGTTGGGGGAAAAATATGTGCGCGAGGAGCCTATGATCAGGGGACCACAGTTCCTCGTCAGACTCAGATCCCACACTGTGTTTGAAAACACTCCCATCAAACTCTTCTGTACTGTTGAAGGCTTCCCCATGCCAGTTGTGAAATGGTGAGAAATTAAGATGTTGGTCTTAACCACTGTCATCTCATTATAATCATTATATAACATTGTCTCTTTAGTTATTCCTTAAAAATATTGTGATAGTACTTGTAATGTTCTAAAAATGTACTTAAAAATATCAACCACAAAGCTTACACATATACCCCACTGTAGCTGAGCCATCTTTTTTTCTCCCCCTTAGGTATAAAGATGGTGTTATCCTGAACGTGTCCTCAGGAAGGTACCTGGTTGAAGCCAACGGTGGCAGCCACTCTCTGGTGATCCCAAGGTACAGTAAGTTGAACAAAACAGCTGTCTGTATCAAGTAAGATTGATCATCAGGTTTTTCTGTACTGACAGGTTTATGACACATAGCATCTGGTTTATTCTGCAAATAAATAGATGTAAGTTATTTTTTATCTGTTAGTTTTGCCATTCTACATTTTGTTATATTCTATGGTTCTGCTGGTTTTGTCAGTTAGTTATTTCTATGTTTTCATATGCTTTTAAATGAAGATTATTTGACAATTACTTGACAATTACTTGACAATAACAATTTAACCAGTATACTTCTTAGATGACTGTATTGTCAAGTTTCCACTATGGGTTACTGAACATTTGTTTATCCTGAACTTAATTTCCTGTAACTTAGGATATCTGCCCAGGCTGTTTTTTGAGTACATTTCCATTGAGAGCTCTGAAAGCCAGGCCATTTCTGTAAATTACGACCCCTGATTCAGAGCCGGTTGTTACCCTGTTGGAGTGCCGCTGCAGTCTGGGGACACAGTTCTCCAACCAGAGAATCCAGAATGCAATACAAAACATGAAATCAGACTAATAAAGCATTACTCTTAGGTAGTGTGAAAATGTGTAGGCAGAAGAGCCATTAAATGAAGAGCCATTTTATACATGCTTTTGTCAGATTTGGTCCTGGTTCAGGGGTAATGCTGGTGGGTGGGAAACTATCCCAGAAAACTACCCGAGTTGCTAAATAGGATCCTTCAGTTAAAACACAATTTAGGTATCTAAAGCAGAATACGTGCAAAGCGTGAAGCTTTGAATGTTTTTTGGGGCAAAATATTTGCATCCTCTGTGATGGAACCTATGCTTTAGCATAACCATGACTGGTTTTCCCCATGCTTCCTGTTGTATGACTCTGACTGTATGCACAATGCACAACAGAGGTGGGTAGAGTAGTCCATAATTTTTCTCAAGTAAGAGTGGAATTACAAACTGGATTCCAAAAAAGTTGGGACACTAAACAAATTGTGAATAAAAACTGAATGCAATGATGTGGAGGTGCCAACATCTAATATTTTATTCAGAATAGAACACAAATCACAGATCAAACGTTTAAACTGAGGGAATGTATTATTTTAAGGGCAAAATATGTTGTTTCAAAATTACATGGCATCAACAAAACCCCAAAAAGTTGAGACATGGCCATTTTTACCACTGTGTGGCATCCCCCATTCTTCTTACAACACTCAACAGACGTCTGGGGACAGAGGAGACCAGTTTCTCAAGTTTAGAAATAGGAATGCTCTCCCATTCATGTCTAATACAGGCCTCTAACTGTTCAATCGTCTTGGGCCTTCTTTGTCGCACCTTCCTCTTTATGATGCGCCAAATGTTCTCTATAGGTGAAAGATCTGGACTGCAGGCTGGCCATTTCAGTACCCGGATCCTTCTCCTACGTAGCCATGATGTTGTGATTGCTGCAGAATGTGGTCTGGCATCATCTTGTTGAAAAATGCAGGGTCTAGATGACGCCTAGATGGGAGCATATGTTGTTCTAGAACCTGAACATAGTTCTCTGCATTAATGGTGCCTTTCCAGACATGCAAGCTGCCCATGCCACAAGCACTCATGCAACCCCATACCATCAGTGATGCAGGCTTCTGAACGGAGCGTTGATAACAACTTGGGTTATCCTTGTCCTCTCTGGTCCGGATGACATGGCGTCCCAGTGTTCCATAAAGAACTTCAAATCGTGACTCATCTGACCACAGAACAGTCTTCCATTTTGACACACACCATTTTAAAAGACCCCTGGCCCAGTGCAAACGTCGGAGCTTGTGGAGCTTGCTTAGAAATGGCTTCCTCTTTGCACTGTAGAGTTTCTGGAAGTATTCCTGAGCCCATTCTGTTATTTCCTTCACAGTGGCATTCCTGTTTGAGGTGCAGTGACGTTTAAGGGCCCGGAGATCACGAGGATCCAGTAGAGTTTTACGGCCTTGACCCTTACGCACAGCGATTGTTCCAGATGCTCTAAATTTTTTAATGATGATGTTATGCACGGTTGATGATGATAACTTGAAAGTCTTTGCTATTTTAGGCTGGATAACACCATTCTGGTATTGTTGCACTATCTTTCTGCGCAACAATGGTGGAATTGGTGATCCTCTTACCATCTTGGCTTCAGAGAGACACTGACACTCTGAGAAGTTTTTTTTATACCCAATCATGTTGTCAATTGACCTAATTAGTGTTCAGTGGTCTTCCAGCTGTTCGTTATATGCTCAATTTCCTTTTTCCAGCCACCTATTGCTACTTGTCCCAACTTTTTTGGAATTTGTTGACGCCATGTAATTTTGAAACAACATATTTTTCCCTTAAAATTTTATATATATATATATATATATTATAAATAAAGTTTGGATCCAAACCCAATGATGTGACCTTAAACAAACCATTCATGCTAGCCCCATACCTCTAGTGTGTCTGAATTAAAACAATTGTCCAGGCCAATATTAATCCACAGTGGTGAATAATTGCCAGTTTTCGCAAACATTTGGTGGCACAACCAGTCGTTTAGGGAGTAATGACTTTTTTTCTTAGGGCCCAGTTTGAATAGCTTTTTACTCCTAATAAAGCGAATCATCAATTAAAATAGGCATTTTGTAGTTTCACAGGTAATGTTTGTTAGACATTAAACCTAGTTTGACATTTAAATGTGAAACGAAGCTGAAACAGAGAAAGCTGTAAGGGTAAAAATACTTACCGAAAATAATTGCCAATTCACTTCAAAGCTCATGAATTCATAGAAATCAATTAGTTTAAAGATTGCTAGGGAAAAAGAGACATTTAAAACCTAAAATGACTCCCCTCTAAAATTCTTCAGCCATTTTGTTTTTGGCACAGTTCTCTTTTCTTTTCCTTTTTCTGCAGCTGTTCATGTATCCAACTTCTCTGACACTTTACATGTTTGTGGAAATGTGATGCTTTTTAAAGTACTTTACCAAAAGTATGTTGAAATCCATCATAAATCATTACAAAAATCTCCTTTACGATCCACAAACAATGTGAGATTAGAGGATGGAAACAGCTGAGTGTGTGGCTAGAGATAGAGCATAGCTCGCTCTCGCTCCAGCCTGTAAGCTCAGCTGTTCAACTGCTGACCTCAGTGCTACCTGACACTCCAGGATTCTTTAGGTCATTGCTTTCTGAATGGATCCCATCAAAACCTCCCACCCGCTCAGGATGATGGGATCTAATAAGACTGACAGGAAGAAAGAAACTGCTTTTTTGTAATACATAAACTGATGAAAAAAGTCAGTTGTTGTAAAAGATTGAGAGAGGGTCAGAATTTTAAAATATCCTTACTCATAAATTATGGACATCAGATTGAAGGAAGACGCAGAGAATAGGACCATAAAAACAGAGGACAGAGAGTCATACATGGGTTTCACTCAGTGAACTGATAGCTCCTCTGGAACATGCTGTAGCTTTACCTTTGTTTCAATGTTTTAAAACAGTTCTTTTTCTAAATTATCAGAGTTATGATAAGCCCTATTTCTAGCATCCCTGTCTCCAAAGCCATAAGTCCACAAGCCTTACCTCATCCACCCTCTATATGTGAAAATGTTGATCCAAGCAGAACCTTCTCTAGTGGCTGTCCTGCAGCAGATAAAATTATTTATTAATGCATCGATTGCTATTTTGTAGTAGCGTTAAAGACATAAATGATTAATGGATAGCTCTGTTCTGCTTCTTAAATCTTTGAAGTACATTCAGTGTCAATGCTTCAGATTCCATAGTTCACTGTGAATAAATGGCCCAATAGAAACCCAAGGCAACTTTGTCATGAGGATCTGTGTTGATTGGCCAACTATTTGCTTTCACTTTGTTTTACAGATGTACAACTGAAGATACAGCCCAGTTCACTGCTGTAGCCGGTAACATCCATGGACAGGCTTCTAGCCAAGCATCCGTCATTGTCAAACGTAAGTTTTTGAGGGTGGTGGGATAAGTGGGTTGGGGAAAAGTCTGTTGCAGCAGAAAATTGGCCACCTTTAAAAATTTGCAGCAAGCACCCGCCACCCCCAATGCCCTGGACAGAGTCTTATGTGTATCTTCCATGTTTTTGAAAGTCGGTTTAAGCAACAAAAGCTCCAGTGAATTTTATTTATTTTTCTATTTGTTCTTGCACCTAATTTGTTCTTTATGGTGCACCCCTTTTAGATTCAATCAGTCCCCACCAATCCCCACCACCCGCCAAATAAAACGACAGCATAATAAACCTCCCAACATTCTTTCATGGCTTTTTTGCTTTCAGTAGCCCCAATCTGGCCACTTTGTAAAATTTCTGCAGGCGTCGTTGTGACAACATTGACCTTTTTATGTGCATATTTGTTTTTAAGCATTTGAATGTATAAATGTGTATGTGTACTGTAAGTTTAACCTGTTGGCTTGCTCAGTATTTTAGTTTTCCATCTTGTCCAGAGCCAAACAGATTTTCATTAACAATGAATGAATTAATATTCACAATGTTTTTTTTGTCATTTTGTAGGATATAAGGAAGAGGATGAATCCAGCCCATATGCATGGTTACCTTTTACTGGTACGTTCTGTATTTTAAGCTTAGGTTCTGCGTAATTGCTTTCACTGTAATACTAAAATTAAGTTTCATAACAATCCTGCAAATAAAAAAAAATCTTTCTCTGTCCAAAGATTTCACTGAAACAGGCTGCTTAAAAAGGTTTGTCTTTGCCTCATTGTATGCATTATCATGTTTTAATTTTCTCCCAGCCGCTATGCTTCCCAAGATCCATTACACAAAAATCAACATAACCTTTGTGGAGAAGTTTGGCCCAGTGTTTGCGACTGAGGGAGAATCAGCCACTCTGTCCGCCACCATGACCCTGGACCCCAACCTGGCCAACCTACAGCCCGAGGCACAGTGGTACAGAGATGGTAATTCTCACGATTCTGCATTTTATGACAAATGATGTGCTGTGTTTAGTGTTATTATGTATTAATATGAGCCAGTCTACATGCAGCTATTGTACAGTAGCGGAAAGCAAGAAAATTGAACAATAACAGTTTTTTTTTAATATTATTTTGGACACAAGTAGCTTCCTCCAATTCATGCAAAGTGTAATGTTACAGATGTGTACGTTTACAAAATTACTATATTCAAGTCAAATATTTTGGACAGATGGGGGCCATATATTAACATATGAATTGGTTTTGCTTTCAGACACTCGTCTGTTTGACTCCAAATGGGTGAAGATTGAAACAGGCAGAGGGTACACCACCTTAACTCTTCCAAACCTCTTCAAAGACGATGAAGGCCTTTACACACTTCGGATGGTCACTAAGGGAGGCACCGCAGAGCATAGTGCCTTTGTCTCAGTCGCTGGTAGGATGGATGATCAGAAAGGCCAAGAGACAATATTATTAAATAAATGATCAAGCCATTTTGTATTATTACATTTTAGCAGACACCTTATTTGAACAAAGCCCCTTCTCCTATTCTTGTCTAATTAGATGGTCCTCCCCCTGTTCCCAGTGCACCTGGGGCTCCAATGGACATCAAAATCCACGATGCCAACAGAGATTATGTCATTGTTTCCTGGAAGCCTCCAAATACCACTACAGAGGGTCCAATCATTGGATACTTTGTGGACAAGTAGGATTTTGGTTTAAAGCATACACATCACATTTGCCGCTGCCATGTTTTGGGGTTGTTTTACACCTTTCTTCTTTTTAATTTCAACTTTGCCATAATATGATGACATAAGTAGAAGTATAAGAACCACTAAAAGCTGAAATACTTCAATGAAGCTAATCTAACTCCTCTGCCTTTTCTTCTTTTTCAAATTCTCAGATGTGAGGTTGGAACTGAAAACTGGACCCAGTGCAACGATCACCCCATCAAGATCTGTAAATACCCAGTGTCTGGTCTGTTTGAGGGGCACTCCTACTACTTCAGAGTCCGAGCCGTCAACTCCCGCGGAATCAGTAAACCTTCCCGCATGTCTGATCCTATCGCTGCTCTGGACCCCACTGAGTTTGAAAGGCTCCATGGTGGGTGTTATCTGCAGAGAAAATGCCATCCATTCATTTTGCTGCTTTAAAGACTCCACAGGTGTACTTTATAGTTTTTTCTGTAGGCCACTGTAATAAGACTAAGCTAAAAATCTGTTTTCTGACCTTAATTTCACTACCAGTCAAATGTTTGGACACACCTTATGCTCAATGGTTTGTCTTTATTTTTATTCCTACCTCCGGGAACTCTTTCTGATTTAAAACCATTTCAGGTGACCAGCCCATGAAAAGAGAATGCAAATAGTCTGCAAAGCAGTAATCAAAGAAGGGGGGGGGGGGGGGGGGGGGGGGGGGTATTTTGATAAAATCTAAAAGATATTTTGAGTTATTTTACCCAATTTCTTGTTTGCTACATAATTTCTAAATACTTATGCTTCACAGTTGTGATGTCTTCACTATGTACCTACAACAAAAGTAATAAAAATAAGGAAAAGCCACTGAATAACAATGGTATGTCCAAGCTTCTGACTGGTAGTGTACATTTTTTGCCACTTCAGAAAACAAATGTATCTATTGAGGGTAATGAAGGTATTACTTACTTAAGCCGCTTTAAAGGATATTCTGTTTTTCTGTACCTGCTTGAACGATCTGTTGCTAATTTGCCAGTAACTTACTCTGTTTATTATGGGATGTCCATGAGAAAACATTAGGGTAACTCTCAAAACTAATATGTATCTTTGTATCTATGCATCTTTCAGCCAAAAAGCTTGGAGGAAAACTGGATGTTGTGTCTTACCATGATGAAGAGGAAGGTGAAAGTTCATTTAAACTGTACATATCCTTTACATTTTTTATATTGGGCTGACATTTATACACATATTTGTTTGTGTTTTTTTGAAGCTGAGGGAAAGCCCGCAGGTGCTCCATCTGGAGTTTATGCTTCCGAGACGGACAGGACATATGTAGTTTTGAGCTGGAAAGCCCCAGCATATTTTGGCAAGGCCCCCATGTGGTACTACATTGAAAAGGTAACACTTAGTTTTGTAGTTTGAACAGTTACTTTAGTACTACTGACAGGTTAGGCAAACATTACAGCAAGTCAGGCTGCATTTATTATGTAGGGAAAAATTAGCTCTATAGGAGAGATAATTGAATGTTCCTCCTCTTGCATAATTGATTTTCAATTAAAGGGATGACAACCTTTATGAGGTTAAAATAACAAAGAAGACAGGTTCTGAGAATTTTAATGGAAAACAAAAGCAAAAATGGGCAGAGGGAAGGATTTTAAAAATAGTTATTTTAACAATGGTTAATTTTTATCAACATTTCTTTTAGTTGCTTTTGATGGAAAAATTCTATTTCATCTTCTGGAAACATTTACTTTTTGGGTCTTTACAGGCCATGGCCAACACCGAAGCATGGCAGCGTGTTAATACTAAGGTTCCTATCCGATCTCCACGTTATGCAGTCTTTGACCTGGCTGAGGGCAAACAATATAAGTTCAGAGTGTTGTCCGCCAACATGTATGGAACCAGCGAGCCATCTGAGCCAACCGGTCTTATTGAAACTCTGGAACTTAAAGGTTTTTATTAGTTATTTTCCTTTTACTTATACATAGTAAATATTTATTTTTTATGATTTGTTTGGGGTTTTGCTTATCTTTTGTGGTTGTTTTTTTTTAAGGTGTCCCATCAGCTCCTGGTCAGGTGATTGCAACAAGGGAAACGGATACCTCTGTCCTCATCCAGTGGGCTCCTCCGAAGGAACCCAACAATCTGATTGGCTATTACATTGATCAGTGTGTGAAGGGGTCCAAAGACTGGACTTCAGCCAATCACAAACCTCACAAAAACACCAAGTATGTTTTAAACCAACTGCAAACAGTCCATTATGCTGTGTTGCACTTATTAGTGATTGTAAATGTAACATAAAGTACAGACCAAACGTTTGGACACACCTTCTCATTCAAAGAGTTTTCATGACTATGAATATTGTAGCTTCACACTCAAGGCATCAAAACTATGAATTAACACATGTGGAATTATATACTGAACAAAAAAGTGTGAAACAACTGAAAATATGTCTTATATTCTAGGTTCTTCAAAGTAGCCACCTTTTGCTTTGATTACTGCTCCGCACACTCTTGGCATTCTGTTGATGAGCTTCAAGAGGTAGTCACCTGAAATGGTTTTCACTTCACATGTGTGCCCTGTCAAGTTTAATAAGTGGGATTTCAAGCCTTATAAATGGAGTTGGGACCATCAGTTGTGTTGCGCAGGAGGTGGATACAGTACACAGCTGATAGTCCTACTGAATAGACTGTTAGAATTTGTATTATGGCAAGAAAAAAGCAGCTAAGTAAAGAAAAACGAGTGGCCATCATTACTTTAAGAAATGAAGGTCAGTCAGTTCGAACAATTGGGAACACTTTGAAAGTGTCCCCAAGTGCAGTCGCAAAAACCATCAAGCGCTACAAAGAAACTGGCTCACATGAGGACCGCCCCAGGAAAGGAAGATCAAGAGTCACCTCTGCTGCGGACGATAAGTTCATCCGAGTCACCAGCCCCAGAAATCGCAGGTTAACAGCAGCTCAGATTAGAGAACAGGTCAATGCCACACAGAGTTCTAGCAGCAGACACATCTCTAGAACAACTGTTAAGAGGAGACTGTGTGAATCAGGCTTTCATGGTAAAATAGCTGCTAGGAAACCACTGCTGAGGACAGGCAACAAGCAGAAGAGACTTGTTTGGGCTAAAGAACACAAGGAATGGACATTAGACCAGTGGAAATCTGTGCTTTGGTCTGATGAATCCAAGTTTGAGATCTTTGGTTCCAACCCCCGTGTCTTTGTGCGGCGCAGAAGAGGTGAACGGATGGACTCTACATGCCTGGTTCCCACGGTAAAGCATGGAGGAGGTGTGATGGTGTGGGGGTGCTTTGCTGGTGGCACTGTTGGGGATTTATTCAAAATTGAAGGCATACTGAACCAGCATGGCTACCACAGCATCTTGCAGCAGCATGCTATTCCATCCGGTTTGCGTTTAGTTGGACCATCATTTATTTTTTACACACCTCCACGCTGTGTAACTGATGGTCTCAACCCCATTTATAAGGCTTGAAATCCCACTTATTAAACCTGACAGGGCACACCTGTGAAGTGAAAACCATTTCAGGTGACTACCTCTTGAAGCTCATCAACAGAATACCAAGAGTGTTCGGAGCAGTAATCAAAGCAAAAGGTGGCTACTTTGAAGAACCTAGAATATAAGACATATTTTTAGTTGTTTCACACTTTGTTGTTCAGTATATAATTCCACATGTGTTAATTCACAGTTTTGATGCCTTCAGTGTGAAGCTACAATATTCATAGTTATGAAAATAAAGAAAACTCTTTGAACGAAACGTTGTGCCCAAAACTTTTGTCTGTACTGCAGCTGTGAGTGTGTAAAGTTGCTGACCTTATGTGGATTGGCATCCAATTCAATTCAAATTCAATTCAATTCAATTCAATTCAGTTTTATTTATATAGCGCCAATTCACAACACATGTCGTCTCAAGGCACTTCACAACAGTCAGGTACATACATTCCAATTAATCCTAACCATTGAACAGTGCAGTCGGATTCAGTTATTTATTCGAAGAGGATAAAAAGTTTTTCTATCTAAGGAAACCCAGCAGATTGCATCCAGTCAGTGACGTGCAGCATTCCCTCCTCCTGGATGAGCATGTAGAGACAGTGGACAGTCACTGGCGTTGACTTTGCAGCATTCCCTCATACTGAGCATGCATGTAGCAACAGCAGAGAGGAAAAACTCCCTTTTAGCAGGAAGCAACCTCCAGCAGAACTAGGCTCAGTGTGATCGGCCATCTGCCACGACCAACTGGGGGTTTGAGAGAACAGAGCAGAGACACAAAAAGAACACAGAAGCACTGATCCAGGAGTACTTTCTATGGGAAGGAAAAGTAAATGTTAATGGATGTAGCTCCTTTAGTCGTTTCACCTAGAAAGAAAGAACAGATAAACTTTGAGCCAGTTTTCAAGGTTAGATTCTGAAAGAGAGCGCATAGAGTTAGTCACAGTAAACAATTGCCATGTCTAGGAGAGAGAAAGGGTTAAACACTGAAAGACAGGGCCATGTGGATCATCAGTAGAGGGTGAGCATTAAGTTGTTGCCAGCAGAAGCTCAGACGATTCCCTTCTCCAGAAAGGTGTCACAGGTAGACACAGAGCCAGGCCAGGTGTAGCTTCTAGGAAGAGAATAGAGAGAACAAAGTTAAAAGCTGAAATAACAGCAAATAACTGGAAAGTTCAATTCAAAAATACTTTATTAATCCCAGTTCATCCTGTTGTAGCTGTACTGTGCTGCTCACACTGCTCACAGCGGGGCCGGTCCTGAAAAGTATAAAGGGTTGAAAAAGTAAATAGATGAATGTTTTTATTTTTTTTGTGAATGATAACAATATCATAAAACCTAATTTTGATTTCTTTTTTTTTGTTCAGATTTGTGGTTAGTGGCCTGAAAACAGGAGAAACGTATGTATTCCGTGTCCAGGCAATCAATGAGCTGGGTCTCAGTGATGAATCCCAGGAATCTGCACCCCTGACTGTCAGAGCTGCACTTAGTGAGTACAGCTATACTCATAGCCGCTATTGCAGATGAAAATATAAGGATTTGTCCTATGATTATGGATGTCATATGGACAAAATAAAAATGATAACCAATCTTTGCAACTTTTTTCTTAGCAACCCCGTCTGCCCCTTATGACATTGCACTGCTTAACTGTGATGGCCGTTCAATGGTTCTGAACTGGAAGAAGCCTCTGCAGTCTGGAGGTGCAGAGATCAAGGAGTATTATGTGGATAAAAGACGCAGTGGAACCAGCATGTGGAGGGAGATTCATATTCCACCAGTCACAGAGAGACTTTATAAGGTACTTTGTAAAGAAAGTCTCTTGATACTTGTTAGATACTACATGTTGCCCAATCAGCAAATTTAATTGAATGTCACTTTTTGGCTGCTTTCTATGATGTAAAAAAAAGAAGGTTTGTAAGCTTTCCAGCTTCGACACCAATAGTGTCCAAACTCAAGTATAAAGTAGTCGTGAGCCACGACAACTAAGTATTTCCTAAAAAAAAAAAAAATGCAAAAATTGTCTTATTGTGATTTTTTTTTTCTCTGCTCAAGAAGAAACTTAACACGTACTGTTTTAATGAAATATATGAAGTAGTTGGATGTAATTTAAAAAAAAATTATCTGTAAATCTTAAACATAAAAAAGGTCTTATAACAAAATGTCCACAAAATTGAGGTCATTTGTCTATTTTCTTGGTCTGGGATTTTTTTTTTTGTCCATTCTAAGCAACAATCATGGCATATAACCCCCTGTTATTTTTCTTATTATTAAAAAGAAAATTGCTGTATTTTAAAGTTATTGAATTGGTGCATCCAGGTCTGCTTTTGAGTAAAGGTCACAAGATGTTTGTGGTCCTATTTAGTATTAATTGAAAACGAAAAAAAAACCCCAAAAAAAACATGATTCATAAGAGACAAATACTTTGTACTGTACCCAACATTTTCAGATAAAAATAATAAAAAATGTACCAAAATATTTTACTGACAGGTGGAGGGCTTGACAGAGGGAGCAGTCTATCAGTTCCATGTCTATGCAGCCAACCTGGCTGGTCTTGGACCAGCTTCCAAACATTCAGATGACTTCAAGTGCGAGGCCTGGACTATGCCAGAGCCCGGTCAGTAAATTTTATCTTCTATCTGAAATGGTTTTGAAGAAACTCGGAAACTCAAACTGAAGTCTAAATTTAATCATGCAAAGGCTGAATGGGAAATTGTTGTTCTACTTGTTAATATTTGTGTATGTATCTTTTAGGCCCTGCTTATGACCTGACGTTCTGTGAAGTGAGAGATAATTCATTGGTAGTTGAGTGGCAAAAGCCTGTCTATGCTGGTTCTGAACCAATCACAGGCTACCATGTTGAATATGCAAAGAAGGGAACCTCTGATTGGAAAACAGCCAATGAGAAAACTGTCAGTCACCGCTTCCTAAAGGTAAGGAGATCTTTAAATGCAGGTTCTTTTTTTATTGGTTTTTGGTTGCCCTAAATTTATATCCATTATTATTACAACCTAACAAACATCACAACCAAGCCTCTTTGTAGTAGTGCAGTTGCTAAAACTGTTTAATACTGACATCTAGTGGATGAAGTATTACAACTAGATTAAAAAATGGTACGTGTTGCTAAAGTGGTAGGATAGTTGCTAAGATACACACACACCAGTGAGAGATTTGACATTTATGAGATTCTGGCACGCCCATATGTACACTGATTTACTTTACTGCTATAATTTATTATTGATTGTGTAAAATATAATTAGAAGGTGGAGCATTTTCAGCTTACATTATAGGTTAGTAATAATCAAAGAATAAAAAGGTCTGAGTACAAGCAGATACAGTAAATCTTATGCTTATTTAATTTAGTCAAAATAATAATTATTGTAATAATAATAAAAAACATAACATCTGATTAAATAGTATTTCAATAACATTACTGAGTTAAAATGAAGCATCTGAGGTTCAGTGTTCCAGGATATGGAGATGGCTTTACATTCTAAAAATGACTGAATGGGCAAGTAGTTTACCACACGAAGAAAAATCTTCCCCCCAAATTCTTTGTGGACTTTGCAGTCTAATAAATTCTTAAAAGTCCCATTAACCTTGCAATTAATTAACTACACTACCACATGGAATTTGCAGCTTATTTCAGGAGGACTGAAAGAAATTCCAACACTATCCCATAGATGACAAATCTAAATAAGTTGTTTAAAATGTAATGCAATGCTTTCCTGAAACGAAAGACAGAACAGTTACCATCTGGATGCTACTAATTACAAAAATACAGCTAAGACAGTTAATAAGCTGTTAAAATAATCAAGCAAGACCGAAAAAAAACTGTGTTGATTGTTTTTATAGGAAGAGATGCATCTGTCCCTCCTAATCTAAAATATGTTTCTGGCAACAAACTGAAAATGAGCATATTTTTTAAAACAAATAATGAGATTTCTCTGCAGTTTTAAATTAGCCATCTTTATCTTCATTTTCTACCTAAAAAATAAGTTTCTAATTGTTTGCAAAATGATTTGTACATTATTCTTTTTGTAATTATTTCTAGATATATATTATTCATTGGTTTGTTCTTACTTCCATGTTTATGTTTTTTCTACTTTTGTGTTTTTCTAGGTAACAGGTCTAGAAGTTGGTACCTGCTATTTGTTCAGGGTCCGCGCAGTCAGTGCTGCAGGAGTGGGTATGGCCTCAATGCCCTCTGATCCTGTGACTGCCAAGGCTGTAGAAGGTAACCAAGCAAGAGTAGAAGATCATGATTCAGTTTTTAAATCTAAAAGATTGTATACATGGCTGTATTTTGTTTTTTCTTTTACAAACAAATGTACACTGACAGTAAAAATACAGCTAGGAAATTACGGATGGATTGACACTGCAGGATGTAACAAAATGCAAAGTATTTGCAAAGTGCACTAAAGAAAAAAAAAATACAGTGCATTCTTCTTTGCTTGTATTTGGATCGATGACATCACAAGAGGCACATAAATTATCTGGCGTTAGTAAACCTTATGGACAAGTAAACAAGTAAACACCTTAGGAGGAGGACTTTGATTATAGATATTGTAATTACTATTTTGCAATAAAATAGCCAAGCAAATAATAAAACTGAATATTACATGTTCTGTTTGTGCCTAAGTGCATCTAAAATGAGCTTAACTGATTTTGCAGGAACATCTGGCAAGCAGCTTTGACTGAAGCTAACTTTCACTAAAACACTGATTCTGACAAGCTTCCAGTGGCATTTTAATGAAAGAAAAGCCTAACTTCTCTATTTATGAAAGGTTCTCAGGAAGTCTCATGCACTGTGGATGAGAAATCAGGTGACATTGTTCTGTCGTTCGAGTCCTGCCAAATGAACGAGGGCTCTCAGTTCATCTGGAAAAAGAACTATAAAGAAATCACAGATTTCTCCAAAGGAGTGGAGATTAAAACCGAAGGCAGCCAGTAAGATCACAGACCCAATCAAGCACAACTACATTTCCACGCTTTATATTTTAATACCTATTATGTTTAGAGTCTTTTTTTACCAGCATGGTTGTCTTTGTCTCTTTCCTTCCCTGTATTACAGATCTAAGCTGATCTTTAAGAACGCAGATAAGGAAGACGCTGGAACATACTCTGTTTCTGTTGCCAGAACAAATGGAGTTTCATCCAGTTACACAATCTCAACTGAAGGTACTGATTTAATCATTATTGTGCTAGTGAGGCTCTGGTGCTTAAACACAAGGCCAAATTCTATTTAAAATGATTTATTTAACGAGGAAAGTGAGTATGCAAAATATTTGATAAAATTAGTTTTACAGTCTTAGCATCTTCAGCTTTACTTTCAGTTACACAATAGATTTTCTATTTTTTATTTTCTATTTTATGATTGTTTAAAACTTTTTTTATTACTCCTCATTCATTTAAATTGCATGAATTAATTTACCTTAAGTCAATATATTTAGATAAAAATATCGGAATCATAAAAATTTGAAAAGGTGTGTATTTTTGTTCAGACAAATACATATAAAAAGTAGAGACATGAGCAAAAAATCAAATCAAAAGAAACTGCATATCAAAGAACTGTGTAGGATGTAGCTCTGATGAAAGCAGTGAGACTGTACTTAGACCTGATTTCACTGGCATGTAGGCAATAAAAAAAATCATTACTCCTCTGATGAATACCACCTGAGCACATTGCTGATGTTATTTCAACAAGCCTTAGGTAGTCTATGCATTTTATCACAACGTCTTCGCTGGGAAAGACTTTCTGTCAAACGTTTTTTTTTTTGTATTTTCCCTTCTATTGCACCACTCTCCTACTCGGCTATAATGTGTTATTTAGTGCACCTTCCACTGCTTCTCTCCCATTTGGCCCACAGATATTTCACATTGAGACTGAATACAGTTTTATTCTTCAGGTACACAAAGTTTTATTAGCAGCAATGAGTCAGCCTTTTAATGTCTCCTAATGTTTCAGATGTTCCCTGTAAATTGAATTTGATTGCTTGTTTGTTTCAATGGCAACATGAAATGAATAAGCTTCCTTTGTTTTTCAGAGTTGGAAAAGATGCTGGCGCTCAGTTATGATATCAGACACCCAAGTACGTATCTCCATTAATCTCTTTTTGTCTCTTTTAATATATCCTCTCTCAGGCTCCTGCTTTGCTGCATCTTAAGCTACCTCATCCACTTCCTACATTTCTCTGTTTCTCTCTGTCATGCTTTTATATTTGCTTTCTTCCAACTGCTTTGAACCTTTCTCATTTCTTTATTATTTTAGGGGCATATTTCCTATTTTATTTGATCCATAAAAAAAAAAAACCTCTTACCTACTTTTGCATCACCTGCCTGATTCTGTCTTCTCCTTTATACTCCTTTCCTTTCCTTTTCTCTCCAATAGTTATCCCACTGAAATCTGAGTTGGCCTATAAGATTTTGGAAAGAGGCAGAATGAGATTTTGGCTGCAGGCTGAAGAGATTTCCTCCAAAGTCACCTACAAATTCTTTGCAAATAACAAGGAACTATCGGGAGCTGATGTAAGAGACACTCTGCTTTTTCAAAATGAAAGGCATAGAAATGATGGAAACTGTACTGTCTGCCTTCAAGGTGAACAGGCTCACTGTCTAACAGCTCCATGTTGTCTCAGGTGTTGGTTTGTTGCAACATGAAAGGCATAATCAAAGCAAAACATATATCAATCCACAAAGTCTGTCATCAAGTTTGTGTAGCTTCTCTTACAATGCAGGTGTGTTTTTCCACAGCCCAATAAGATGGGGCACGACGTCTCTACAGGTATCATCGAGTTCATCATGGATCATTTCACAGAGGAGAATGAGGGGACATTTACGTGCCAGATTACAGATGGTGGGGGCAAAGCACAGAGCTCACTGGTTCTGATTGGAGATGGTAAGCAAGGCCAGCTCTAACTATCACCACATTACTTCAAATGGAAATGGATAGACTCTACCACTGAAAAGCTTTAGCAAAGGACAATGAGTTATTTTGTCTTATTTTAGTTGGTTACAAAATGGGCTGCATGATGGCACATTTGCCTTGCAGCAATAATGTCCTGGGTTTGACTCCCTGCCGGGGGTCTTTCTGGATGGAGTTTGCATGTTCTCCCCGTGCATGCATGTGTTCTCACAGGGTACCCCGGCTTCTTCCCACAGTCCAGAAACTGTTAGGTTATTTGGTCTCTCTCAGTTGTCCTTAGGTATGAAGGGGTATATGCATAGTTGTTTGTTCTGTGTGTCTCTGTGTTGCCCTGCAATGAACTGGTGACCTGCCCAGGGTGTACCCCGCCTCTCACCCACAGACCATTACATAGACTGCTGGACATAAGCATCAAGAAGTTGGTGTAGAAAATGGATGGATGGATAGTTGGAAAACGGTATTAAAAAAACAAGAGGCGGTATGTCCAAAAGTGACTTCTTAGTCACATAACCAGCCTCAGCCCAGTTAAAAAGAGCCTATTTAGACGTGTTTTGTACTATATCTTCCTGTGTACAGCTGAATCTCAATACATGCCGGTTTTGTTCCACTGTGCTTTATCAAGTCCAAAGTCACTCCATAAACAGCTGTCTACCAGGACATTTTAGAGCACTTTGGAGAATTTGATTTCATTCTCATCAAGGATTAACACCTATCCACATTGTAAAAAAGTACCAGTCATACAAATATTAAAAAGACAGTGCTTCACTTAAACAAACTAAAGTCCAAAGGGCTTCGTTAACACAGACTGTTCAGCTATATTCCACGCTGTTTTAAAGCAGTAAGGAGTGCTCAACTAATTGTGGAATGCAGCACATTAACATACTTTTCAGTAGACCGATTGATTTAATTAGCTGTAAAACATAGTCATCAAAATGAACAAAAATAAATCTATCTGCATCTTATCAAACTTAATAATATATCAGTCTAACATTTTGAATTGAATTCCTGACAAAAAACGTTTCATATGATATTATTGCACCTACAGGGTGTGGGCCTGTGTAAAATATGTTATACCTTTAAAAAATGTAAAGGTGGGTTTGAACTTACAGATTTCATTCTCATACAAGACACTGCTATGTAGCTCTCAAAAATAACATCTCAGCATATAATGGAAGTACTTCAACCTTTTAATGCATTTCATTTGATGTACATTTCTGTGCACACAGCTTTCAAGGCTGCTTTGGCAGAGGCTGACTTTCAGAGAAGAGAGTACATTAGAGTGAAAGAGGGTAAGAAAAAAGGAATATCATCTATTTCCTTTAGAAGTGGACAATGTTTTCAAGTAGCTCAACTATGAAAACTCAAAAAGATTCTTGTCTTCTTTTGTCTAAAGAAAATACTTTTGCAAAATGTTGCTTACAGTTAAGTTTTTTCCTTTTTGTTCACAACAGGCCCCCACTTCAGTGAGTTCCTTTCGCTTCACGTTGGAGATGATTGCTCTATAACTTTGGTCTGCAAGGTATTCAGACAAGTTCAATAATTACTCAATATTTCCACCTTAAACAAATGGGCAGCTTCCCTGTGGATAACTGATTTGCCATTCTGTAGAATGAAGGTTGCAATAGTGCTTTGTAGCACCAAGACAGACAAAGTAAATAAGTATATATTGTGCTGTAAGTAATTGCTGCAGCTGTATTACCAGATGCATTACATACTTTTAGATGTAATGGGATGCATATCTTCTAAAAGAAGAATCACTTTTTAGTCAAGCTCAGGAAAGTTTTTTTTTCCCCTTAATAAATGCATTCATGATTTGAAAATTACTTTTTGTATTTCCCCATGGAATCGTGCTTTAAAATTTGTGTGAAAATTGAGTGGTTCTACTAGGCAGTCATGCAAATCAGTAATTTTTAGAAAGGTTAATCCTTTGCACTCACCATGTAATAAATTATATATATACGACATATACGTGTAAACATTTAGAGCCTACTTGATATCTGCACAACTAACCATAAAACAATCATTCCTCAATTGTCATGGCATAATTTACACTCAGTGATTTTGTTGACCTGATAGCTTTCTGATCTGAAGAAAAGTAATAAAAAAAAAGGTTTTCCTCATATAAAATTTATTTTTCCACCTTCTAAATTTAGCAATTATACATACATACTCAAAACAGTAAATGTAGCATCTTAGAAAATAATCACATTTATTTGAAAAGGTACATTTCTTTAAACTTCCCAAATCCTTTCAACTTAGCTTCACTGATCATGACTTGCTTCAGCCGTTGGGCTCTTTGTGCCAACATGAAAAGGATGTATTTGACAGGAGCTATTCAACTTAAAAGCCGTCACACTTAAAGAAGTTCAGCACAGTTTGGAAAAAACGGATCGTGCTCTAGATTTATTTGAGTCAGGATTGTCTTTTTAAGTAATTTAATGAAAACTTAAGATTTAAAGTTTACTAATTTAAATGACTGTTCATTGAAATTATGAGTAGCTGTATTGATGCTAAAAAAAGAAAAATAAAAGGCTAAATGTTATTAAACGTCTGTCCTGCGTATTCTTTATAGGTCTCTTTCTTAGTATCTGTAATATGTTTCAGCAAAACCAGTGACCAGATCTTAGACATCCCGTGGTTCCTAAAACAAACTAAATTAAAGAATAGAAATTGTCACCATTTGTGAAAACTGCTTGAAGTTTTAATAGTTTTTGTGCATAGTCACTATTTTATGGGGATGAAACAAAAAGCACAATTTTCCACACTGACTTGTTGTTTTTCAATGTTTTAATGAGCTACCTAACAAATGAATCTAGGTGACCTTAATTGGTTCCAATTAGGGCAAATGAAGAATTTATTCATCTAAGAAACCTTTTGGAGCATGTAATGGAAACAATTATAATGCGACTTGTGGGTTGCCTGTGCTTTGTAGAAATGGAGTGTGGGCTGTGTACAGGAATCTACAAGATCAAAAACATCTACCTTTTTTGTTGTTAAATGAATATTTAACAATATTAATGTTATTTTGTTGTAGGTTGCTAATTTAAAGAAGGAATCTGAGTTCCACTGGTATAAGGATGACACAGAGATTATCCCTGATGTGAAGCCTGATCTGAACTCAGGGGTGTGCAAACTGCCAATTAAGGAGGTGAGAAGAGGTTGTTTTTGTTAGTCTCCTGCAAACTTAAATTGAATGTAAACTATAGTTGTCCTAACAGAAAGTTTGTGCATTCTTGCGCTTGATTACATAAATATAGTTATGATAAAATATCGTTGACCCTTTATCAAATAATTATCGGATATTAACTTGATTCTCAAATGACTTGTCTAACCTCAGGTCTGCAAATCTAGACAGCACAGATTCCAGCAGGTCATTATTTATAAAATCAAAAGAAGCCAAAATGGAAAAGTTTGTGAAAAACTATGTATACTCCAAAACCCATGGTACCTAAAAAATATAACAAACCCAATAAATTGTTAGGAGGAGTAACGTCTTTTTGCTGGGAGCGTATTGCACTTTAAGCTCTAAAATTCAAAGATTTGTGGATAAGAAAAACAAAAACTTTTATAGAAATCTGACAAATTCATATGATGATCAAATAACCACAACAGATACAAAAATGACAGGTTAGTGTATTATCCTCTCACAAATGTGAGATGTTGCATCACAATCCTGTGAAAAACAAGGTCCTATTTTGTAAAATGTAAATATTATATTTAATATATCGATTTAAAGACCAACTTTAAATATGGTGAAAACAACAGATCATGGTTTAACCTGAATGTTAATTTGATAAATGATGACACTCCTTCACTCTGCATAAACTGTTCCTCCACCAAGGTCAGGGGTCAAGTAGTATGTGATTTTTTTTGTTTTTTACCTAGACACATTACCCAAAAATATCTACCAAGATGAAGCTAATCAAATTGGGGGAAAGTAGTAAATGATTTAAATTAATTCGGTTTAAATTAAGATCATGTTAACTGAATGTGTGTTTGCAGCTTTACAAATAATTCACTCCACTAAGCACGTTTGCATTGCTTTTTATTACCTACAGTAAGTCTTCTTTGTCCTGTCCTGGCAGCCAAGGTTGATGGTCTGGTTGTGTTCCAGTGTCAGTGGTAGAATGGGTTTACAAAAGTGGGATGTTCCTCATGCTGCACATTATTAGATGATCCTTTAGCAGAAGGAGGCAGACATGACATAAGGATGATTTAAGCAAGCCTCACTGTCATAAAATAGTGAAGCGCTGGACCCAAATGCAGGAAGGAGGCAGGAGCCAGGCAGTTGAAAATAAACAGTTTTACTTAAGAAAGAAAATTAAAAAAATCTTAAACAAGTAGTATTTATACTGGGGAATTTGATTACTAGAATGCTAGACAGGTGAGTTATCAGGCATATGGGGGACAGCTTGGCTGTGCATGGAGCTGACACACTGAAGGAAGCTACTAGGTAGATCTGGGAACAAAGAGAATAACAGAAGTGAACACTAGCAGAGATACAATCCTAGGAGTACACAGAAACCCAGATATGACAGATTGTGGACCAAGACCTAAAGAAGAAACCGGAAATCAGGAACTAAGAGCTATCAAATGTCCCTAAAGTGTCGCGATTCACAAGTGTTTGGGTTTTAGTTTTCATTTGTGTTTATTACTTTGTTTATTTATTTTTTTACATTGATTAGTTTTTTTCTTGTGTTCTGTCTTTTGACTGTCATTGCATTTATTTCTCTTAGGACTCTGCTTTTCTGTCCCTCGTGTCTTGTAGTTTCTTCGTATTTCTGATCAGCTCCATTCATGTTTATTAGTTTACCACTCTCTGCCACATCCATCAGTGTGCAATTAGCTCATTTAGTCCACCTGTGCCTGCTCATCTTACTGTTGTCACCACTCCTGTTGGACGTTGTCCCCCTGCTGGATTGTTCCATATCTTCTATGTACCTTTGAAGATAGACCTTAAATGCTGAGAAATCCTAAAATAAAGCAAACACCAGACCAAAGTCCCAAAGATTATAACCAGGGGTGGGTAGAGTGGCCAAAAATTGTTCTCAAGTAGAAGCAAAAAGTAGCCATCCAAAAAACTACTTAAGAGAAAAAAATGTATTTGTTAAACAGACTATTTGGGTACTGAGTAACTGTTTGATCAAATAGCATCTGATTTAATTTGTGAAAATTATTTTATTAGATGGAAAGTTATGTTCAAATTCCTATGGTTTAAAGAACAAAACAAAAAGTTTGTAAAAATAACTAAATAATGGAATAACAAATTAAGAAGAAAAACATTTCTCATTCCAAATTATTCACAACCTAAAACTTTTGAAACCAATACTTACAATAGGTCATGTATATATGTTAGAACAGTACAAAGTACTTCCATTGAAAATATATACTGTTTACTAAATATATATTCAACCCACCTCTAGTCACTTCATTCAGTGAAGTGACTAGAGGTGGGTAGAATGTCCAGAACTTGTTCTCAAGAAAGGGTGGTGTTACTTCACAATAATGTTAGTCAAGTAAAAGTAAAAAAGTACGATGCAGTAAAACTGCTCGTAGAAGCAAACGTTTAGCTATTTTAATTTGTACACTTCATATGATTATTTTCTTCAAAAACAAGATCTATGCATATATGTATATTATTACAATAATTTGTTTTGTATTTTATTTTTAATGTGAATCAGTTAGTGATTTTATTAATGTTTTTGTTTCTCCTCTAGTTCTCACTGAAAACAACAGGAGTGTACAAGGCCACCATCAGTGACGACAGAGGAAAAGATATGAGCCAAATTGACATATCTGGAAAAAGTAGGGAGATTTTCATGCTTCATTAATTCTAAATGTGCAAAGTAATAATTGTGTGTACAGCAGCCTTATTTTCTGAATGCATATAAATGGAATAAAGAGGTCTACAGAAAGTATAAGCCAAACAGATAGCTTAGAGGAAGATAAAAACAAAATCTATGGGAACACCAGCAAAACTCTTACTGAGCTGCAAGCTTGAAAAATCTAAAGAATCTAGAAATTGTTTTTCTGTTCAAGGTTGTTTGAAATAAGTTGACGTTGCTGCTCTTCTTGTTTCTACTGCTGTGTGAACCTTGCAAACAGATCTAGGCTTCAGCGTACTTAAAACTATCTTTCATACCTCCTGTTTCAAATGTTATTCATTATTTATTGATACAATAAAAAAAATTTAAGATGCAACACAAAAAGCAAAAGTACTCAGCACCTCAGCCTATTATAGGAAGCTTATACATTATTTATAATAGTGTGGAACTTGTAATCATTGTATAATACAGTTATTAAAGGAAGTGAAAATTTCAGTCGAGTATTTTTGGATCCTCAAGAGGGCAGCAATGTGTCTTTTAGTCTTGCCATTTGCCCTTACTCCTTGTTCATCTGCTTCTCTTCTAGCCTTTGACGAAACCATAAACAAGCTGAGCCAACTGGCTGGTAGGTATCTGAACCCTGTTTACTCACACCTAAACACCACACAAATTACTCATCTCACAAATACACATTAAAAAGAAGTAGTAAACATAAGTTGGATCATTCAGCATGATAAATTTACACCACAGTGATATCTGATTTGGTAGATGCATCACTAGGTTGATATTTTTCTGCTCTAAAATCCTGCACACTACTGAACACACACATGCACACACTCATCAGAGTGTGGCAGAAGTTGCCATGCAGGAAGCATTTGGCCATCATGTCATCAAGTGATAAAATAACCTTAAAATTCCTCTGCACTGTCACAGTGACACTGTAGAGGAGCATCATACTCCTATTTTAAGCAACATTCACTTGACAGCTCTGCAACTGCTGCTGTTGCAGGAGTAGAGGAGGGTTCATTACAGTGATAATAGGAAACTGTGGTGATGTGACCAGGTGGATGACACACTTGTCATGTGTAGCTGACAAATTGCACACAGACATGGCGTAGTATAAAAGAGCCTTTTTGTGTGTAATGGCTTCAAAAAAAGCGGATAAAGCCTCTCAGCGCTGCAGTGGTTCACTGAATGCAGCATAGTCTGCTACCCTAAATGTCCCCCTTTCTTCATTAGTGCAATTTCACTCTCAGAGCTGGACAGAGGTTAAGCAGAAAAGGAAACCCTTAGAGTGAATACCAAAACCTTTTTGGTTCAGGAAAGATAAATGATGTGTCTCTCAAAAGTCATGTTGTTCAGCAGCTGATGGTAAAACATGATTTTGATTACAAATTTGCACCATCACCTTCTTTAGGAGCCAGCGCTGCAGAACTGGTTATTAAGTGCACTGCAACAGGCATTCAGCTCCAGTGCCACATGAAGTATTATACCTCTGAGATGAACATCAGCTGGTATCACAGGTAAGGAATGTCATTTGTAAGACTATTAACAATCCAAGTATGTGCAACAAGTCATGTAAGAAGTTCAGATATACTCTATGAGAAAGTTTTTAAGTAAGCAGGATCTCATCAACACACTGACCAGAAAGGTAATTATTTAGCTTTTGTCATATGTTAAACAGCAAGAACAGCAAGCCAAATAAATCTTGTCATGGCCATTAACACGTACTTCCATTAACCCTTTTTCTTGCGCTACAATTTATTTTCCTGTTTTGTGACAGATATCACACCCCTATTATTTTTCATAAACTGCAGAGCTCCCTGTAGTTAAAGGCAATTTTACACCAGAGATTGTAAAATGCAGGAGGAGAATGTTGCACAAAAAGCAGGCAGAATGAAATAGGACATGAAAATACAATAACAGAAAAGCCGAAGATGAATGGGAGGATGAAAAGTAATGCAGATTAGCTTTTTACGGCATTCTTTTGTGAGTTTTAAAGATTAACACGTGCTTTACCTCTATGTTTGATGATGCATTAATTTACAAAATACTAAACACACATCTACACTAACTTATGCTCTGTACTCCTTTTCTCAGTGAACACAAACTTACACACAGCGACAAGACTGTGATTGGAGGAACACCCGCCATGGCAACAATGGAGGTATGATTGTATCCTGTGGTGTGCTGAACCTCATGTAATTATAAGGTGGATCATACCTACATAATCACCTAAAACCACCTACAAAGTCTTCAATGTGCCAGAGAAACAATTACCCATCAAGGATATTTACAATTTACAGTGCCTTGCAAATGTATTCTTACGTTTTAAACTTTTTTTCACTTTTTACCCATAAAGTTTGATGCATTTTATTAAGATTTTATGTGAAAGACCAACACAAAGCCATGATAGAGTATTATGGCCATTATAGATAGAAAGCAAAAGAAAGGAAAAAAAAAAAGTTTTGGGGACACGGAGGAGTACATTTCCTCCAAAAAACGTTTAAATTTCTAGATTAATTTAACATATTATATATATAAGAAAAAACTTATACCTTTTAAGAAAATGTATAATTTTCCATGATTAAAGGCATAAATTTAGATATTAAAACTAAGATATTTTCTGGCATTGTAGTCAGAAATTTGCAAGAAACGAACTCAGAATTTTACTAAGATAATAAAGTGAGATATTTGTGACAAAAAAATGCCTGATGTCTTCTAAGATTGAAGTGGTAAATCATCTGGATTTTTTTCCAAAGTGTAAGTGTAAGATCTTTTCCTGTATCAGAATGACATCTGCTAGGTGTAAATTTCGCCATGAAAGCTTTAAACGGGTTCAAGAGCACACCCCTGACAGTGAGGAAGGAGCTGCAACATGGCTGCATCGGGTCTGTACCCAGGAGATGTTCTGATACAGGAGAGGAGCCTGGATGTACATCTCCTTAATTTAACAACTTGCTGGACTTCTGGCAATTTTTTACTTTATAATGTCAGAGAGTATCTTAGTTTCAATATGGTAATTTATGCCTATTTCCATGGTTTATTTAATCAGGGAAAATTGTAAAAATTTTTTTGCAAAGTTAGGACTTTTTGGCATTTCAAAATATCCAATATCTATCTCGTAAATATGTGACATTAATCTAGAAATGTCTGAGTTTTTATTTTTTTTTTATTTTTATTTTGTGGCACTAGTGGCCTTTAAGTTGACCGACAGGAAATGTGGTGGGGAGAGAGTGAGGGGAAGACATGCAGCCAAGGTGAATGGGCCAGGATCCCGTACTGGCTGCATCGAGGACTGTAGCTTCCGTATATGGCTGGCATGCTTTGCCCTGCGCCACTACTATGCCCAGATATATTTAAGTTTTTTGCTGGAAATGTACTCCTCATTGGCCATATAATTTTTGAACTTTTATCTACAATGGCCCTAATACACGTACAAACCAGTGCTACGAAGTGGAATAAAAATTGTATATGATTTTCTGTTACACAAAAAATGTGAAAAGTAGAAAAGTGTGACATGCATATGTATCCTTCACCTTAACCCTAATACCTCAAAACAAAATCATCCACAACCAACTGCCTTAATTAGCCACCTAATTCGTAATAGAGTCAATCTGTGTGTAACTAAATCTAAAGCCAAGTTTAAATACAGCTGTTGTGTGAAGATCTCAAAGCCTAGAAAACATTGGGGAACAAACAGTTCTCAACATCATGAAGACCAAGGGTACACAGGTCAGGGATAGTTTATATAACAAAATTGTATACTTAGACATTTCACTGAGCACAGTTGAATTTATTATCTGAAACTGGAAACAGTATGGCATAACTCAAAACCTACGAAGACATGGCTGTCCATCTAAACTGACAGCACGGGCAAGGAAAGCAATTAAGCAGAGAAGCAGGATGCCTATGGTAACTCTGAAGGAGCAGCAGAGATCCACAGCTCAGATGGGAGAATCTACTGACAGAACGTTTTTGCACTCCACAAATGTGGAGTTATGAAATACTGGCCTTTAAAAGCAATAAGAAGTCTCATTTGAAGTTTGCTACAAGTCACATAGAGGGCACAGCAAACATGTAGAATGTGCTCTGATCAAATAAGACCATAATTTGGTGTTTTGCATTCATGCACAAAACTAACATTGCTCATCACCCTGAACACACCATCACCACAATGAAGCATGGTGTCGGCTGCATTATGCTGTGGGGATGCATTTCTTGAGCAGGGACATTGAAGCTGATCAGGTGTGATGAGAATATACATGTACCTAAATACTGGGGGTCTGAGGAGAGGAGATGGTTGGTGCATGTAGAGCTTTTGTGTCAGAGTGTGATGTGGATGATTTGGTGGAAGCTGCTTTTCAAACCTATCTGTGGCAAGTCTTAAGCATCACCGTTTACAGATGCTCTTTATCCATGCCATGACTGAGTTATTTGGTAGAGAAGAATTAGCAAAAATGACTCTATCAAACTGACATACCCCAAGAGACATGCAGCTGTTCTTGCAGTAAAACTTAGTTTTACAAAGTACTGATTTGAAGGTGAAGAGAGGCTGAACACAAATGCATGCCACACGTTTTAGATTTTTATTATTTTTTTTAGGTTGAAAATTGTATATTCTTTTCCTTTCACTTTACATTTATGTACTTGTTGGACATTCTTGTCTTTTCTATCACGTATAATTAATAAAAAACACGTTGAAATTCCTGACTGTAACAAGACAAAATGTGAAAAGAATTTAATTAAATTCAATTCAGTTTATTTATATAGCGTCAATTCACAACACATGTCATCTCAAGGCACTTCACAAAAGTCAGGTACATACATTCCAAATGAAAAATAAAATTCAAAATTAAAGGGTTTGAAAACTTATGCAAGGCACTGTAGATGTTAAAGTTAATAAAACTAGTTCAACAAAGCTGCAACTTTATCCTTTTTGTCAGTAAATGTTAGAGCAATAATTAATGGATATTTTGAGGCTATGAGGTTGTAAACACTGTGCAGATGAGGTTGTAGATCACATTGTTGAGCAGATTCACTAATTCACAGGTAATTGAGCCCATGGAGAAGGATAAAGGAGCCTACTCCATCGTAATCACCAACTCAGAAAGCTCCCATAAACGAACCCTGGATCTCAGTGGCGATGGTCAGTGACTTTCCTCTCTCACCTTTAGTTTTTACTAGATCAGTGACCAGAAAAAATGCAATAGCTTTATTTATATGTCTTTCAAGGACATCAGTTTGTATGCTTGAACTTTCAAGTGCTACTCCAATCATAGACAAGAATGCACGAGTATAAAACAGTCTCCAACCCTTAAGGCCTGAAACTCACTGCAAAAAAAGATAAAAAGTTTGTTGTTTACTCCTTTACAAAAAAGGGCAGCAGCTGGAATTCATGATGGCTGCAATCCTATATGTCTACTTTCAGAATGTCTCTGTATGACATCTGTGTCTTTCAATATTTGCACTATCCTCCTCTACAGTTATACTTTGAAAGATACTGAACAAATGCATTACACCCATGTTGCGTTATTTCTCTCCTGTCCCCACTGCTGCAGTTTAAAAGATAGTGCTGAGTATCTTGATTTTATGAAGATTGATTTTTTTGCAGTAAATTGCTCTGAAACAATACAAAGGAGGCATCAGTGTTGTGAACAGTGGCATTGACTGTCAGCTCTTGTGTTTTGCAGTGTATGAGAAGGCATATGCTGAGTTCCAGAAGCTCAAGTAAGATGACACACTGATGGCTGTTCTTTACTTTTGCCTTAAGGTGTATATTTAGTAACAGTTTCCTTCAAATTTGGCTTGTAGGTTTCACATTCAGGTTTCAGTTGCTCAATCTAATGAATTCCCTGGATAATTTACAGTCAAGCACAAAAAACACAAAAATCCCTTTTAATCCTTGTAATGCAGAAAGTTCACTTGTATTTTTCACTGAAACTTTTAATAGGATTTACCTTCTAGAAATAATATCTTTCAGAAATTTGTTGATTTCCTTTTGCTGTTGGAGTGTATTTGGGAGTTGAACTTTGAGGCAATGGTAACTGAAACTGTATAACAAAAATTAGCTCTTATCATATAGTGTTTGTCTTGTAAGTATAGCATTTTAAAATTCCTTGTATAGGCAGCACAACTATGACTGTATTTGATACAGGATTTATGATATCAAATAGAAATCTAAACATTTAATACTTAGAAACTTTTAGAAATCCTCGTTCCATCCATCCATCCATCCCTCCATGACTATTTGTAGTATATTTGTGAAACAGTAATATTTAATAAATTAGAATGTGTGTTCCAATGACGATTGTTTGTCAGTAAATGTTAGAGAGTATTTCTGAATACAACAATCTTTACGTAGGTGTAAAACATACCTTTCAAAAAGCCCACATTTCTCTATTAAAAAAAGTTATATAAAGTGTTTTCATTAGCTGTAAGCAAAACCTCCTCTTAATTAATAGAAATTAACACTTGGAAACATCTGTTTTATGTGCAGTTAATAGATATAATGCATTTAATTTACTGAGCTAAGTTACTAAAATAAATTACCATTTCAACAATATTGTCATTTACTGAGTGGGTCTGTATACAGTGCGGCCCAACCATCAACAGGGCTAAACTAACCTTATGATATTTTTTAAGCCAGATCAATGTTTTGCATTATTTGATGAACTGTAGTCATTCTACTTCAAGCTTCCTGCAGATAACAGAGCTCTTTAAACTAAATCCAAGTCCAGCCACCCTATGATAGAAGCTCATGTCAGTCAGTTTCATCTGGGATCTCATTCTTTGTCATGATTCAATAAGATACATCAATAAATCAAGAGCTTCACTTTTTGACTCATATTCTTAATTTACCAGGAGAGGCAGGAGCAGCACCCAAATTAGTGACTTCAATCATCTCCCGCTTCATCCTGTCATCACTAAAAGAAAATACACCAAGATACCTGAACCTCTCCTCTTGAGGGAAGACTAAAACTGGCATGGGGGGAGCAATCCACCTTTTTTGACAACCAACACCTGAGACATGGAGGCAATGACTCTCATCCTGGGTGTTTCATACTTGGCTATAAATTGCTATATGCCAAAGGTGGGGAACTCCTGTCCTCAAGGGCCAATGTCCTGCAATTTTTACTTGTCTCTGGTCCAACACACATGAATCAAATTGTTGAATAACCTCCTCAGTATGCATTCAAGTTCTGTACATTTGATTGAGGTGTGTTGAAGCAGTGATGCATCTAAAGAATGCAGCACACCAGCACTGTGAGGACTGAAGTTGCCCACCTCTGTTTTAAAAGATGCTCCCTTGAAATGGCAAACCTGTATGAGCCCAGCTTAAACTTGAAACAGGCTCAACTTTGTGCAGAGAATGAGTGCATCCACAAGGCTCCTCCTAAAACCAAGGCGTAACAATGTATAAAAGCCTCTTTTCTAAAACCCTTGAGTAACATTTCCCAAGCTAAGTGTGAACACTCTCTGATCACTTTCCTAAAAATTGGAAACACCACCCCACTCTGCCAATTGACATGTGCTTTCCCAGTCCACAAGTGGCACCCTACCACCAGGGAACTGAGGAACTATCTCATCAACCTCTTCCATGTTGATGGATAGTCCTTGCTCCAAGAATTTAGCCTTTGCCTGCAGCAGTTCAGCCTCAAAAGCATACAGAACCTGAGATGAATGGAGTTAAATTTGTATAACCCTAATGAAATCTAAAAAGCGTAAGTAGACTGTACTCAACAATTAAACGAAGGGAAACTATAATAATAATAATAGTAACAATACTAATGATAATAATAATACGTTTAAGATTTCAAAAGGTTCACTCCCTTTCTGGGAACTACTCTAGTATAATATTATCCAAAATAGGAACCAAGGGTTATAAATAGAATCAGTCACAAAACTGGGATCCTGTGTGGACCTTTGTCTAATTTAGTATCTCATGATTTTTGGACATCGACTTAAAAAAGAAAAAAGTGAGAAAAACAGTAAAAGCCCGAGTGCTCACCTGCATGCAGAGTAGAGATCATCCACATCCCATTTCTAATTAAAATTCAAAGAGAGACATTTATCAACAGATTTTACAAACACATTGAAACAAGTGACACCCTGCTGCCCTTTTGATTGAGCATCAACATGCCAAGAGCAGAATAGAGTTCTTCCTGCCATCTGGTCCGGTAGCTGACCTCTAGCCCTGCCATGCTGCTCCAACAGCCCCATACCAAATAAATCTTTTTTTCCAAGTGAAAGGTTTAGAAATCTTCTAAACAGTGTAATAGGATTTGGCAGCACACCCAGATTTCCTTCTGACAAACCATCTGACCACCGCAAGTTAATCAGCAATAGAAAAGATCGTGCCTGCTCTCAAAAACAGAGCCAGAAATGGAGATGCAGACATTTGGTGGTTATATTTTTGTGTTATTTGGTACATTTTAATTTGAAGTTTTTTACCAAGGTGTAAATATTAGCAGTGTTCTTTCTTTTATAAAATATCTAACTTTATTTGTATTTCAGGGCTGAGGCATATGCTGAAAAGAGTGAGTTCAACCCTTTTACTGCTGCAGCTTTTTATTTCAATTACTCTGTATTTTTAAATAAAAAAATAGAGTGATAATGTTAACAATGGTTTGTTTTCAGACCGTGGAAAAGTTGTGGGAGGTCTGCCTGATGTTGTCACCATAATGGAAAAGAAAGTGAGTGTCTATATGTGTTTAGATATCTGGAATCTATAGCACTGCAGGCACACATCTAATAAATCACCCCTTTTTCTTTTATAGACCCTAAGTTTAACATGTACAGTCTGCGGAGACCCCAAACCTCAGGTGTCATGGCTGAAGAACGGTGCAGAAGTTGAACCTGATGACCAGGTATATGACCTGACACTTGACAAACAAAAAGATCCAATTATATTTCACAACCTGCCCTTAATTTAACATGCTTGACTGCAGCACTTAATGAAACAATCATGTAAACCCAGTCAACCACCATTTGTGCTTTTATCTGATTCCTGAAAATGAAATAATACAGCAACATCAGTGTTTCTTGCTTTGACCAATCAATGTAAAAATCCAACACAACAGCAGCAGGACTTTTATTTTGACCAGTGGCATGAAACAAGTCCATGCAACTGTAGGGCGTGATGTAGTGAGCCTAACTACTTTTAAAGGTTGTCCAGCCATTGTGGCATCACAAATACAGCTACTTGCTCAGAATCCCATTTTGCTACAGCTAGCAGCACATTGAAAACTGTATTACTGTTGTTGTTTTCAACAAAAGCACCTAAACATCTGCAATTGAGATTAGGCAGCATGTGTTTGTGGAAGGTGTTTAATTCTGAAAAATATATCCAAAAACTGAAACTGTGATGTTTCTTCTCAAGTTCTGAAACTCAAACATAAATCTGCTGACATTAACGATTTTGTCGCAATCTTGCAACCCTGGCTGTTGTGAGTGTTGACAAATACAGAGAAGGTTGTGGCTCTAGTTAAGTATTTTTTACAACAAAAAAGGATATGCTTAATGTTGAATGGGTGTGTGGTGCAAATGAAATGCACATAGATAACCTTTAAAAGGCATATACACTACATTGCCAAAAGTATTTTGTCTACCTTTACTTGTAGATGAACTTTGATGACATCCTATTTTTAATCTATTAGGGCGAATTTGTTGATGGACCCACAATTGCTGGCAATAGCAACTCTAACTATTCTGTAAACATCTTCCACAAGGTTTAGGAATGTGTTCATAGTTAAATGAGAAAACCAGAATTGCAGCCTCTGCTGTTCAAGTATGTTGAGGTCAGGACTCTGTGCTGGCCAGTCAAGTTTCTCTACACCACACTTTATACACATGCAGCCATGGAAGTGATTGTACAATTGGAATTCATTAATTTGGTTATGTGATCCAATACGTTTTGCAATATAGAGTGTCAATATTTTTACAACTTTTCCTTTCAATTTGTCTTCAGACATGTAGCTCATGATGTTCATATTTACATGACCAAAATCAAGAAATACTTCAAAAGTGAGGTTAAGGCAGCAGAGACAAAGGTTGCTGACGAGTAATGAGATTGTAGCTGAAAAATCAACATAGTTAATGCATATCACAATGTCCAAGACACAAGTAGTGATAGTAAAGTCTCCGGCTCTAACTTGAATCCATAAAAGGAAGATTTATTTGCGATATATCTAGTAAGGATGAGTAAGTTCATCGAAATGTTGTATGAGAGCAGTAGCTTGGAGACCTAACAAACTGGTGCCATATGGAGGCTTTTAAAAGCATTCTGTCAGAAGCCTAGTATGCATGAAATTCACCACAGTAGCAAATGGCAAATTGCAATACACACAAACTTTGCTCCAGTTCTTATCAGCATTGTTATTCTAATGTGTAATTCTAGTGTGTCATTAGAATAGCCAACATTATATTGATGAACCTTTCAAAGATTGACGAATCTTTCATTATTCAATCTCACTTTTCTCCACATATTTAGTCCATGTTTTTTGTGAGGGTGTAGGTGTCAAACATTTTTTCTAAGGCACCGTCTATTATGCCACTTAAACTCTATAAGTCAGTCTATAGTTAATTTCAACACAACCAGTTGTTTGGCACTAATGTGATGGAATGAAGAGATGTTTTGTACTGAAGGAGGACATATAAAGAGCAAAAACTGCTGCTGTAGAAAGTCTTTTCTTACATGATAAGCATTTTGTTTGCAAAACAGCTTTGGTTACCTCCATGGTCGAGCTGTTTACTCCTTGCCTCAGCTATTTGTTGTAGCTCACAACAATAATAACTATTTGTTGTAGCGTAGGGACCCCTTTGGCAAGTTCCCCATAAAACAGTATTTTCTGAACCAAGAAAACAGTCTGAAACAGTAGAGAAAACAATAATTTTTCAGTGTGGATCAAGATTACATGTCAGCATCAATATCTCACTCCTTGTTTTGAAGGAAGATTTAGAAACAGACTTTTTGTCATCAAAAAAGTGTCTTAAAATCCCTTATCTGTTTTAAAAACCAAACGAAAGCCTGATTATGATTTATATATGTTTCGTACTTTCATGATTTATAGATTTTTAGGCTCCACAACATGGTATTCGCTCCTTAGTTGAGTCTTGTAGATGGATGTTTCTTTATGACCGTAATTAAAGGAAACAAAATATGTCAGTGGATTTTAGGTGAGATCTGTATTAAGAACAAAGTCTTTCATCAATAATAAAAAATCAATCTACAATACCTTATACCCATACATACCAACCAATGTAAGTTTATACAGTCGGTCTTGAATCGGTACACTCTCTTTGAACAGCATCCTGCGGCTCCTGACAGCTTTGAAGATTTAAGTTTGAGAATCTGTAGTCCAGGAGGAATTTCTCTGCAAGTTTTTCCTTTTCTTTATTCATTCTTGCCTCTGCTAATAATCCATGTATAACAAGAATTGCTATCCTTGGTGATATGTTTCTTGAACCCAAAGGGATGCTTCTCACGTAACTTGTTAGCTGAGATGCTGCAGAAGGTATGAAGATGAACAGAAAAACAAATAGAGATTTACATAGAGGAAGAGAATATTACTCTGAGCCCCGGAACAAAATAATTTAAGGAGTTTGAATGGATGTGAAATTAGTCAACTAATATAAAAATAAATGTCAATTTATCTATCCAGTGCATGTATATTAGAAATGCCAAAGAATTGCTCAGAGAAGATACAATTTGAAGTTTATTACTCTACTATGGGCTCAAAATAAAGAAAAGTTTAAATCTAACATGAAATACAACCTATTCCGAGTGGTAAATGGTTAACTTCATGTGCTACCCATCTCACATTTTTAACCTTTGATTTCTTTTTTCATCTTCTTTGCAGTATGTGGTTTCTATAGACCAGGGTAAGTTTGCTAGTCTGACAATCAAAGGTGTTTCCATGGAGAATTCTGGGAGATATACGATGATTGTCCAGAACAAATATGGAGGGGAATCTGTGGATATAGTGGTGAGTGTCTCTGCTGTAAACCACAAATGACTGGATTTACTCAAAGCTATGACATTTCACTGACCATCTGTGGCCACTTTATTGCCTGAAAGTGGGATATATAAATATATATTTATATATATATATTGTCAAAGCTTTTTGATATTTTGACAGAAACTTCAAAGGCTCAAAATGATTTCTTTTAGTACCTTTTGCTTGAAAGCTGAATGCATTTGGTACTCCACCTTAAGTTAGAAAAATGCATGAATTTCAATGTTTTACAGTTTTGCAGTACTGTTGCCGCTTCTCTCTCCAGGTCAGTGTGTACCGCCACGGTGAGAAAATCCCTGAAGCAAAACCAGCTCTGACCCCTAAAACGATCATCCCTCCTAAACTCCCCATCGAGATCCCTCAGCCCAAGACCCAGCCTGCCCCCTCTGGATCTAGTCCTGCCCCCCCTGCTTCAAGTCCCGCTGCTCCAAAGGCAGCCCCGGGGAGAGGGATAAAGAGTCCCACTCCTTCTCGGAGAAAGTAAAAAGCATGATAGCCACAAATGAGAAGGGAGCATATTCACGCACCACTGCACATATAGACCACACATAGAAGCTTTCAATGGTCATCTCTATCTGGTATGAAATGGAGCTGAATCATTTGCAATTAAATTAAGAGTCCAGAAAACCTTGATAAGTAAAATAAGTCTTTTGATTGTAAGACGATGCAACCTATTCAGTCTCTTTTAAGGTATATTTTATCAAAACAACAAAAATGTGTATAAGTGAACAGAGTGGGATAAGTAAATTGTTCATATCTGGAAAAGTCAGATTTAGAAATTGAAAGTAACTGAAATGAAATAAAGCTGGAAGTTCAAGAGTGAGTAAATTGTGTTCCATTGGATCTGTGTCAGTCTATTTTCAGTTCAACATCCGTCCATCCATCCATCCATCCATCCATCCATCCATCCATCCATCCATCCATCCATCCTGTTTATTCTGAGATTACTTAGCCAACAGAGGAAAAGAACCACAAGTTTATCCAATTAAATACATAATATTAATATAGGAACTGGTTATACGTATAATGCAAAATTCTTAAAAAAACTGCCACACAAACACAATTTGTTTCAAAATCTTAAAATACCATATAAGAAGATAACATCACATTTTACTACCAACAAGGTGGTTTCTGAAGAGCTTTCTGCAGAACCCTTTGCATGTACCATTTAACAATGAAAAAAATCTAGACCCTGGGTCAGGTCTTTGCTGGATTTTATCGTATTTGTTCATGACATGACATTCAGAAAGTGATATTTGCTATACATAGGCAGGCCTCCGTCCTCTTTTTTTTGCCTATGGCTTGGACAGTGTTCCGTAAAAAAGACAGTTTTGGACAGTTTTCCTTAAAAAGTGAACAGAAGACTTCTGAAATAAAACAACCCGTCAAAATCTAATTATCAAGACTACGTCAGTTAACTACAGCAAACTTAGTAGTCTGGGTTTTTTTCTGAGGGTGGTAGTAGAGCTACATGGCAAAATAGGAATCTACCCAGCTAACTCTGAGAGCAAGTAAGGTAAAGCACACTTTAGTCAAAACTCTAAAGAGTAGAGAAAAGTTTGCAAGGGAAACGAGGTGGTAAAAATGGCAGTTATTAGACTCTCTTGGGAAAAAAAAAGAATAATTATTTTGTTTATTATTTTGAGATTAAAGTCAGAATGTTGATAAAAAAAAAAGTGGAATTGATGAAAAGAAAAAAGTGGAAAACTTCTATCAACAATAAATTTAAAATGACTCTGGCACAAAGATATCTGACAATCATGCCTTTTGTAAATTAGCTATTACTTTAGAATAGGATTTTATAGCAAAAGAGAAACTTTCTCTCTCAGCATATAAACATTCTGTGGACGCACACCCTTAGTCAGGCTATCCCGACGTATATCAAATCCACTTGGAAAGAATAAAGCAGTTTCTGCATTTTCCTCATTCTTTAACCTGTTAAGCCCTAAGTGGTTTTAGAGCATCTTCTGCCTGAAATTACATACCTTAAATAAATCAAGTATAGCTCCACAGTTATAAGGCCTACATGCAAACTTCTGGTACCTGTGTAAAGGTAAGACATAAAATAATATTTTCCCAGTGGAAACACTATTGTAACGGTTACCGTGTCAGATTTATTTGTGATTAAACAAAGAAAAAATAAACATTTTTGAGCTTTTTTCTAGATGAAAATTGCAAAACACTATGTAAATCCTTTGGAATTCCATGGAGAACCCCCGGGATCCATTCATCCACATCTTCACTATAATTGCAGCAAATTTGGCCAGAATAAGTTGAAGCATGTATGTTCAACAAAAGTTTTAGAGGGCAATGTGCCAGGCGGAAATGCCAGTTAGGCAAAGGGTGCCAGAACTTTCCCAAATGTGTTTTTTACCTCATAAAAAGGAAATAAAAGGGAATCTGGTCAAATAAAAGTGCTGATTTCCATTGTAGGAGTCCTTCTGCATATGACATAGCCTTTAGGTATGACAAATACCCTGTGTAACATCAAAATGTACAGTTGCAAACATAACTGGAAGCTAGCGAGGTAGTGTGCAAGCTAGCAGCTGGCAGACAACAACTAGCAGACTGTAATGTGCAAGCAAATTACATCACCAAAAAAGGTGCTAGAAAGACAGGTTATGCCTTGTTAGAAAGGTGAGTGTCTCTAGTTTGTTATGATATGAGACATGTGGGGGTGCTGCAAAGAGAAAGGTGCTTTTTGTACCATTTTGTTTACAGAGTCAGCAATGTCTGAGGGACCTGAAAATGTCATCGCCTGTGTTTACTAAACTAAAAGGTATTTGTACAAAACCCATTTGGGGAATTGTTTTATGATGATTAAAGCCTCCTCTTACGATATATTTAAGAAGAAAAAAATTGGTGGAGTTTTGCCTAGTTTTATAGACCGCCAAAAAGGGGCGTGGCCTAGTGGGCCTGTCGGGCTAAGTGTTATTACCACATTATTCTTCAAAAAATATATATGTATTTTTTACTAATAACCATTTTGACCCTAATACTCATTTGCATAAAAAGGATTGCAGAACAGGAAGCTAAATGTATCATTGTGGATGACCATCCCATAACAGTTGTTGAGAATATAGGTTTTCACCAGAACCATAGTTTATGCTTCCCTTTCAACACCACATACGCCAACACAGCTCTACCCAAGCTGGAAATAAACAGAAAATAATTTTTGTCACCTGCGGAGTATGTTATCTGATGTAGCTCCCATTGTCTTTACAACAGACATTTGGAGCTCAGAGATTTGAGTGATGTCACTCCTATCCTCACGGCAGCCTAGATAGATTATTTATTGATCGCATTCAAGCTCTGCTGCACACAAAGCAGTGCTGTTGTTCTCACAGTGCAGGGGATATAAGCAAGCTGCTGAGGTTATGCTGAACAGATGGGAAATCGACAAAGAGCAGGTCCATGTCATTTTACTTGATAACGCAAGAAATATGAAAAAGGTGAAGGATGATATAAAGATTCCAAACATTGGTTGCATACAAACATTGGTTGCATAATGCACAGGAACCACCGTGAGGAAGACAATTGGTTCTTTCTTCAAACTTCAATAGAATTACTAAGACATCAGTCATAAACATGATGTTACATTGATTCTGATGACTTTGTGAGTACATGTACCTGTGCTAGAAAAAAAAAATGGTATCAAATTGAGACTCAGTGTCAGCAAAGGCTTAATATTAAGTTTTTTATTTATTCATACTTTATTTATTAAGAAAGAACTGTCCCAAAATTGAAAATCTCATTTACAAGGGTGTCTTGGGCAATATGACAGAAATAAAATACAACACACATACAAATGTTACACATTATACAACTTTACAGATCACTAAAATAGAACCAAAAGCAAAACTAAAACTAGTTGAATGACATATTCAATAGAGTAATCAAAAATTAATCAGTCAAAATAGTTGCATCCAGATATTTGACTATTTAAAATGTTTAATAATTATTCAAACACTCTATGAAACAAATTCCTTCTACGGTAGCTGATTTTGGAGCCTCAGGGGCAGAATGTTTTAATATATTTTCCCAGCTCACCATGAACCTTTGCCGTGTTAGATATGAAGGAAGAAGGCCAAGAATAGCTTTATAAATGAGGATATGACACTGGTTTGATCTTCACTCTGACAAAGCAGACTATTCAACACAACAGTTTCTCATAGATTGAGTCTAACTTAACGCTCCGTGCTAGATGTGTCAACACAATTTAAGCTCTGTATTCAGACATACATATACAGTACATCTCCAAAATCAAACAAACATCTAAAAGTAGCAGCCATACGTTTTTTTCTTAGCCTCAAAAGAAAGACAAGACTTAATTCAGAAGATAAGTTTTCACTCCAACTTCTGCAGTCTGACATGAAACTTGAAGGAGAGAGAAGCATCAATTAAAATTCTGCTGTATTTGTCTGAAAGTAATTCAATTGCCGAAACAACAAAAGTGTTGACAGATGGAAGATTAAGAGACTTTAATTTTGCAATGGAAATTACCTGATTTTTGTTTTAGCAATCAAAACTAGACTGAAGCTTGCAAAGAGCCTGATGTGGTGTGGATCCAATATGATAACAATCTGCATGAAAATGCAAAATACAGGTTTGATACTATATAAAATGAACAAGAATGATCCCAGGAGAACGCCTTTGGTTACATGAAGGAAGCTAGAGGAGTTGCCTTTAGCTTTCAGTTAGATTTCTTTTTCGAAAGATAATTTTCAAATCACCCACAAACTAAACAGTGATGCTTACTGTCACGATTAAACCATCAATTACTATAAAGACTTTAGAAATCAAATCTGTATCCAGACAAAAAATATTGACTGGGGCATCTGTTTTGATAACACATTTAAATGTTTTACATCCTTCACCTCTAATGCTGGTGGACAAACCAACAAGACCATTGTAACTTTCAGAACCACTGTCTTTAACAAAATCTGTGTTTATGCTGTGCTGTTGTTGAAACACAGGTGAACTGGGTCATACAGAGCAATATATTTCCTTCCTGTGATTTTATGGCTGCAAACATATGCCGACGTCCTGTTTAACGGCACCATAATTAGATGCTGAACATGCTAAAGACGAGCTGCCAATGACAAAGCATGCTGCGCTTTAGAGTGAGACTGACATTGCAGTCAGTAAAAACATTCATAATCAAATTAATATTAATTCTGCATGGCCCGTTATATTTTTAGAAATTCTGTGTACATTCTACTCTATAGTCAACATGAATTATGTACTGCACTTGTGTTCTTCATCTAAATGGAGGTAGTGACACAACATAAGTAGTAAGGTTTAAAGGACTTGTGCTGGAGTGCAGGAGGTGGTGATGGCAAAGCTGATGGAAGAGATAGCTGATGAGATTTGTGGTTCATTAAAGCTGATGAGAAGTGCAAACAGGGGAGAGCTGGAATAGGTGGAGGGTAAAGTGATTGTTTCTGTGTTTGCTGTTGCTAATAAAAGACAGAGATTACACTTTGCCCAGCCTGTTTACTCATTCTGTCAGTGGGAAAGAGATTGAGAACAAGAGACAAGTTGGGTGAATAAAGTAGAGATCGAAAGAGACGATAGCAAGACTGAGGTTTATGGTCCTTGGCATTACTTCTCCTGTCGAGTTGCTGATGTTTCTGCTCTGGCAGTATGAGACATGCTTTGGCATGCTTGTTAACAACTTGAGAATGAGCTGAGAGAAAGGAGAGAGCGTTAGCAAATGGAAAACTGGGATAGTTGTGAATTCATTTTTTTTTGCCAGTGTTGTTTTTGACTAGAAAAACCTAAGCATGTCATAAGAAAAGAATGCAGGCAGAGCTTGAGTGAGAGCTGAATGCAGATAATACAGTGTCGTGTGTGGCAGCAAAAGAGTTAGGAGGCTCAACCCAAAAGCAGTGTTTGTTTGCAAGATCTGGTGGGAGGGAAAGAGACACGCGGATCTGAATCATCTTGATGTTTTGCTGATCATCTGCTGTAAGATCTTTTCCTTGACTTTTTAATTAATTTTCACATTTTTAATCAACATAATTGTGGCCACTCCACATGTTGCCATGGCAACGAACTTTTAAAATTCAATAAAGTCGGGTAATGACTGTGAAATACACATCCGGTTCACGAAAACATGCATACATACAAACCCACCAAAGGAAACACACATTAACACGCTGTTTTTCTATTACACTGCACACACACATACACACATGCACACACAGGCACACACATACACACTCACTTATATACTGTAGATGAGTGCTATCTAAATGGAATAGCTAGCCAATACTGATAGCATGAAATTGTGTTTCCAAATATAACACCGTGTCATTGGAGTGTGTTAGTGTGCATGTGTGTGTCACAAAACCAAACGAAAGAAAATGGTTCACTAGAGTCCACCACATGGGGGCACTATGGGAGCACAGATACACATTCAAATATAGTAACTCAGGCACATGTACATTTGTTCACACACACATGCACACACACACACACACACACACGCACACACACACACACACACTTTTCCTAATTAAAGCCAGTTTAAACAATAAGATAAACTAAGAGCAGACATGCTCTTTTGTGGGTGTGTACTGACAACTACTGTTATTAAAATTCCACTGTTATCACACATACACGTGTGTTTATGTTACCCTACATACACACAGATGTCAGCACATAATTATACTCACGTGTTCATACAAGTATTTTCTAATATGCAATGTGCATTGTGGGTGTGATGATTGCCAATCTTGTCTTGATATCGGTTATAGCAAACTTTTCTCTCAAAGAGAGACGAGAAGGACCCATCTGATCATATGTGAAGAAAGAGGAAAACCAGACAACCATGAGAAAGGAGCACGTTATGCTAAAAGGTTGTGTTTTTTCAGTGCAGATTGTTATTAATGTTCATTGTTTGACTTAAAAAAATGGGCATCTATGGGAGAGAGGTAGGAAGCAAGGACAATGTTGAGAAAGGGGGAGAAAGAAGGTCAATATAGGGATCAGGAAGGGAGAAAAAAATAAAAGGGAATGGTATAAGAGCCAAACGAGGAATAGAAAAAGGAGTCATGAGCTGGACAGAAGAAAATAAAAAGGAATCATATTGGACTTTGAGACACAGAATTAAATGTATTAATAGTTATCTTTGGTGCATCCTGCTTGCAAATTATTGGTGGACATTTGCTTTTATCGAGGAAGGTGTGGAATTTATAGTCATCTAGTGGCAAACTTCAGAATGCAACCTGCATGTGAAGAGTTGTATGGCACCCATTAATATCATAGTGGTATAGTACAACAGATGTACTTTAGCCCTTTACATGATCTCTCTAACAATAACCAGTCAGTTATGACTTCATATCAGTAGCTTCATAAAATAAAGGAAGTGTCAACAGTTTTCTTATAACATGGAGTTGCATTTAGGTATTCTAAAGGGTGCCAACAAGTTGCAATATATTAATTTAAAAACATGTTTTATCCCTTAATAATCATTTATTAAAATTTTTTCAAACTCTCAAAAAAAGCAGAGAGAAATTTAGATTCAGCAGGTTGAATCACTGCAGCTGTACTACTGTGTTTCTCTTCAGGCCCTCGTTAAGGTTTTACAGAGAAATCAACAGAAAAATTATGAAATAATTTATAGTTGTGTGAGTTTAATAATAGTAGGCATGTTATTTGTCAAAACCTATTAGGTCTCCTGCTCAGAACCCATGTTAACTGGAAGGCTGGGTGTGCATCAGGTGGAAAATGACTCATCTAAACATGGAGGCAAGCTGAGTGTTCACATCTGCTTTATTTTCTGTGGGAGGACAACATGCTTCTTCTGCAGGAATGCCAGGTAGATCAGCTACTCACCAGCAACCCTGTAGCGTCCTATGACTCAGTGCAAATGTTGGATGTTTCAAAGTTGCAGACACCTGTCAGCATTGGGACTTAAACCAAGGACAGCACACCCACTTGCCATTCTGGACTGCAGTTTTAATGCACTTCTCTGCACCTGTGGGTCCTTATGCACATTAAATGAGGCACACAGTCAGCACTGTTTAATAAATAATTTTGTGAGTGAAAGAACGACAAGTATAGCTCCTAGAATAGCTATGTTGTTGTATTAAACATTTCCCAGAAATCATGCAAGCACATGTCCTAACAACCAAAGTTTATGACCGTGTGTATATGGTCAACATAGCCCCACTGCTAACCTCGCTAAGATTCTACAAAGCAATTTGTAATACATTTCGATTTTACCTATATGGTAAATGCAGATATTTATATTGGTACTTTATATATGCATCACTTTTTATTCTAACTCCTAAGGAATATCCAGAATGATGGTCCACAAAATCACTCCACTCTGAGCTACAGATGCCCATACCATTTACTTACAGTGACTTACAAAAATATTAGACTTACACTTTTTCATTCAATACAAATTAAATATTGTGTAGAGGAAGTAAAATGATCAGGATTTAAAAAAATGTTTACAAATGAAAATCTGAAAAGTGTGATGTAAACTTGTCTTGAACCCAGGTTAATCTGAAACATCTGAGCACAATTCAATTCAATTCAATTCAGTTCAACTAATAGGCTTCACAAATCACTTAATTAATTGTGTAATTTAATCTCAGTATGAATAAAGCTGTTCTGCAAAGGCCTCGGTGATTTGTTAAGGAAGATTACTGAAAAAAACATCTTTAAGCTCAAAGATCATACCACATGTGTCAGGGATAAGCTTTGGAGATGCAGGTTATAAACGACATCCCAAGCTTTGAAAATCTTACAGTGCACTGTTTAAGCCATCATCTGGCAATGAAAGTCCTTTGGTCCAAAAGAAATCCTGCTACGATGGTCCACCAAAACTGACAATCTGGGAAAGGAAAGCTTTATTCAGGGAAGAAATTAAGAGCCCCTTGGTAACTGTGCAAAAGTGTATATATTCACAGCTCAGGTGGGAGAACGCATTGACAGGGCAACTGTTAGTTGTGCACTTTACAATTCTGGCCTTGATGGAAGAAAGTCAATGTTGAAAGAAAGCTATAAAAGTCCAGTTTAGACTTTCTCAAAAACCATGGAGGGGAGAAAAGAAATGTGAAAGAGAGTGCTCTGGTCAGATGAGACCAAAATGAAACTTTTTGGCTTAATGCAAAAGACCATGTGTAACGTAAAACTAACACTGCACATCACTTAACATGGCGGCGTCAGCATCATGATGTGGGGATGGTTTTCTTCAGCAGAGACAGAAAACTGCTTCAGATAGTAGATGGTAGGAAGATGGATGGAGCTAAATTTAGGACATTCCCGGAAGAAAAAATGTTAGATGTAAAAGACGAGAGAACAGGGTTGAAGCTCACCTTCCAGCAGGACACTGTCCATAAACACACAGCCAGGCACTACATAAAAATTGTTCAGATCCAAGCATATTCATAAGTTTCAATTTGCAAAACGTTAAAACTCTAGGTTTACAAGGCTGTTAGAGATATACCTCTTGACTCACAGTTGTAATTGCAGAAAAGGTGGTCCTATAGAGTATGGATTTTTGAGGCTGAATACATAGGCACGTCATACTTCTCAGATTTATATATGTGCATTGCTTTGTGTTAGTCTATCACTTAAAATCCCAATAAAATGCATAAATTCTGTGGAAAGGCAGTGGAGAAAAAAATTCAAGCTGGCAAAAAATGACATAAAATTATAAATTATAAGGCATTCTAGATTTTTTTATTTTTAAACAAAGCATGTTTTTAAGCTCTGTAGAAAAGCCTCCAGTCCCCATAAGAGTGATTAAACATTTCTTGACATAAACTCAGCTAAGACAAATAAAAACAAAAATGTATTTAGTTGAACCATTTTGTGAAAATGAAACCTAACCTGTTTCATTCAACATTTGCAGCAGGGGATGTTTAAACAGGACAAACGAGAATCCAAATTAGACTAAAAATATGAAACCCATTTCAAATCTTACAAGGAAACCCAAGACAAATACGACACTAAAGACTTTCACGTTTTAATTCAAATTAATTCAGAAAAGGAAAGTAAATTTCAAACATTATTGAGAAAAAGGTCATAAAAATAATTTCAGTTGAAATTATTTTCCTTGTATTGTGCGCCTGATGGGCATATGTGTTGTAAATTGGTCTCTTTGGCTTCCTAACAATGAAGACTTAGTTTAACTGAGCTATTTAAATTGCTCACATTCATGAATATGACTCAGGATCTGTCTGAGCTCAGGTCACCCTGCCCTCGGTATAAGTAGGGTAGTAACAGTAAGCAGAGAAAATGAAATTCTTTTGTGTCACATAGAAAAAAAAGAAAGTTGTTTTGAGGTTAGTTTGATTGCAGTTTTCAGAAAATGGGAGACAAGGAGATTGACGTGAGTTTTTTTGACCTCAACTACTTATTCCTGAAAAGTTTATATGTCAGAGATGTACGTCTCTTATCTGATAGCGCTGTTATACTCTCTACGTATAACTGAAGTACTTATGAACATGAACTCTGTATTACCATGCTCTACTCAGTCGGCTTTTTTCTTCCAACTCTGATCTCTTTACCCTCCATTCATGTCTTCTCCTGGCCTGTTTTCTTTGTGTTCTCTCTCTTTCACTCACCCTCCCATTTTCTTCGTCTTCCCTTGTCCAATCACTGTGAAATTGCAAGGCTGCTACTTTGCTTCTTTTGTGACAGAGAATGTGACTCAGATAGGAATCACTAGTGAACTTCCTTCATTTGTTTCCCAATTTAAATGATTTTCCAGCTTCACGGGCACACCCACCCAGACAACCTGACTTACTGTTTTGCTCTGCAATTCCTCCAACCTGTCTACACTCTGTCTTTTCTTTAACTCTCACTCTTTTTTTCTTTCAAAGCTCTTCTTACTCCTAAAAGTAATTTTAGGGCTACAGACCTAACAAGCAGGAGTCCAAACTGTTATTCAGTGACAGTTATTACCAAGATTAAATGGAGGAGGAAATAATGCAGTCGGGGGAAGACAGAAAATTGCAAAAGCAGATAGACTGATCATGGTTTACCAAAATCTATGATAAAATTTATGTATTTGTATTGTTATGCAAAACACATTTTTGGACATACTCTGGGCTAATACTCCTATTCCCAATCTGAGAATACCTTTTGAGCTTTCTAGAAACATTTCATTGTTTGTCAGCTTGTACACAGAGGAAAAAGAGCTGTCGTTCCTCCCAGCCATTGTGATGTTTTTTTGTCCTGATATTTAGACGCCAGCTCTCTTCTCATGAACATCATTTAAAGGCAGCACACCATTTGCCTCACCTGTCTTTCTATGCATCAGATATTTTGCCAGAATTTTACAGTGAACAGGTGTCTGCACCTCCTCAGGCTAAGGGTCAGAATCTGTGGAAGGAGCTACATCATAATCAGCCAATTCAAATTCAACTTTTTTATCTGCCTCATGAAACCATGAAGCCATCAACTGCATGGATCACAGCCAAGAGCCGTGAGTAGTTAGTATATTCTCTCTTCCCATTTCGCAAGTTTACAACTAACAGTTTGATCATCTTTTGTTTACAACAAAACGTATACTCCAGATATGAGGTGTGACCTTGCTATTTCTGGAATAATTACTTCTACTTGTAAAATCTCTTGGCGGAGAAATGTTTTACTGTAATGCTGTATTACATGAAGCCTTATCAGAATGTCGTACACACGTAGAAGAAATACCTACTTTTATGGATATATTGACTAAGAGGAAAATAACAGAGCTTTGAATTTATGGAGACCGTAGTCCAAGGAAATTTTTTTCCAAGCTTTTGTCCATTCTAATGAAGATCTGTGTTTTGTTAAAATAATTAACAAATGGCTCTGTAATCCAGCTGACATCTACAAATGAGTGCAGATGATTCAATTATATGAGTTAAGAATCCTTATCACTGCAAACACCATAGTCCGGTTTAATTGCTAATAAATGTATTCTGTAGCACGACAAAAAATAGAAAGTCCCTAATAAACAATCACTGTGAGTAAAGGTAACATAGCTACATAGGTTTTGTTTTGGAAAATATCAGGTTTCATTTAAAACAGAACCTTTCACATAGACAAAAACCAAATATAAGCAGCTCAAAAAGTAAACAACATTTTTATTAGCACTAAGAGTGGGCAGCTACACTTTATACATGTTTTAAATGTAAGAGCTTTGATACTATGTCATAAAAAACTAAATTAAGGGTGTTACACATAGATCAGTTCTTGGACAATTACAATTTATATTACATATTTTGATATACAAAATATCTACTCTTTAGATTGTCAGCATATGTTCAAAACTTTTGTTTGAAAATACAAAAAGTTTCTCATTTGGAGGTAAAGATAAGATTTCAGAGCATCTTTCCTATAAAAATACATTTCATACATTTCCATATTTCTAAACAACTCACACTCAAAATGTCAATGGAGTTTGACCTAACAGTATCATAAAACATTTCCAGAAAGTAAGAAAGTTGTTTGACTTCTCATTGTTTTTCTAAGCAATTTAAAATGAATTGGTCATTTTGAGTTTGACTTGTTTAGAATTATGGAACTCTTAAATCCTGTAACCTTTAACCCCAGATGAGAAATCTTTCCTCATTAATTAACCACTGTCTTCTGCTGGTATGAGACTCACTAAAGATAAGTCCTCCATACAGACCAACTTCAAAAGAACCAAACCATATCTTTTTTGGGTTCAGCACAGAGCTATTGCTGCTGTGAAAAAGTGTGCTTGCATTTGCATTCATGAACATGAGAGTGCATCAGTCGTGACCCGACATTCAGAGGAGACAACTCTGACTTCCAAGGTCACGAGGCTCAAATTCACCTTCTGCAATCTAATGAGAAATACTCAAAATTGTCGGACACCGGTTGTGACTGCATGCATTATAATGTACATCAGCCATTTTGAATACCATTTTAATCACATACATGCAATAGTGATTGCATGCTGCTGCATGTCATGACAAACCTTAAGGTTAAACTACACAATATATTAACGACTGTAATGGCTGTTTTATTATCAAGGTAATCAGACTCTTTTTGAGATCTTGCAGCACACCACAAACACATGAGGAGAAAGGAAAGTAGAATTATCTTATATTAGATTATTTTTAGATGAAAGCATGTCATACAGTATTTGTTCTCTTGGTTCTGCTTTCCTTCCTAAATATTTTTACTTCTGTCTGCTCTACTCATGTTTGATGCAGAACCAAGTAACTTTAACTTCTGAAAGACTACATTGAAATTAGTCCAGATTTTAACTCCACCCTTAAAAAAAGTAAAAGATTGATTTTCTAATGGCAGATTTATATCTGTTTTCTATCGTGTTATTTTTTATTTGTGTAGTTATAGTAACTAGATCAGCCATTCTCAATCCTGGTCATCAGGACCCACTGTACAGCATCTTAATCTTTATTTCCCTCCACAGATTCTCTATCAGATTTATTGCAGGACACTTTCTTGGCCACTACAAAATGTTAATATTACCTGCAGTCAGAGGTATGATAATTTTGAGTTTAACTGTATATGGGCCAAATGCTGGTATGTAAAGCAAAGGACAGCTGAGTTGTGCACTTTTTGCAATCAAAATTATTTGAATGACATAGAAAGACACATGTAGAAACATTCTAATGTTTATGTGAATCATTCCAGATGAAGATATATCAAGTCTTACAATTTATTAGATTCCAGAGAAGGAAATGGCTATGTTTTGCCAAGACTGAATGTAGGGTTGAAACAACTGAAACAAATTTACCACATATTCAAGGGTTGCTAAGCAGAATTCCTCCACTGATCTGAATCCAATTTGCTTCAAGATGATTTAAGATGCTGGCAGTGTGCTTATAAGGTCCAACTCCTTCAGAACAATCTGGATTGATTAAGGGCACCTTACCAGACCAGTCTTTTTCATCTAAATATCAGAGTTGCACTGATTACATCTTCAGAGTAAAACTAGGTGTTGAGGTTAAAATCCATCTAGGACATTCACTTTTCTTACATTGATATTAGAAACTATCCAAAGCAATACAAGGAAGGTACTAATAAAGTGTGCTTTGTACGTCATCAACAAACTCGTATATCAACAACTCATATATTGATAACAAAAAATGAAATTTGTATAATATAATATAATATAATATAATATAATATAATATAATGTAATATAATATAATATAATATAATATAGGGCTGCACGGCGGTGCAGTTGGTAGCACTGTTGCCTTGCAGCAAGAAGGTCCTGGGTGTGATTCCCGGCCAGGGATCTTTCTGCATGGAGTTTGCATGTTCTCCCCGTGCATGCGTGGGTTTTCACCGGGTACTACGGCTTCCTCCCACAGTCCAAAGACATGCCTGTTAGGTTAATTGGTCTCTCTAAATTGCCCTTAGGTGTATGAATGAGTGTGTGCTTGGTTGTTTGTGTGTTGCCCTGCGATGGACTGGCGATCTGTCCAAGGTGTACCCCACCTCTTGCTCATAGACTGCTGGAGATAGGCACCAGCTCCCCGCGACCCACTATGGAATAAGCGGTAGAAAATGACTGATTGACTGATAATAATATAATATAATATAATATGATATAATATAATATAATATAATATAATATAATATAATATGATATAATATACTACTTGGGCTGCACGTTGGCACAGTTGGTAGCACAGTTGCTTTGCAGCGAGAAGGTCCTGGGTATGACTCCTGGCCTTGGGTCTTTATGCATGTAGTTTGCATGTTCTTTCCGAGCATGCATGGGTTCTCGCTGGGTACTCCGGCTTTCTCCCACAAAGACCATCCACAGGTTGACATTTTTTTGTTTTGGTAATTATTTGTTTAGATTACTTGTAAGGATGTCATATTTTATTTGGAAACTGCAGAGAATTATTGATGTGCTTTGGCATGGAAATTGTTTTAGGAGCTTTTTACTTTGGTTTTTTGCCACAGTTTTTTTTTTGCAATTTCAGTCTTTTTGCCCCCAGAAATGAGACTCATCATACACTCAATAAATCTTTTTGTACACACCTTCAGGTCTAATCATCATCAGCAGAATCTGAATTCCATCATTATAAATGTTATGGTGGCATGCTTTAATAGAACTTGAGTTTTCAATTTCATTTGCTATGGTTTACACTTGTTTCTATGCATTATATATTTCTGCTGATGATGTAGAGCATTTTCGAAAATGTTAGATCAGATTTGGTTTGCAGTTCATTCACATTTTTATTTCACAACCATTAAACATTTCAGTGACCTACCATGCCTTTTCATTCTACATATTAAATTATCCCTAATTATTCAGGCTATGCGTAACCAATCTGCATATTTCAAACAAGTAAACATCAGTGTAGAATATTGGATTTAACTGAACATGTCTTGACAATAATATTATTATATTTACAATAAAATATAATAAATTTATTTTGAAGGCCCACACAGGAAATAAGAAATAGAATAAAGAGAGAAAAGCATAAAAGTCTCAAAGTCAGTAAATTAATAGGGAATGAAAGATTATGTTTAGATTTGTAAGTGTGCACATCTGGTCTGTCCGTGTATGTTTACAGGTTACTTTTGCTTCTGGCATAAGGTCCGTGCACTTCTCCTGTCATGACCAATCATTTTCAACCAGACCGCTCCTCCATAAACAAATACACACATACACAAAAACACACACACATGCATGGTTTTACTTACTATGACAACAAAAGGGTCAGCTATGCAGTCATCCGTGCGTGCTTCTCTCTTTGCATCCCAGTAAACACAGAGAAGGAAACATGAAGAAGGTGGAATGAAATCATATACTGCAAGTCCCTGGTATTGTGTAGTCATTTCACCCTCTAGAGAAAAAGCTGCAGCCTCAGAGGTCCTGAAAATAATTCCTATATATTCGAGAGAGAAAGTAGATTTTCTCTCCTAATTTTAAGATGCATTTTAAGATGCATTTAAGATGCATTTAAAAAGTTATATGCGTAGAAGTTAAGGACTCATGTCACACTTTTTTGCACATAAAGACACGCAGACACAAGCTTTCAAGTCATCGAACAGCCCAGACAGAAACTGGAAAGGGACACAACCTTCAACACAAAATCTATAAGTTTGAAAGGACTGCAGCGGCTGCAGTTTGGCAGCAGCAGTTTAGAGCAACGTGAAGGTATGGTCAATAACTCAACTTAATTTTATTTTAGTAGCATAATCAAACCGGTTACATAAAATATAATAGTATAATTCAGCAAACTGCTTCATCATGTCCTGTACTACAAAGTTCTGTGGGGCTTTTTCAAGCTTCATAGATTTAGCCAGTTTTTGCATAAATATCACATTAAACATCAGCAAAAATGTAAACATGTTAAAGGGATTTCTAACATTCTTGGTATCCCCAAGGAATGAGCTGGAGAGTTTTGCTTGGGGGAAAGAAAACTGGATTTTCATCTTGAATCTGTGTGTCCCGTGACCCAAGTTTGAATAAGCAGAAGAGATGGATGGATTAATTCATGACTGGTGCTCACAACATTACTTTATAATTAAGGGACACAAAAAAATATTTCTTAAGACTTCGGAAAGAAATCTTTAAATTTTCTTCTTACAGTTACAAGATTATCTCATCAGTTATTTGACTCCACCCATCCACAATCTGATAAACTGTGTGTATCTTACAGAAATCCAACACTATTATTATCATCCTGAGTGGCAGCATTACTTTATAGCAAGATATATGGATCTGTTATTTTTTTAATGAGATATTTGCTTAAGGCCTTTCCTTAAACAGGATTTTAGTATATTAAATGTTAATAATGTCATATACTCACAGTACTAATCTGAGCCTTTAAGTGTCTTAAACAAGGACTTTATTGTGGATTGAATCACCTCAACAGATGCAGATGCAAACAATATTCTGCCAGTCAATAAAAAAAGAGGCAGGTAAAAATATCAGCTTATCCATAAATCTTCAGAGACAATTAAATGTGTATTTTTCAAGTCATAGCCATTCTAGTTTTTTTTTGTTTTGTTTGTTTTTTTAGTGTATGATTTTATTCACATTGAACAATCCTTTACAGCATGATTCATGCCTATGTGAACACTTTTCCTTTTGTGTTTTTACTAGTTTTTTAAAGTCATGTTGGGATTAAAAGCATTTGAGGCAGCTTTTGCATAATTTTGGATTGTAGCCACAGAAAGATAACCAAGTTTGTTTAATGACATGTGTGTTTTAGATGAAAATGACAATTGCTTTAGTTAAGAGGATCAGGAGCTACATGGAGTATTTTCAATTCATCTTTTTAAATCTTTTGCTTCTTTACTTCTTTTTCCTCCTCCACTTGACTGTCACCTTTATCTTCCTATCTCTGTTGGTTGACTGGATGGATATGCAAGGCATTTATTGTGGGAAATTGGCTACTAATCAAGAACCTATAAAGTGTATCTGTTTTCAAGTTAGGGTGCTACAGTGCAGCAGCCACATTATCTATGTCATCTAACAGTTTATGGAAATAGGTGCAGAAGCAGTTTAGGAAAACAAATTTGATAGGTATTATTTAGTCAACTCAGAGGTAAGGAATGACACAGAGTCAGTTATACTTGCGGCAAGGGTAGCTGTGCAATACAAACTACGAAGTATTAGCCCCCTCTCTCTTTATTTATACATGCTTGGTCACACACAGTTCAAACATCATTCAGTGTGGGGGTGTGTGTGTGGGGTCAGAAAGGTTAGGGTTCATTTGTCTTAATTATAAACAAACAGAGGAAGTGGGAAGTGGGGACCTGGTGAATAGCCCCCAGATGCTGCTAATAAAATAATAAAATAATAAAAGCATAACTCATTCTTGTGACCATCTCCGTTCCTGTAACATGTAAGGAGGGAAAAGCACTTACATGAGTGATAAACAATACAAAAGATATAAAAACCCTAACAAAATTATATAAAGCTGTAATAATAATTAAATATTTGCTTTGATCCTATTTTGCTATTAGTCTTGTAAAGCTGCTGGTGTCCTGGAATTTTGATGCTGTGAAGATCCTGTCTGCAAAATACACTGTAACAACAGAGAAGAATCAAAATGATAAAACAAAAAACCAGTGAAGAAATCAAAGTGCTGTATTTGAAAAATAAAGCAAATAACAAACACAAAAGAGTTAAACATATAAATATTATATTTAACATTTTTGATGGCTTAAAAAGAAATACTTCTAACCCTTAAAATGTAACTTATTAAATGTGTCGAAGTATAAAATGGAAGGTAATTTATCACTACCTCTATCCCCACTGTTCACATGCCCGCAATTTCTTACCTTCAAGAAGGCTTTAGTGCTTGACTTTTCTACTTAATTAAGTTATCAAATATCTCACAATGTGGATATCTTCAGTGTGGTTTCTTTGTGCGGATGTTTTTCACCATCTTATGCAGCATCATCCACATTTATTGGCTGTGGCAACATTGGTAAAGATGTGTAGCCTTTACAAAAATAACCTTCTTTTACAATAGGAGTATCTGAAATGGAAAATATTGCCCAGTACTTCAAAATAATTTAAAGATTTGTTTTCTTGCTCTTCTTATCATCCTGCACACTGTGTATGGTGGAAAGATAAACACAAGCCCCATTCAGCCTTGTTTGTTACAGTTCTACTTTTGAACAATGTATTGGTTAGATATGGGCATTTTCAAGTAAATATGTATTTTCTTTTAGCCATATCCTGACTTATTAGCATCATCACACATCTAAATTAATTAATGTCTCACAGGAAAATGAACATGGTCCAATTTGATTTCATTGATCTTTGTGTCCATATCAACACCACAGTGGTAACTTAACACTAAATTCAGTTTACAGATATATTATTTAATCTCCCATAACAATGCTGCTTATAAAAAATAAGTATGAAAAAGGTGAGCTGATCAGTGCAAATGAAAGCATGTTTAGCACTTTTTTATTCAATACAGCATGCATTAAAGTGTTCATAAAAATACAAGGTTGTGACATACAACCAATCATAAAAGCACATTGCTCATATATGATATTGCACATTTTCACAAACCTTTATAATCCACTTGGTGTTCAACCTAGTACTCAGTACAAACATTTCCTACCTAATTTCATTACAAATCTAAATGTTGTATACTTTTAAAATGAGGCATTTTTTGCTGAATATACAGTCATGGTAAAAGAAAACACACACTCACCTAAAATTTGACCACTTTATGAACTGTAAGCAAATTCTACTGGAAGTGTTTTGGCTTCAGGCTTCAGCTTGTTATACTACTCAGTAAAGCAAGAGGAAGGAGAAGGTGAATTAGCTCTTTAAGCACTATATTGACTCTAGAAGGTCAGAGTTTAGATTTTAAGGGTTAATGATCACACAGTGACACTTAAAGATTTGATTTTGCAAACACTTTTTTTTTTATTGCTTTGCTAACCTGAGGATCTGTTAGTAGAGATATCGCTTTTCTTCCCCATTTCCAAGGATGTCTAAAACAGGTCTTTGTGTCATGTCATGTTTATATTCTTGGTGAAACAGAAGTCATGCATTCGTTATTAAATGTTTCTGGATCAAAGAATGCTTCTGCTGCATTTATTTTATGGGAACTGTTAATCGTGCCTCTAATTGGGTTGAATTTCTTGAAAACAATTATTTCTTATTAAGTGGGGTTTTTTTCTCCACTAATTAAACACACTTTATTTAAAGGTTGATTTTTCAAAGATTTTTTGTACGAGCTGATGCTACTCCAGTAAAAGATGAATCTATTTTTAGGCTTTTAACAAATCTTTAACAGCCATGAAAAAAGGGGAGGGCACGGTACTATGTTAAAACATTGGAAAGTGGGGAGATCTCATAGTTAAAAATTATGGTCAATTGCAGCAAGCACTTTAGTCACATCATGGGGATCAAATGCAACCAAAAGATGTGAAAGAGAGCCTAAATTGTGTAAGGATTATGATTATTGATTAATGAATATTTATCAAAAATTATAATTAAAAAGCATAATTCAGAAAAAACAACTTTCTTAACCAAAAATCATTGCTTACGAATAGAAATCAGAGATGTCCTCTGATGTTGTGATTATGGGCTCAAAGCACTTAATAATTACAATTAGTTAATTATTATTAATAGGTGATAATTATTAACCAAAACCACGCTAAATGTCACTGTTTAATCATCTGCTCCACCGATCAGTGGGGGAACTTTACCTTATTTTGACAGATAAATCACTCTAAACACAAATTCTTCTCTTTACTGTATATATGTGAACATTCATTGACCATATGGAAATACAGTTACTATTCTGGTCCAAAATTCTTCACCTAACTAAATATGCACTATTCTACAAAAGGGAATAAAATGCCTATCTAAAAATTATAATAAAAGAAAATATATGTGCATTGAGTGTCTATGAAGGTCAAACCAGCAGTTTACGGACAAAATGTGCAATTTGGGTTAACTTCATAAGGGGAGCAGAACCAGTGTGCAGGGAAGCCTTCTTGGTGCGCTGATGCATCTCGATGGCGGCTATCGGTTGGTAGAATGGTGGGGCCGCGCCCTTAGACACTAACAGCTAATTGCCCCAAATCTCAAACAAAGGGTCATAAAACTCTGGGGGGGGAACTCAGTGGAAAAAAAAAAAAAACTCCAGTAAAAAAACTGGGTCAAAAGAATGGTCAGGCCACGAGGCCCAGACCGCAGCTACTTTGAATGGAAAACTTTTAAAAGTCCAACTTCTAACTCCTGGCTGATTTGGGATCAGCCGGACAAAAACATGTACACGCACCTAGCTGATCGCATCCACGCTCTGCAATCAAGTAACACAACAAATCAAAACAGCTCAGTATAAAACACTTCAATCAGTATTGCATGCAACAAGTTAATACCTTGGATTAACTACTGGTGATTTTAAATCACCTTTAACTATGCCTCAACCTGCCCAGACCTCTAAATACACCTATCTGATTTAATATAAAAAGAGCGAAATTATGTTGACGTTGACTTCTCTTCACTGGCTTGAGTATGTAGGTCTGAAGAAAAAACGAGGGTGGGGGGGTAGTGGCTGGAGCGTCACGCGTCCGTGATCACTCAAAACGGTCAGCTTCTATAAGGAACCGTTGCAGTCGACTGAATCAACAAGGAGGAAAACTCATCACCTTGGCAACAAACCTCTGTGGGTGTTCACCTGCACCAGAGTGTCGGCAGGGTCTTCGATCGGTTATGAATCTTCTGACATTCTTGTATCAGACAGAATTCCAGTTTACAAGCCCTTCTGGGAATGGCCGTGTGGAGAAAAAGTTAAAAGCTCTTGCGAGTTTCTGTCATTCCAGATATGGGCCTCCGTTGGGTCGTCCTGTGAGACATGCTGGGAATGGCCACAAAAGTTTGGTTTCCGGGGTTTTATAATCTCAGGTGACAACAGAGCTACGATGCCTGTTGAGCTGCGTGTGTCGAACTGCGAAGCCTTGTCGGTCTGATCGACCAAACTGGGTGACCCCAAAAATTGCTATTGAGAATATTATTGCTTTACTGAGATTCCAAGGTAGAAATAACCATTTGCTGGACTTACTTGGCTTTGATTTTCTCTTTGGTGTAGTGAAAAACTTCTTGTCTTGGCTTAAATGCTAAATCTGTGCTTGTTCAGTCAAAATATGTTTTGTGACCCATAATTTTTGTCTGATAATCAACATCACCACCATGAGTAGAATCATTTAATTTACCCTATTTTAAACCTCTTTTTATAAAACCCTTTTTGTCCATATTTGAAAAAACTTTATTATAGCTATGGAATAATTAAGTTAGCATGACTTGAAGTAGATACATTTTTGAAATAAAAATTTGACTTCCAGTGTTTGAGATACCTGAATTAAACTAACAGTTTAATTAGTTCACAATTATATTATACTAGATGTAGTTTAGATTACAGTTTGATTCTAATAACTAGGTTGTTACCGGTCCAAATGAGAGCCAAGCTTTGGAGGAAAATTGGGACTCATGTAGAGTATTTTTCTTGTGTCCTGTCTTGGCATTTCAGGTACCATATATAGATAAGCTGGTTGGCTACATGTGACAGGGCAATTCTGCATAATGAAAACTATCTCAAGATGGAATCCTAATTGTGTGATTGACATCAAGACTGCATCCAGAATCAAAGTAGGCAGGTTAAATTGTTGTAATAGTAATCTGTAGGATCATGCACAGTATTTAACTGGAAGGGATGGACTAACCATAACATGAATGTTACAGTAAGTCTATGCCATTTCTATACAATTTGAAACCAAGATCTACTTTGAAAATGTATACACTTAATATCATATTATCATTTCTGTTTTCTTCTACAAGACATAGCATAAACATGTATTTCTATTCGTTGCAATAAATCTTTGATCAAGGGTTTGCTCTTTAAAATTACAATAGTCTGCAAAGCTCCCCGACTTCTGCACAGATGAATATATGTCAGAGAACTACATCAGATAATAATTCATCCTTTTCCACCCACCTCCAGCTGACAGATTCACAACACAACCATAAGAGCCAAAACTGTCCTGCGGTCAAACGGTGCAGAAAGGGATCAAATAAAAAAACACTTCAGAATCATGATATGCCCCCTATCTCATCACTGTCAAACAGATGCAGGATAGATTAAAGCAGCTCTGGTATCAGTAAATCCATTTATTTATTTTCCACCCACCAGTGCTTTTTCGCTGGACTGCAAAATGCATTGCAGCATGCATTGGAAAAAAAAATGCAAGCTACTGGTCCATGGCACAATAGGCAAATTTTTTTCTGGAATTGTAATGGTTTTCTTTGTATCTGAAAACCTTGCATCAGTAGAGAGAAGAAAACCATAAGAAGAGAAACAATCTGCACAGTACCATAGGGCAGCCTGTAATTTCAGAAATGTTTAACTTTTAATTTATTTGCAATAAAAGGACACCATTTATGATATTTTTGGAAAGCAGCATCAGAAATGTGGCTCTAGACTAAAAAATGTCCACTGTGGCAGATTAAACTATTATACCCTTAGTTATTTTAAGTGACCTTTCTAGCCTTCATATTAAAAGTAGAATCATCAACACACCAGGTAATATACATGAACTTCTACCTCAATTTGAATCTCCTTAGGTGTGCAGCATAATTCTGTCATTTGCTTCCATTTTAAATGCCTGCTCTGTTTTGATTAATTTCTCATAGATTTAGCACTGCTAACTCTTTTATTTCAGGCATTGCTTGAAACCATCAATTCATCTGAATTCAAGTGATTTATATAGTGCCAATTCAAGATAAACCTTAATAAATCTCAAGGAACTATACAAGAACAGATCCAATTTAAATTTTAAAATATGTAATTACTTAAAAACTTGTTTAATTCAATTAAGTTTATTTATGTAGTATTAATTCACAACAATCAAATCAATACAATCATAGACAGACAGGTCCAATTTGATCCTAGTATAGTATAGTATAGTATAGTAGTTATGTGCGAGTTCATGACTGGTGAGAGAAAGACTCCTCTGGAGTTAGATGTACAAATATATGAACCCAAAATAGAGGCTTATGTTTTAATTTTGACTTTAATTGAAACATTTATTTATTTTAAAAGCTATTATTATGCCTTCATCAATTCCATACTGTTCAACAATTCAAAATAATGTTTCATATAAAGTCAGATTTGAAAATAAAATTGAAAATTGTCTATGGTTTTATTTTTATTTGTATATGACGTCCATGGAAACAGGGTGCATGGATCCAAATCTTTTAAAATCGCTCAGTTCTCACTCACTGTCATAAGTGTATTTTGTGGTGGACCAGAGGCAGACAAGCACGGAGAAAAGCAGAGTGGGTTCAAAACTCCAACTTTAATTTAAAGAGTTCACTCACATGAAGGCGAGGTGCAGGGTGACAAGATAATCCAGTTGACAGGGTATTTGAAAACAGAACTTAACAGAATCCAGTGCAAGGACAAAAATCCAAAAGAGACATCTCACAAGAACATGGAAGAGACATAACACCGCGTGGAACAAAGGACGAAGGCAAACTTAAATACAAACAAAGGTGGACATGAAACAATAGGGCAGGTAATCAGAGGAACAGGGAACAGGTGACACAAGGAGGCTGGGAGACAGAGGGAGCAGGTGAACCTAATAAAACCAAAGCATGAGGAAAGGGACTAAAGACAAGACAGTAAGCAGACCTAAATGAAACTATAAACCAAGATAAAAATAAAGCATAAGAATCAGGGATAAACATGAACTGAAGGAAACTGAGAAACTGAAGGGAACACAACAACCTATGCACTTAACAGAATAGGAACCAAAAGAGAACCCTGACTAAAAAGTAAACAACCCTAAACAAACACTGACTGAACCAAAACTGAGGGTGAAGCAGAGGAAACGAGGACTAGAATAAAAGTAAACAATAACTAAAGGTAACCTATAAAGGAGGAAATAGAGAACAAAGATAAACAAGAGGAACAAGGCTAAAGGGGACCGGAGGACTAATAACAATAATAATAATAATAATAATAATAATAATGAAACCATTTAAACAAGAAAGCAACGCCAAGGGAACAAAGGGTGAGAGAACACACTGGGGGGCAGAAGAAAACTAGAACTGTAGGAAAAACAGAAAACACAAATATAAAACCATAAACAAGAAACCTCTAGTAAACAGTAAACAAAACAAAACACAAAGTCCAAAACCTCACATCCTGACAGTACCTCCCCCTCAAGGTCGGATTCCAGACGACCACTAGGCGCAACACAGAGTCCAAAACAAAACAACCCAACCAGGGCGGGTGGAGGGGGCCAGGAAGGAGGGCCAAAGTCCAAAACAAAAATAAAGCCAATGAGGGCGAAACTTGAGTCCAAAACAAAAAATCTAGATCCAGAGGCCAGGGGCACATAAAAAACTAGGGTCCAATAATTTGGCTGCTAATGAGCCAGAGGCAGGACAGCAGGCATCTAGGAAGCCAGCGGCGACAGAGATGCAGGCAGTCCGGAGGCCGGCTGCAAGGCCAGGCGAACCTACGAAGCGAGGCCCTCAGAGGCCGTCGGTGAGGCCAGGCGAACCCACGAAGTGAGGTCCTCGGAAGCCAGCGGTGAGGCCAGGCGAACCCACGAAGCGAGGTCCTCTGTGGTCTATGATATGGCCAGAACCATGGCGGAGACTTGGACCCAGGTGGGGCCCGCAGAAGCTTGGACCCAGGCGGGAGATCTGGAGGTCGGCCAAGCAGGGTGGATGACCTTCCAGGAACTGTGTCCGGGTGTGTCGTGTCAGGCTCTGGCGTGTCTGGGTGTGTCGTGTCAGACCTGGAGACAGGCAGTGTGTCTGGCGTGTCAGACCTGGAGACAGGCAGTGTGTCTGGCGTGTCAGACCTGGAGACAGGCTGAGTGACAGGCTGTGTGTAATGTGGGTGTATGTCAGGCTGTGTGTGATGTGGGTGTATGTCAGGCTGTGTGTGATGTGGGTGTATGTCAGGTTGTGTGTCAGGCTGTGTGTATATGTCAGGCTGTGTGTTGTGGGTGTGTGTCTGGCTGTGTGTGTATGTCAGGCTGTGTGTGTGTATGTCAGGCTGTAAAGCCAGGAGCACCCTCCAAAGAAAAAAACAAAAGGTGTTCCAGACCTGGCTGTGGAGGCAGCCCACTCACGGGCTCCTCCTGGATCAGGCGAGGAATTGGAGGCAGCCCACTCACGGGCTCCTCCCGGATCAGGCGAGGAAGTGGAGGCAGCCCACTCACGGGCTCCTCCCGGATCAGACGAGGTTCTGTAGACTTGGCGGCGGCGGCGGCGGCCGGCTGAGGCTCTGTAGACTCGGTGGCGGCGGCCAGATGAGGCTCTGTAGACTCGGCGGCGGCGGCTGGCTGAGGCTCTATAGACTCGGCGGCGGCGGCGGCGGCCGGCTGAGGCTCTGTAGACCCGGCGGTGGTGGCCGGCTGAGGCTCTGTAGACCCTGAAGCGGCCTGCTATGGCTCTGGAAACCCTGAAGCGGACTGCTGTGGCTCTGGAGACCCTGATGCGGCCTGCTGTGGCTCTGGAGACCCTGAAGCGGCCTGCTGTGGCTCTGGAGACCGAAGGGCGAAGGGACCTCCAGCTGAGAGTGGTGCTGGAGCGTCAAGCCACCCCCTTCCCAGGAACTCCGCCTCCAGAATGAGGTGCACAAAGTCCAAATCCTCGGGGAAGATCCTCAGGTACTCAGCGAAGCCCATCACCTGCTGCCTCATGAGCTCCGACTGTGGCGTCTCCAGTCCAGACTGGACCCACGCCGGAGAAAACAGCTGCGAGGAAGCCGTGGTGGGTGGACCCTCCGTGGAAGCATAGAAGGCGTCCACCCGAAACTTCCCAGTGGCGGGTGCCCTCCGGCAATAACGTTGTCCCGGGCAGGAGGAAAACCCAGCCAGAAACCTTGCTGCGGCTGGCGGAGGTGAGGATGGCTCTGCTGGAGGCTCAGCAAGCATGAGCTGAGGCGAAGCTGCTGTGCCCGTGACGAGCTCAGGCACTGCTGCTGACGTGGACGGCTTCGCTGTGCGCTCCTCCGGAGCGAAGCCAGACAGCGGGGACGAACGGGCTCCAGAACCTGGTGTTGCGGTATCATGAGGACCCCCAGTAGAGCAAGGAGCTGAGGTGTCCCCTCGACCCGCCACGGAGTCTGGGACTGGGGTTCTACACCTCCGTCGCTGCCTGCGGCTGGCGGAGGAGGCAGGTGCTGACCCGCAGCGTAACAGACTGGTCCCGGGGAGAGGCAACGCCAGGCTGGTGCCCCAGAATGGCGACAGCTGCTCCGAAGCTTGTCCCTCTTGGCAAGCGGACCTCTCTGCGGCTCGCCGGAAATATTTCCACAGAGTGATCTGCTCTTCTCCATCTGCCTGGTACTTGTGGCGGTGTCGTACTGTCATAAGTGTATTTTGTGGTGGACCAGAGGAAGACAAGCACGGAGAAAAGCAGAGTGGGATCAAAACTCCAACTTTAATTTAAAGAGTTCACTCACGTGAAGGTGAGGTGCAGGGTGACAAGATAATCCAGTTGACACGGTATTTGAAAACAGAACTTAACAGAATCCAGTGCAAGGACAAAAATCCAAAAGAGACATCTCACAAGAACATGGAAGAGACATAACACCGCGTGGAACAAAGGACGAAGGCAAACTTAAATACAAACAAAGGTGGACATGAAACAATAGGGCAGGTAATCAGAGGAACAGGGAACAGGTGACACAAGGAGGCTGGGAGGCAGAGGGAGCAGGTGAACCTAATAAAACCAAAGCATGAGGAAAGGGACTAAAGACAAGACAGTAAGCGGACCTAAATGAAACTATAAACCAAGATAAAAATAAAGCATAAGAATCAGGGATAAACATGAACTGAAGGAAACTGAGAAACTGAAGGGAACACAACAACCTATGCACTTAACAGAATAGAAACCAAAAGAGAACCCTGACTAAAAAGTAAACAACCCTAAACAAACACTGACTGAACCAAAACTGAGGGTGAAGCAGAGGAAACGAGGACTAGAATAAAAGTAAACAATAACTAAAGGTAACCTATAAAGGAGGAAATAGAGAACAAAGATAAACAAGAGGAACAAGCCTAAAGGGTACCGGAGGACTAATAACAATAATAATAATAATAATAATGAAACCATTTAAAGAACAAGAGAGCAACGCCAAGGGAACAAAGGGTGAGAGAACACACTGGGGGGTAGAAGAAAACTAGAACTGTAGAAAAAACAGAAAACACAAATACAAAACCATAAACAAGAAACCTCTAGTAAACAGTAAACAAACCAAAACACAAAGCCCAAAACCTCACATCCTGACACTCACCTTCATGTTTTGGACGTTGCTGTTCAGTCTGTGCTGCCCATTGATCCCAAGTCAAATCTGTGTACTCTACACTCTTTTTGGGTGTACCACTCCAGTTGAAAAGAGTACATTACCTTTTTCCCACTTATATAATGCAGATCTTTCTGCTCCAGAGTTGATCTTCCTCTCTCTTACATGTCATGTTTCGGCTGAAAATCCAGTTTTGAAAGTAATCTTCGACCAAATTAAAATTAGTGTGTGGTTACTGGACTTGTCGATGAAAACACCCCTGCACTCTGCGTACCTGAAGAGTACGTAGTGACATGCTGTTATCTGTCTGTGGCCTCAGCACTGACCCCTATCTGCGCTGCACAGTTCTTTTTGCCTCACCCTTACCATTTTCACTGTGCATTTATGTCCAATTAGAAAGACAATATTCATTAAATATAATAGACAGGCTGTGGAATGTCAGCATGTTAAGTACACGTGTAATCCATCATGTACAAGGGTTGGACATTGAAACTGAAACACCTGGTTTTAGACCACAATAATTTATTAGTATGGTGTAGGGCCTCCTTTTGCGGCCAATACAGCGTCCATTCGTCTTGGGAATGACATTTACAAGTCCTGCACAGTGGTCAGAGGGATTTTAAGCCATTCTTCTTGCAGGATAGTGGCCAGGTCACTACGTGATACTGGTGGAGGAAAACATTTCCTGACTCGCTCCTCCAAAACACCCCAAAGTGGCTCAATAATATTTAGATCTGGTGACTGTGCAGGCCATGGGAGATTTTCAACTTCACTTTCATGTTCATCAAACCAATCTTTCACCAGTCTTGCTGTGTGTATTGGTGCATTGTCATCCTGATACACGGCACCGCCTTCAGGATACAATGTTTGAACCATTTGATGTACAAGGTCCTCAAGAATGGTTCGTTAGTCCTTGGCAGTGACGCGCCCATCTAGAACAAGTATTGGGCCAAGGGAATGCCATGATATGGCAGCCCAAACCATCACTGATCCAACCCCATGCTTCACTCTGGCCATGCAACAGTCTGGGTGGTATGCTTCTTTAGGGCTTCTCCACACCGTAACTCTCCCGGATGTGGGGAAAACAGTAAAGGTGGATTCATCAGAGAACAATACATGTTTCACATTGTCCACAGCCCATGATTTGTGCTCCTTGCATCATTAAAACTGACATTTGGCATTGGCATGTGTGACCAAAGGTTTGGCTATAGCAGCCCGGCCGTGTATATTGACCCTGTGGAGCTCCCGACGGACAGTTCTGGTGGAAACAGGAGAATTGAGGTGCACATTTAATTCTGCCGTGATTTGGGCAGCCGTGGTTTTATGTTTTTTGGATACAACCCGGGTTAGCACCCAGACATCCCTTTCAGACAGCTTCCTCTTGCGTCCACAGTTAATCCTGTTGGATGTGGTTCGTCCTTCTTGGTGGTATGCTGACATTACCCTGGATACCGTGGCTCTTGATACATCACGAAGACTTGCTGTCTTGGTCACAGATGCACCAGCAAGACATGCACCAACAATTTGTCCTCTTTTGAACTCTGGTGTGTCACCCATAATGTTGTGTGCATTTCAATATTTTGAGCAAAACTGTGCTCTTACCCTGCTAATTGAACCTTCACACTCTGCTCTTAATGGTGCAATGTGGAATCAATGAAGACGGCTACCAGGCTGGTCCAATTTAGCCATGAAACCTCCCACACTAAAATGACAGGTGTTTCAGTTTCATTGTCCAACCCCTTTATATTGGCGACATAAAGAGAGGGAGCAATGGGCATGCACCTATGGCTTGCATCAGTCAGTGTATGTGACATAGTGCCATTGGTGAAAAGTAACTTCCTTTTAACAGGAAGAAGGCTTCAGCTGGACCAGGCTCAGTATGAATGGCCATCTGTCATGATTGACAGGGGATTCAGAGGACAGAGCAATCAAACAGAACCACAGACAAATTAGACCAGGGATACTTTCTATGTTAAAGAAAACCTGAGTACACAGAGTTAATGGGACCAGGGGCTCTATCAGTGGCCTTGTCTATGAGAGAAACACATCCAAGCAGCTTAATACTTAGTACTGGACTTAGCCAATACTACCATCCATGTAATGAAAAAGAATGTACATCAAGTTAATCAGAGCACTAGGTCTTTGTGTAGCTTTGCCCAGGAATAAGACATTGAAAATTACAGAAGAGAAAGCCTAAAGGTATCATCTAAAACATGAAGCTATTGGCAGCAATATCTCAGCAATAACAATTTCCAGGAAGGAAATGCAGCTTAACACAGATATCTAACAGAGAGAGCATGAAGCTAATAAAGTAGCAGGAGAAAACAGTGTGGAAAAGAGTACTGTATTTTCTTGTGCAGGATAATTGCATAATAAGTACAGGGGTAGTTCAGTATAACCTAAGCCACATAAGATTTAAGTTTTATTGAAAGGACAGGAAAAAAAGCCAAAAAGAATATTTAAAAGCAAATAAATAACAAAACTCTGAATCTAAATATCAAACAATATAGGTAAAGTATTTGTGATTTGGGGTTGTTTTGCTGCCACAGAACCATGGCACCTTGCAGTCATTATGTCTCTATGTATACCAAAGTATTTGTTGCTGAAGCTTGGCCAAAATTGGGTCATGCAACAGGAAAATGATCCTAATCTCAGCAGCAGCAACAGATTGGCTAGAAAGTAAAATAATGGAAGTGTTGCAATAGGCTAGTCAATATCCAAACCTCAACCTGGTTAAAATGCTGACCACAAAATCTCAATATCGTTTTTTTTTTTTTTTTTTTCAATTAGGATCATTAGCAACTATCAAATATAAGATATTCGATCCTACATATCATGTTTGAAGTCAGTCAGTAATTTCCTACCGCTTATTTGATAGTGGGTTGCGGGGGAGCTGGTGCCTATCTCCAGCAGTCTATGGGCGAGAGGCGGGGCACACCCTGGACAGGTCACCAGTCCATCGCAGGGCAACACACAAACAACCATGCACACACTCATTCATACACCTAAGGACAATTTAGAGTGACCAATTAACCTAACAGGCATGTCTTTGGACTGTGGGAGGAAGCCAGAGTACCCGGTGAGAACCCACACATGCACAGGGAGAAAATGCAAACTTCCTGCAGAAAGACCCCCGGGAAAGACAGCTGGGAATCGAACCCAGGACCTTCTTGCTGCAAGGCAACAGTGCTACCAACTGCGTCATCGTGCAGCCCCATGTTTAAAATGTCAGTCAGTCACTCATTTTCTACTGCTTATTCCATAGTGTGTCACGGGGAAGCTGGTGCCCATCTCCAGCAGTCTACAGGCGAGAGGTGGGGTACGCCCTGAACAGGTCGCCAGTCCATCGCAGGCCTGTTTGTAATGTATTTTATGAAAATACATGTGACTTTAAAATCAAATATATAAACTGCACTTGTGATGGAAATTCTTTCAGTAGGCATTCCACAATGTATGGCCTTTGGGTTACCTCACTCCCCTGAACCTCTGTGTTATTGGAGAAAGCTGTAAAAGTCATTATCAGAAGTTTAATGGTTAAGGCCATTTTTTAGGGTGATGCCTTTGGGAGAGTAGATGGTTGTTCCTAGGTAACCTTGTCACCTTTGAACCCGAGAAGGGTCTAGGGTCGTAAAACACAGACTCTTTGCAGTTGAGATAACACTGTCATGTTCTGGTATAAATACTGTGTGTAAATGTTGATCGGGGCTCTGTTTCACTGACTAACCTCAGTGTCAGGGTCTTCAAATGCTGAATGCCTTTGAATAAAACTTATAAAGACAAAGTCCGGATTTTCTCTTGTTATGAGTCAACTTCTACCCACTTTGATAAGAAAATTCCACAACAATTTTAGCGTCACGAACAGGATCTAACGTGCCAGAGGAGACCGCAGGATGGGACACGGACGCCTGGCCAGCCTGAGAGTTCTTCTCAGTCCACTTCCATTTTACGGAGGGGAGTCCTCATGTCCGCCTGCGGCTTCTGGCTGATTAGATCCGAACTATTTGTCTTCAAATATATCTGGGTGAGAAGTTGCTCTGTATGATATAATGTATATTATTATTTTTATTACACATTAACCATCATCTCCTAACTAATTAATTAGGTTCCAGAGTTGCGAGAGGGAGGACATCAGCTGAGGGCCCGGTTACCCTGCAAAAGGAATTGCAGGGAGGTTGTCATTGGTAACAATGGGATAAAGCAGAACACAGGGATTTGCGGGTGGTTTTTAGCAATTTTCTACACCTCATAAAGGAGAAAAGCCAGTGGGCAGACGTGCCGCTGAACAGGTAAAAAAAAAATGGTTCCGGAACCTTGAGGCATCAGGGGTGTCTCCTTCTTCAGACTCTGATTTATAAAATAATGAAAGGAAAAAGTGGGGATGATTGTGTTAAATGTGCTTTAATTTGGAAGATAAGTTTGGTTTTTCACAGCATGGAAGTTTGAGTGTAAATAAGTTAAATAGTTTAAAAAGTTTCAAGTAAAACAGTTTATGGAAAAATAAATAAAAAAAACCTAAGAAAAGATTAAAAAGCACAGAGTGCATCAATTAAGGGGTTAAAGAGTTAAAACTTTCCTGAAGGAAGTTTTGTTTGTCTTAAATATTGCGATCAGTCGGAAAAGAAGGTAAAAGTGAAAAAGGGACATTAGAGATGCGAAAAGAAAGTTGTTTTAGAAAGGAGTATAGTTCATGTTGTGGAAGGAAGTGACAGGCAGGGGACAACTGACTGACTGACTGATAATATTTATTTGTACAAAATCTGAACCTATACTAAACTTTTCTTCTGCCTCTCTCACACACAAATACACACATATATGGGATTTGAGTTCAACATCTGCGTTTTTGAGTCTGGATTTTAGAAACCTGCCCTTCCCATGGCTACTCCGCCAGAGACGCTTCTCCAGCACGGCCTGAAAGAGAGAGATCTGCCTTCCTGCATGTTGAAAATCGCAGTGTGACTTTCTACAAGAAAAAAAAAAAACGAAACTCAGAAGAAGTCTGGACCCACTGAGATGGACAAAGATCCATGCTGTTTGCAAGAGCCAGAAGAGCGATACACTGGATTTATATTGAAAGCATCTTATGCGGGCAGAAGAGAAACCGGAGCAAAGTTTCTTCTTTCTCCCTCCTGAAGAAGTTAAAGTGGACAAAGAATGATTGAATGTCTCACCAACAGACCTGGGAAGGGCCTGGTTGTTTTTTGGACTGATAGAGGACTGTGTGCCATGACAGTCTGACTCTGGAGCGATTTAGAAACTGATGTACAAACACACACACATTTGCATAAATCTTTTCCTATTTTCTGCAACGAAGAACGCTTATTAACCGCTGCTCATGTGACGCTTGCTTGACGTTGACAGATATAGCGGGTTAAAATATTATTTTAGGGTTAGAAAAGTATCTTTAAAAAGGTGATAACTTAGTTCATTTGATACTTTCCGGTTAATTCTTTCAGAGAAACAAGTTCTCTTTCGTCGTGGAATATTCAGGGTCAATTATTCTAGTTATTAAAAGTTATTAAAAGCAGAGGAAGTTACAACATCTCCAAAACTCAGCAGTAACCATGTGTTTCTATGTTATTCTCAGGACAGATCTCATGAAGGAGCATTTTTAAAACCCAGCGAATGCGTAAAACCTGATGGGTTTCTCCTTCAGGTATTATTTTCTGTTGTCAGATTTTGTATTCCATAAATCTAATGGGTAGAGACCTCATTAAAACAGTCTTAGTTCTACTGCAGATGGTCTTCATACAGTTTCTGACACAGTATTTACAGTTTGGTGCAGTTTTTGTCCGCAAGTGTTAACTGACACTTATGGAAAGTACAAATTCATTGTTTTTCACAGCAGCTGCTGGAAGAGGTTATATTAGGTTTTTCTTCCTCTTCTGATTCATGCAGCATGTTGATTTACACTGTACCTTATATCAGGTCCTGACAAAAAACTATGAAAGGCTTGGTTCTACAGGTTCTTTTTTCTCCCTTTGGAGAAGGAAAGGACACCGGATCAGTTCTGTGTTGCATAGAAATATTAAAACACTTGTTGTTTTCTAAGATATCACCAGCTAAAACTTTTAAAACTTTTGAGAGTAATTGGTTTTGTTCAACACATTTCCCTTGGTAAAACAAACCTTTAAAATGAGTATGAAAAATTGGGCTATTTAGAAAGAATCTGATTGGACAGTGGTACCACACAAAAATTAAACTAAGCTCATGTTTCCTAAAAGACTGCATGAAAAGGCCTTCAGAACTGTGGAGTTATTTTCCACCACAGTAACAAGTTTTTTAAGCATGCTTTTTCTTTATTTTAAAACAGATCTGGTTTTTGTTTTGTTTTTGGCTTTTTAGCATAATGTTTGTCTGAAGCTTCTTATGAAGTGTGTTAGAAGCAAATATGATCTGAGGTAAATTAGGAGCTGTGAACTAATAATTTTAAATCTGATTATTGTCCAAGCAGAAATAATATATTTAGCCAATCCTTCAATCTCTGCAGAAAGTTAACACCATTGTTCAATGCAGTAGTACTCAACTTGTGGTTCCTGGACTCCTGAAGCCTGTAAGCCATAGATTTTGGGTCCATGAAATTATAATACTTAATTAAAGGTAGGCTGATTACTTATTAAAATAGATCTAAGCCAATGATGAGTTCCAGTCATTTTGGTGACTTTGAAATGCAATAATACTCAAAATTTATACTCTGGGGAACACAGATTGGGGTTGAAGAGTTTAGTTTTGGAACCAAGGTTAGGATTTTTATAACAGAATCAAGACAAGTAAAATCCTTTATTTTAGGAAAAGAAAAGAAATAAAGGCCCTCTTAACAGTAAGAGGATGGTCGGCTCAAACTCAAGTCTCCTTGTTTGATTTCTTAAGGTTTAAAGATTAAAGGAATACATAGGAGTACAAAGGTACACAAGGTGATTTCAGATTACTAAGAGATAAAATATTGGAACATTTATCAGCATTTGGATTGTAAAAGAGGGGTTCTAGTAATAAGTTCTCCCCAACTCTCAAAATTTAAATAGCCAAATTAAAGAAAATGATGTTTGTTCCTTTTTGAAACACTATGTGGGAAAAAGTCCAGTTTGGAGACAATCTTCTTCTCTTAATTTCTGATTAAGTCAAACACTGCAGTTTTGTTTAGTTTGGGTATAACATGAAAATGTCAACGCTGACTTTTCTAATTTCCCCTCGGGGATCAATAAAGTATCTTTGAATTTGAATTGAATTAAATAAAAAATACTTCTTTGCATTTAACTTGAAATTCTGCAATACAGCTGCGATCAAATTGAGCCAAACAAAAAGAGAACTATAACAATAACTCTCATGATTGTAGTTATTATTATAGAGTTACAGTACAAAGAATTAGCAAAATGTTTCAGCATCAGTAAATTTGGATTAATTTAAGAGAAAACTGTTGCTGTGCTTCTAAATACTTTGAGATTTTTTGGACTATGTGCACTCATTTAAAAAAAAAAAAAAAAAAGGGATCCTGAAGATTGTCATAACAACATTGATCAATTATAACATTAAAAGATATGGTTGAGAAAACATATTCTGAAAAGAGATTGTTAAAAATTTCTTTGAATTCTTGAAGCTTCAAATTTGGCCATTTGTCTGTCTTTGATGTTTTGTCTTTGTTTTGTTTGAATGAATGTTTGTTTATATGTTGCATGAAACGATAATCCATGTTTAGAATAATGTTTCTAAATCCCAGATTGATTAAACTTTGAGTTTTCAGGAGAGTTAAGAAGCAGCTTGTTTCTGAGGTAGGTGCATGTTAATAGCTTTGCAGTTTAAGTTACACTAATGTGGGATGGGATGAAGAAACTGTGGGTCCCGCCCATAGGCTGTCAATCAAAGGTTAGTTCTGCCTGACTCCGCCCACCTACCAGGTTGGTTCATGCCTTTGTTGTCATGGTAACGCTCAGCACCTCCATTGAGTTTTAACACTGTTTAAGAGACAATAGAATCAAAATGCTTGTAGTGATTGTTGCCTTAAAAACAGGTTTTTTTTTTGTATAAAGATTAAGGATGTAGCATGACTTTTAGATTTATGTGTTTCATTATTAAAAGGTTAATGAAATAGTTTAAACTAGTTTGAAGAATTAGTTTTGCATACAGAATCACTGGTGATGTATTAGATTGAAAGTTTCCCCGGTGCCATTAAGCTAGCTGACAGTTCAAGATATGCCAAAAGTAAGGAATATATTTTTGATAAAGAATCTGAGTCATGACTTTATACTTGGTGGGAATTATTTATTAGATTCAATTTGTAGGGTTTATTCATCCAAATTACATTGGATGTCCATTAATCTAATACTCATCTTTGTACAAGACAAATTAGGATGATATGTGACTAATTTCTAAGTGAGACATTGATGAACTGAATAACTAAAGTTTGTGTTTTGTTGTTAATGGAACTGAATTGCAGTTAAAAACATCTGGATTTTCTTTATGTTGCTTTCGTTAAATTCATAGTGACACATAGTTATGTCAGAATTAATTTCTTTGGTTCTAGGTAATGTGATCTTGGTTACTAAAACATTTTTGTACAAACGTTTTGCTGGATGGTCGCATGGGTTGGACCCTGCGCCAGAAGAGGGGAATGTCAGAATAAAGTAACTTGGGGTTCCAAAAGTTTTAGCACTCATGGGAAAAAGGGTAGCTCATGCCTCCAGTGAGGACTTAGTGACAATGCGAGAGAAACGTTGTACTTTGTTTATATAAATGGTGCATAGCTCCCTAAGACCACATTCTGAAAACCTCTCTGAAATTATGGTGTTGATTCTTTTGTGACATTTTATATCTCCACAGATTAGACCATTTTTGAAATTCTTTGTGGGTATTCTGAAACTATGAAATGTTGACCTGTAATCAGACCTTCCTCAAACATCATGTCACATTTTTGATATTCAGAATATTTAGCTGCTGGTCACTGCTAGTATATCAGGTGAAGTCAGAAGATCAATTCTTTGGATTTTATTGGATGTTTTGATGAAGTTCATGTAGTTAAGCACTTAGGTTTGAGAATGGGACTTTGAATTGAAAATTAGCCAAGCGTTGTGAAGGCTCTACCTATTGTTCTCACTTATGTGAGATTGAGAAAAATGACACAGGCAAATCTCAGTCCTTTTGAAGTGCTGTGTGGCAGGTCTCCTAATTTGGACATGGGGATATTGCCAAGAACATTTTCTTCCACATCTTAGTGTGAAGATAGGATGTTGTTTTACTGTCAAAACCTGTCCACTGTGTTTTCTCAAGTTTCACAGATGGTGAAGGCTGCATTACCAGAAACAGCCACTTCCACCCTCCAGTCCTTTATTCCTGGGGACTGGATTCTGGTCAGAGAATCTAGGAGAAAACACAGGAAGTCCAGGCGCTGGAATGGCCCATATCAGATCCTACTAGACACCCAGGAAAGCTGCAGGAAAGCTCTAGCTCCTCCAGCTTCATCTGGCTTCCAGGACACAAGTCATCTTCCAACTGGATCATCCACGGCTGAAAGGTGTGAGGACAGCGGACCACCACAAGACAAAGAACTGTAAGCTGATCACTGGCGAGTGATTGAACAGGTGGTTTGAAGAACACTGTTCTTACAAGGGCACAATAATCCCTTGGGCAGTGCAACGTTATTTCAGAATCTACTTAAGGCCATCGCATTGCCTGAAAGTTAGAAATCATAAGGTCATTTGCCTCACTGCACACACACCACAGTGAGAGATTCTTTCCTCCCACTTTGACAGCGAGACTGACTCTGAGGAGGATATCTCGGATGCTTTTATCTAACTTTTATGTTTATTGCTTGATATTTATCATTATGGTATTATTACAAATTTGAATGTGTTCATTTCCACCGTTGTTTAGTTGGACTATGGAAGCCTAACTTCCAGCAGGTTAGAGTTCCTGTTTCTAAATATATTTCTAGAGGAGCTTCCTATGACCGCCCACCTGTACCAGACTGGTAACAGGGCAGCTTGAAGACACTCAAGAGAGTCAGCAGGATTTTTTGTTTTTTTTGTTTTTTAAGTTGTGTTTAGAATTTGTTAATTTTCCTTTAGTTGTGATTATCTTGTAATCAGAAGAAAGGAGTGTGATGGAAATTCTTTCAGTAGGCATTCCACAATGTATGACCTTTGGGTTACCTCACTCCCCTGAACCTCTGTGTTATTGGAGAAAGCTGTAAAAGTCATTATCAGAAGTTTAATGGTTAAGGCCATTTTTTAGGGTGATGCCTTTGGGAGAGTAGATGGTTGTTCCTAGGTAATCTTGTCACCTTTGAACCCGAGAAGGGTCTAGGGTCGTAAAACACAGACTCTTTGCAGTTGAGATAACACTGTCATGTTCTGGTATAAATACTGTGTGTAAATGTTGATCGGGGCTCTGTTTCACTGACTAACCTCAGTGTCAGGGTCTTCAAACGCTGAATGCCTTTGAATAAAACTTATAAAGACAAAGTCCGGATTTTCTCTTGTTATGAGTCAACTTCTACCCACTTTGATAAGAAAATTCCACAACACACTTTATAAAGGTTTTTTCTTGCCATGAGCGTAAATGGATTGAATAAAGCATCCATCCATCCATCGTCTTCTGCTTATCTGGGGTCGAGTTGTGGGGGCAGCAGCCTAGACAGAGAGTCCCAGACTTCCCTGGCGAGCTCATCCGGGGGAATCCCAAGACGTTCCCAGGCCTTGAAAGGACTATGTTTCTTGGCTGGCCTGAATAAAACACTTCTCAAAACTTCTCAAAACTAAACATTTGTGTCTTGCATCAGTTAATTATTTTATCTTTTTGCTTTCCTTTTGTTTTATCTTTATACTTTCCGTGAAATTAGTTGCTTAGACATTTTGAATTTTTACCCTGGTCATTTGTCAAACTTTTGCTTTTTCCTAATTTGCCTTTTTCTGATTTTCTACTGCTGTTTTCTGTTGGAAAGGCGTGAAACATAGGTTAGAATGAATGTTAGCATGAAATTAACCCCAGAATACCAAATCAGTACTATGGAAAGGTATTTTAAAGTTTCTTGGAACAGCTTAGAAAAATATAGACATGAGTAGAAGAAAGTATAGAATTTCTTTATTTCTACTGTACTTAAGATTAACCCATCTAGCTTAAAGCCTTGAGTAATGGGCAATAATCGAATTGCCAATCTTACAGCCATGTATCTCGGGAGACCTGCACCTGTAATTGCTGCAAAATGGTGCTCTAGTAAGTATTGACCTTGGGCTCATGGATTGAAAACACATGCACATTGAAGTTTCCAGCATTTTATGTCTTGTTTCTTATTTGTTTCAGTTTGCACTTTAAAGTGGCAGAAGTTGTATGCTGATCAATTGACCCCCCCGCCCGCAACCTACACTAATACTTTCCAGAAAGTCAGACTGCAAAGCAGAATAAATTCCAAAGGGGCTAAAGACTGTTTCAAAGGCACTGTTTGTAAACTGGTAACTGTGTAGATAATTAGCAGAAAAATCTCATTGATACCAGCAACAAGGAGCACATATAGGGCAGATAGGTGCTATGGCTATGGTGCCGCTAATTACCACTGGGGTTTAACATAGAACTTAACAAGCTAAAGAACTATAAACAGTCTGTGAGAGTTAACTTTTTTCTTCTTTTTCTTTTTTTCTTTTAACAGGTCTGCCTCTGTATACAATGAAGTTTCAAACATATAGTTGTTTGATGCTGTAAAGCACCAAAAACAAAATAGCAGGACAGGACATGTTATAAAATCTCCATATGTCTGTGTCTCTTCAGATTCTATTACAGTGAACTTCCACACAATAACCAAACCCACAACTCGTCACTTTTGTGAGTGTGTAGGTTAATATAACCTCTGAAGCAGATTCCTGAATACAACACCTGACACCCTGATGGTGCGCTCACACACTCATGCACACACATTTCTGAAAGGAATCTATTTTACACAGAACACTGCAATCCAGAGTTACTTATTAGAGCTGCCAGCTTCTAATGCCCTGCTCACCTGGCTGAGAAGTTTGTGTTTTTTGTGCTCCAGTCAGCCCAGATTCAACTTTTATTACATTTCTCCCATTCCATATTTTCTTTATATATTAACATGTCTCATACATCTCTTGTTTTCATTTTGTTTTTCATTTTCAGCCTCCATTATAGATTTTCATATCTGTCAGGCTACCAAATAAGTAACTCAATAAGCAAATGGATACTATAGTCTTAGGTTTTTCACAAGAAATTAATAAGAATATTAATACATTTTATGTTCTCCTTACTATTTAGCATCCATCAATAGACTTAATTGGTTATTTTTCTTAGTTTTACTTTATCCAAACAGTGTCTCTTTGGAAGTTTTAGATACAATGATTTGATGCATAGCTACTGTTATTGTACAGGTGGAAATATTTTAGCATCTGTTAGCTACTTCACAGAGTTAACCCTTGAGAAATAAAACATAAAAAAATGTTATTAACAATTAACTATGGCTTTCTGATGAATGTATAAACATTAATTGTACCGGCATTTAAAAATGTTAATATATCTTTTACGTCATCACATATATCACACAGGTCTTTCTAGGATGTACATTACAATAGCAGTTGCATGATCAGCTGACATCCTACTTAAAGTTATCTTTTTTTTTCTTGTATTGGCTGTATCATTTTTGTGACAGCACAGCAAGATAAGTAAGTCAGTGTACAATTGTGATGGGCCAAGAGCGAGCCCAGTGGAGCCATGGTATGCAAATTAAAGAGTAGTTTGGTCCAATAAGGCAAGTGTTGCCAACAAAAAGTGGACTTTGAGAATTATCCTGAATGTAAATGCCTTTGTTTTATACAGTTTCAGCTTGATGTAGTGTGCAAAAGTAAGGCTCAATGCAATTAGCTCACTACCTGACAGTCCTGCCAAGCCTGTGTCTATGTTGTGTTTTTGTTCATTTCTCTTGGTCTGGTTCTTAGTTTACCCTCGGGTTCTGTGTTCACTGTGTTAATTGTTCTCACTCCCTCTGTCTCCAGAAGGGCACAGCAGTCCCAGGAAGACAGAAATAAAGCATCACCCCAGGGCAGCCATAGCTAGGCAAAGGAGCAGCTGCCTCGAGACCAAGGAGACACAGAGCGAGATGCAGGACACCAAACCTCCCCAACTCAGCCACACTGCCATCCAAGTCCAGGAACCGGTGCCCCCAGTGGCCCAGGGCCCCCACCAACACCAAACGGGGGAGACCCCCAGAGCCCCCAACACATAAGATAGGCAAAGCTCATCGCAGCAGTCAGAACCTAGAGGAACCAAGGTAGGAGGGTCACACTAAATTTCACCGCAGGAGGCAAGTCCCTGAGAGGTCTAGAAGGAGGAATGCCCACGAGAGCCCAGCTCAGCCCCTGCAGCCCTCGCCAGGCATAGGGCTCCAGACATGGGTCCACCACTCCGGTAAGTGTCCCGAGCATCCACACAGACAACACCCCACCAAGGCGGGCAACCCCCTGCTGCCCTGCCCTCGCCCGTGGCGCCGTCACAGACCACTAGGCCATCCCCACACCTCCAGTCCCCGCCGAACCGGCAAAAAATTAACTAAGATTTAATACCTGGAAGGTTAGTCATAGTAGTAAGCAGTAAGATTATGTAATTTATTACGTTCTGATAAATGAAGGAACCGATATTTTAAATGAATTCATATGTTTCAATAAATATATAAATAAATAAATCATGGCGGTATGATTAACGCATAGGGGGAGTGAAGGGTGGCCTGTAAGATCAGATTCATCAGACAAGTACTGTAGTTCAAATTACTGATGACGTTAATGCTTGTTCTCAGGCATTCAAACACACAGTCTGGAGCTTATCTCCAGCAGTCAGTGTATTGCAATTTGTTGCAAATGGAGCTGCATAGCCATAGACCAGTCAAGGTGCCCATGCTGGTCTTAATGTTATGCCTGATAGGTGTATGCTGAGTAATTTTGTTTTTGTGTAACTTCATTGGCTCCCAGTGAAAGAATACAACACCACAAAGGTATTTACCCAGAATTCCTAATTTATTCATTCCTTACCACTTATCCACACACACTACACAAGCATATGCAGGAAGCAAAAGAGGTGCAAAAGAGGGAAACATTTCAGTCCCGCTGCCAACCACTGATGTTGCCAAACTGATCATCATGACTGAACTCCTGCAAAGGTGCCAAAATCCATAGCCATTTCCTATTTTCGGCATTTGGCCAATACAATAAGAACATAATAGCATTTCAGTGTTCTCCCAAGATATATACTTTTGGCAGCATAAAAAGCCGCTTGAAACAGCATTTAGATGTGATACAAAAACTCCCAACTGAAACCAATAATAATGAAATTCAGTGACAACAAACCACACAGGGATGAGGTTCTCCTGCTAAATAAACAACTTTCTGCCAAATATTAAACCCAGAGCAGCAAGGCCTCTAATCTGTGATATTATCAGGGGACAGATGCTGGAGCCTCTTTCCTGATAATGAGTTACAGACTGGTTCAGTCTTGTTTATGGTTTTTCACAGTCACTAAAAGCCTCCGAAGACCATATGATATTATCCTGATAATGGCCTGAACTGATAGACCTGAGGGAGCATGGGCTTCATGGCTGATGACTTCTACTTATCCCATGTTGTTAGAGGACTGCCAAAGCTGCCAGTGGGATATATGAAGCTCAGCATATCCATGGTGAATTTCTGCCACTGTTTAGGAAAGATGTTTTGTCATGGATTTAGGGGTTCTGCTACTGGAAGTACTACAACTTGATAATATTGTTTTGTTTGTGCTTACTTTAGTTGTCATGGCAAAGTTGTTTTAACAATTGTTAAATTATAATATAATAATTTCCTTATAAATATAAAAGGCTTATTTTATATTTATAATATTTAATAAGGTAAAGCCCTTTTATCTTTTAAATTATTCGTATTAAATTATTTTTCCCATGTATTTTTCATTTTACAGCTGGCAACTGAGAAAATACTGGAAAGGCTGATTATGTACATTATGATTTCTGACACATTGGCCTTAATTAGCATCTTCCTGAAGGTTCCATGTTTATCTTTTTCCTTGTTATCAACAGGCTGCCAACTCAATTACCTCTGTCTGGTTACCAAGCTTGTATTGTCTGCATTACAGTTAACAGCTAATCTTCTGCAAATAAGATCCACATGTCATAAATACTGCATACAAGGTTTTATGGAGATTTTATTTATTTATTCAATAATGTTTAAGGTTCTGGTAAGAGGCATAAACCAGATATATTGCTCTTACATTGCATGGCATACGTTCCTTAGATTTTAAACTGGTAGGGTGTAGTCCTCAGTGTTTAAACTATTTTAAAAACATGCATTTCTACAGGGAATCAATGCTGTCCATGCACATTCCCAGTGTGCTGTTTAGAGGGGGATGGACTCTAGAAACATAAAGGTTACTGCTACAAAAGAATCTGCGGGATTTTGCATCCACATTAGTAAGGGAAATAATTTCTAGATGTATAAGGAACACTAAAACACAAAAAAATTAACTTATAAGGAAAACGCCAAACAATAATAAACATAACTTAACCAATACATAATGAACATAATAAACAGCAAAGAATTTGTCAAATACACACAAAAAGAAAATCAAAACCCAATACTTTAGGATCGTTACAGGACCCTTTCCTCATTGGTGGATGCCAGACACCTTAAAAGTCCATGAAAACCAAACACAAAAGAAATTCACCCCAAAACAGGTGGGCAGGGGGGGCCTCGGAAGGAAGGCTTAAAACAAGGAAGAAAAAACAACCAGAGTTCAGGATGGTTTGAAGGCTGGCTGCAGTGGGAGAGACAAAGCCTAGGATGACGACAGTAGCAGCACAAGAACCTTTATTTTTTTCCCATATCACCCGAATTATAGAAATTGTTGGTTTTATTAAGTTTGTTTATTTTTTCTTCAATTAGTTTATAAGCATATGTTTGAGATAAAGATTTAATTTATTCATTCAAGATGCCCAATGTCAACATTTCTCATAAAATTACAATTTAATCTTCGTATGAATGTTGATATTAGAGTTGAAATTAAAGTCCAGGATGACACCGCTGTCTTAGAGGTTGGTACCTAGGTAATAAGTAGACGCCAAAGAGATGCTCTTTGCTCTTTTGACCAAAAAAAAAAAAAACAGAAAAATGTTACCATCAAGAATAGTAAGGAAAAATAATAATAAAGACAAAAAACGTTGAAATGGCTATTTTGGCTCTTTGGTCAATGTCAATGTTACAAATGGAATGATGACAAAAATTTTATCTGGGGGACTCACCTACTCTTCCAGCTTCATCCAATGACTTCTCCATGCGTCTCCGTGCCAACCAATCAGCATCAAGTCTGCAGTAATTCTCAGCCAATGATCCTTCAAGGCTCTGCATTTAAAGTCTCCCATTCATGGATCTCCCAGCTGTCAGTCGAGCTTCGACCCTCCTCCACCCCATCGCCTCCATCGGATTCTCAGTTCCATTACCATCAGGCCTCCTTTCCATCACCAGTACCAAATCCGGGGGAAGACAGTTCTAATTCTAATTCTAAGACGTTCATCAAGTTCATGTAGTATCAGCATTCATGTCTTCCTCTGGGGTCTGATCGCCAAATAAATAAACATCCATTGTGTAACTTCTCTAATCCCATTTTGTGTTTCTTATTGTGAGTCTCTACAGGATTGAAATACTATTGATTAAAAGAACAAAGGAAATAACAAATGAAGAAGACTTTGAGCATTATTAGGAATTCTCCAAATAATGTTTTTTTTTCTATTTTACATTTCTGATTAGTGTTCATTTTGTGAAAGAACAGTGTAGGTGTGGACAGAGCACTAAGGCTATGTCCTAATCCTTAACTCTGAAGTCAGAACTTGGCTACAATACCTTCAGTCCCTACATAACTGTCTTCGCGGAAATCCATTGATGATGTCAGACACTGATGCTGGACATGTAGGCCTGGCCTCTTGTCCCACATCTCTTCCCAAATGATGTCATGACTCTCTGCAGGCCCGTCAAATTCTTGCACACCAAACTTGCTCTTCCACATCTTTATCGTCCTTTCTTTGTGTACTGATACGCAGTGATGTTGGAGCAGGAAAGGGAAATCCCCATACTTCTCAGCCATGGAAACCCATTCCATGAAACTCTCTACACACTATTACTGAGATAATCTCAAGGCTAAATGAATTTTGGAGGTTTATAGCTATTGACTCAACAGAAAGCACCTTAGCGTCCAATAGCTCCATCCTTTGACTTTACGTGCCCCACCACTTTGTGGCCATCTTGCTGTCATTCAGTGACTTTGTTTACTAGACCACTAACATTTGACTGTGAACTATTAATTGGCAAGGACATTTCATGAAAGGACTTATTGCACATTTGGAAGTATGCTAGCAACCAATTATTTTACATATATTGGTAGAAGCAGTCCATAGGTGCTCGATTTTGGAACCCCTGAATTATTTGATTTGAAGTGGTCACCCAATACATTTGGCAATATAGTGTATCTTAAGTGTAATGGATCCTCCTCCTTGTTTGGTCTGAAATTTTAACTACTTTTACTGGATAATGTAGTTTATTTAGACCCAGTTAAGTAACTAAACAATACCTAAAGTTAAATAACATAATTCCACTGTTATGCATTTAGGGCAAGATAATTATTAATTATTAGCCTTCCTTTGTGTTGTAATTATGAATATGAATAAATTATTTAATATTAATACTTTAATATTTTATTAAATAATATCTGTTAAGGGTTATCCTGTGAATACCAGCCCAATAAAGCGGTGATATTAGGACAAAATTGAAAGGGATGAGCCAAGCTCTGACATTATTGAACAGCAAAACTCTGCACACGCATGGAATAAATTCACACAATTTCTTAAAATACAAGAATTTATTAACAAAAATAAGTCAACTCAAGTCAAACATATTTCAATCAACAAACTCTTTACTATGCTAAAACAATACAACTAAACTACTGTTGGGACCCACAGACATGGATTTCAACACTAAACTCTGGTACGGACTTTTCTGGAACTTTCAAAAGAAAGTGCATTAACCTTCCGGCACAGCCAGGAAACGGGATAACTGCGGACTTCCTGTGATGCCACTACCGGAATAAAAGCACAGCTGTTGCTACATCCGCGCTCTTCCACACCAGTGTTCATCGGGATAGGAGGGGAACAAAGCACGCTGATGTCTCTTTGCTGGCAAAAAGACATAAACTCTTCAAACTGGATCCAAGAGTGTCATAAGATCACGCGATCATATGCACAAGATAAGTATGAGTGGAGCACTGTTTGTATACCCGGTGATTTCATTCATGAACGGGGAAATTATGGTGTAAGAGTTGCTTACCTTTTCTCTCCAAAGCCCCGCAGACGCAAAACTGTGTCGCAGAGAAATCCCCAGTAGAGAAGCTGTTTCTACAAGCCGAGTCTGAAGGAAGGACAACGGCCTGCACCACCGTGTTTACGGTAACGAACAGCTGGTTGACGGACAGAACGAGCCGTCTTTCAAGCCACAGCTCCGGAGGTCAGATTAGCAGGAAGCTAACCCTTTTGTTGACAGAACGAACGCACCTTCCGAGAAGCTGAGGAGGTTAGCGGGAAGCTAACCCTTTGTTCACTGTGGATACCTTCTTCAAACTTCATCGCCCCTTGGACAACATTTCCTCACCATGGTCAGAGGTTAGGTTTGGGCAGATTAACAGTTAGGATGAAATAATCTGAACGTTTTCATTTATGAAATTTGTTTTTGTGAAACTCGGCTATCTTAGTGCTAGCAGGCTATCTGCAGCACACATGCCCGGTTTGTGTTCTTTGTACGTTTTTAAAGTTAAGACAAACTTTATTTAAAAGGTGATTTTTAAGTAGAACATTGATCATAACGCGCCGTCTGCGCTTATGCATTTTAACCCTTATATTAACCGAGGTATTTTAAAGGTATGTGTTTGTTTCTGGTGCTAAGCTATCCGCTTCTTTGTTAGCTCAACTGCTAACCAGTAAGAACACGTGCTTGCTACTAAAGAGTAGCTAGTGAATAATAGTCCCTGAACATTATTTACTAGATTTGATAACTAAGTAAACACCATTAAGCCTATTTCTCCAGAAAGATTTGGCTCGTTTCCAAAATATCCCCTTTATAATATTTCTTAAAATATTATTTGAATAAATGAAGGCAGCTAATTAGACACCGTTGAGAATTAGTCATCCAGAAGGTCGGTTTCATTCAGCAGATCATTCTTTAAAATATTATTTCATTAAAATAATATTTTATCTGATCTTGCATTGTGAAGGGTTGTCTAAATGTTGCTGATTATTTCCTAAGTTGGTTCCAAGACTAACCTAACTTCATTTCCAGATTCTTCAAGATAATCCTTGGTTCTCAAACATGAACATTGCATGGTAATGTTGCATTACTCTTTTGGTCATAATTTCCAATCATCTTTAATCAACTTGTTTATATTGTACATAGCCCACGAATCCTCCGTATTCTTTAATTCTGCTTGGTAGTTTAGTTGGATTGTTTTAGCATATTAAAGAGTTTGTTGTTTGAAATATGTTTGACTTTGAGTTGACTTATTTTTGTTAATAAATTCTTGTATTTTAAGAAATTGTGTGAATTCATTCCATGTGTGTGCAGAGTTTATGCTGTTCAATAATGTCAGAGCTCGTCTCAGACCTTTCTATTTTGTCCTAATATCATCGCCTTACTGGGCTGGTATTCACAGGACAACCTTTAACAGACCTTAAATATTATTTGATAAAATATTAAAATATTAATATTAAATAATATTCTCAGATTCATAATCCCAACACTACCAAGCAGAATTAAAGAATAAGGAAAACTAATGGGCTATGTACAATATAAACAAGTTGATCAAAGATGGTTGAAAACCCATGACCACAAGAGTGATGCAACATTACCATGCACTGTTATTTATGTTTGAGAACCAAGGATTATCTTGAAGAATCTGGAATTGAAGTTAAGTTAGTCTTGGAACTAACTTAGGCAATAATTGGCATACCTTTAGACAACCATTCACAATGCAAGATCAGATAAAATATTATTTTAATAAAATAATATCTTAAAGAATGATTTGATGAATAAAACCAACCTTCTGGATGACCAATTCTCAACGGTGTTTAATTAGCTGCCTTTATTTATTAAAATAATATTTAAAGAAATATTATTTTGAATAAGAACCAAATCTTTGGGAAATGGGCTTAATTTTGCTACTTAGTTATCAAGTTTAGTAAAATAATATTTAGGGAAATATTATTTTACTAGATTGAAAACTAACAACCTTTTTGGGTAAATGATTTTTAGTAGGCAAGCACGTGTTCTTAGCTGTTAGAGGTTGGGCTAACAAAATAAGTTTATAGCTTATCATCAGAATCAAACACATACCTTTAAAATACCATTAAGAAAAGCGTGGACGGCGCGTTATGGCCGATCTTCTCTGTTTAAAATCACCCTTAAAATAAAGTTTGTCTTAACTTTTAAAAAAACAAACACAGAACACACAAACTGAGCACATGTGCTTACAGCTAATCTGCTAGTACTAAGATAGCTGAGTTTCAACACAAACAAAACCAAACGTCATAAAACGAAAAAAATTTAGATTATTTCATTTTAAATGACTTCTCTCTGCCCAAACCTAACTTCTTAAGTGAACTGTGCTGAGGGAAAGTTGTCCAGGGCGACAAAGTTTGAAGAAAGCATCCACAGTGAACAAAGGGTTAACTGCAGCTAACCTCCGTAGCTGTGGGGAGGGGCAGCTCGTTCTGTCGGCAGGCCAAACTGCACGTTACTGCTGTAACCACGGTGATGCGGTCCCGTTGTTCTTCCTTCAGACCGGGAATACTGCTCCACTTGGCGTTGTAGAGACAGGGTCTCTGCTGGGAACTCTCTATAACACAGTTTGCTTCTGTAGACCTCACAGAGAAAGTGAAGCAATGCTTGTACCTTAATTACCCCCGTTCATGAATGAATACCGGATACACAAACAGCATTTCATTCCTACTTAACTTAGTGCATATGATCGAATTATCGTATGACACTCTTGGATCCAGTTTGAAGAGTTATGTCTGTTTGCCAGCAAAGAGACATTAGCGTGCTGTGTCCCTCCGTCCAGTTCCTCTGGGGACATGTGTGGAAGAGGTCAGTTTGTAGCAAAAGCAGGGTTTTTATTTGGACAGTGACGTCACTGGAAGTCCGCTGTTACCCCGTTTCTGGCTGTCCTGGAAGGAGGTTAATGTGATTTATTTTGAAAGTTCCAGAAAAGTTCATACTGGCCTGTCATTTTGTAACCATGGGTGGGGTCCCAATATTTGTTTACATTTTCCAAGATGTCAACATCATGTGGTTGGTCTTGTATATATACACATATTTCTTGGAATGTAATTGTTTTCTCCTAGTCCTTTAGGAAGGTTTATTGTTGGTTTATTATGGTGACAAGCTTTGAAGATCACTAACAGATGAGACCTGAACATAAATTAGTGAAAATTTAAATATGGATGTGCTAACACCAACCTTGACTGATGATACTCATTTAAAATCTGTACAAATAATAAGCACATGGGTCAGGCGATCAAAGAGAACTCATTTGAAGAGCAGGAGTTGCTGAATGAGAAATAAATTACATAAGAGGACAAAAACAAAAAGAAGAAGATGGCTTGTTTACCATCAGCTTCATCAAGGTCATTATAAGCACTTGGTCGTAATGTATTTGTTCCTTTTTAAGCAGTTAGACTGCCATTTCATTTTCAGTCACTTGTGAAATACTAGTGTTACACTTGTAAGATTGAAAATTATTTTACAAATTAAAGTAAAATTATTATTAGCAATATTTAAAAAGATAGGCTGTTTTTTTAGGTTTAATGAAATAGATTTTGCAGACACACATGCAATATATAGTTCTAGAATCACTGAATCAATTAAATAATGTATGTAGCCACGTGTAGATGAGGCAGAGCACATTTGGGCCATCAGAAATGGAAACACAACCAACAGACTGTCATACTTATTTCATGTCGTAAGGCAATTTTCAATAGCCAGTTAAATGAAGTATTATTTCTGTCTTTTTAAGTCAAAAGATTCTCAGAGAAACTAACCTGAAAATAACTGCATGAAGATGATGATGGAACAATGCAACAATATTCTACAAGCCTGTTCTAAAAACAAGTTCAGTTGATCCCTGATCTCAAGCAACACATTAAAATGGTTTTATAATTTCACCATTGTTTTCTTAAACAATATATAGTCATTGCCAGGCTTCATGTCATTTTTTGGAGGGTGCCTTCAGTCCCCTTCTTGAACCGCCACTTTAACTTGGTGGAGGGGTTTGAGTGCCCGAATGATCCTAGAGGCTATGTTGTCTGGGGCTTAAATGCGCCTGGTAGGGTCTCCCATGGCAAACAGGCTCTGGATGACGGGTCAGACGAAGAGCAGTTCAAGACACCCTCATGAGGACTACACAATCGAGGCATGTGACATTGCCCGGTGCGGCGGAGCCAGGATCCCACCCTGGAGCCAGGCCCGGGGTCGGCACCCGTCAGAGAGCGCCTGGTGGCTGGGTTGCTCCTCGCGGGACCTGGCCGGGCCAAACCCGAAAGCGAGAAGCAAGGCCATCCCCAGTGGGCCCACCACCTGCCAGGGGGAACCGTGAGGGACTGGTGCAAAGAGGATTGGGTGGCAGATGAAGGTGGAGACCTCGGCGGCTTGATCCCCGGATGCTTAGGCCGGCTCTAGGGACGTGGAATGTCACCTCTCTGGGGGGAAGGAGCCTGAGCTTGTGCAGGAGGTCGAGAGATATTGACTAGAAATAGTCAGGCTCACCTCCAGGCACAGCGTGGGCTCTGGATCCCATCTCCTCGAGAGGGGCTGGACTCTCTTCAACTCTGGAGTGGCCCACAGGGAGAGGTGGCTGGCTGGGTTGAGCCCCCCAGCTCAGCCGTCTCATCCACTAGGTTTACCCCAGTGGATGAGAGGGTCGCATCCCTGCACCTTCGGGTTGGGGACAGGTCTCTGACTTTCATTTCGGCCTACGGGCCGGGCGGTAGTGTGGAGTACCCGGCCTTCTTGGTGTCCCTGTGGGGTTGCTGGATAGTGCCCCTCCTGGGGACTCCATTATTCTGCTGGGGCACTTCAACACCTAGAAAGATGCACTAGTATAATTGCAAAGCCTCTACCATCAGCATTTCAAAGACAAATGAAGTTAAAATTTATAACGTTACCGGGTTTTTTTTCTTGAGGTGATCACGGACGCGTGGTCCCCGCTCCCTCGTTTTTCTTCAGACCTGACCCAACCGGTGAAGAGAAGAAATCAACGTCAAAGTAATTTTGTTCTTTTTATACTAAATTGGATAGGTGCATTTAGAAGTCTGGGCAGGATGAGGCATGTTTAAGGTGATTTAGAATCACCACTAGTTAATCCAAGGTATCAACTTGTTGCATGCAATACTGATTGAAGTGTTTTATGCTGAGCTGTGTTTTGATTTGCAAGGGCTGCTGAATCGTGTGTGTTTATGTTTTTGTCCGGCTGATCCCAAATCAGCCAGGAGTTAGATGTTGGACTTTTAAAGGTTTTTCATTCAAAGCAACTGCGGTCTGGGCCTCGCTTGACCACTCCTTTCTTTCAGTTTTATTACTGGAGTTTTTCCACTGAGTTCCCGCCTCAGAGTTTTATGACTCTTTGTTCGAGATTTGGGGCAATCAGCTGGTAGAGACTGGAGGGGCGTGGCCCCACCATTTTACCAGCTGATTGCTGCAATCGAGACATCAGAACACCAAGAGGATTTCTCTTTCCATTTAACCCAAATTGCACATTTTGTCCAAAAAACTGCTGGTTTGTTCTTCATAGACACTAAATGCGCATATATGTTTTTCTTTTATTATTATTTTAAGGTAGTCATTTTTATCCCCTTTGTGTAGAATAGTGCTTGTTAGTTAGATAAAGGTTTTTGGACCAGAATAATGGTATATCAGAATTATTTAGCTTCAATAAATCTTCATATATATAAGTAAGAGAAGCGTTTGTGTTTATTTCGTGCAAAAGTGATTTATCTGTCAAAACAAGGTCGAAGTTCCCCCACCTTCAGTGAAGCGGTTGAATAAACAGTGACATTTTGTGTTTTTTGTTAATAATTTATCAATTATTAATGATGAATAGCTAATTGTAATTATTAAAGTGCTCTGAGCCCATAACCACAACACCAGAGGACATCTCTGATTTATATTCGTAAGTAATGATCTTTGGTTAAGAAATACATTTTTTTTCAAATTATGATTTAAAATGATAATTCTTGATAAATATGAATTAATCAATAATCAGAATTCTTACATCGGATGCCTCCTGGACGCCTTCCTCGAGAGGTGTTCCAGGCACGTCCCACTTAGAGGAGGCCCAGGGGACACCCAGGACACGCTGGAGGGACTATGTCTCTTGGCTGGCCTGGGAACACCTTGGGCTCCTCCCGGAGGAGCTGGAGGAGGTGTCTGGGGAGAGGGACGTCTTGACGTCTCTGATGAGTCTGCTGCCCCCACGACCCGGTCCCAGATAAAGTGGAAGACGACGAGTATGAGTACGAGTGAATTTAGTTCTGAAAAACACTTAATATATCTGAGTCTATTTATTACTTTTCTTGCAGGAGCCTTTGAACTATTGCTTAAAAGTAACGATTAGAGATTCTGGCTCCTGTGGACCTCTACAAACATTAGCTTTTGATGAGCATTAGATATGAAATCTTATGCTGGCATGGTAAAAATACCTTTTTCTGACAGGTTATTTCCTGAATTGACAGAAAAGGGAACAGGTATTGTAAGCACTGGTCTTAGTGTTTCCACAATTTGATAGCAAAACCAATTTGACTACCCGATTAAAAACCTCCAACATGAAACCGTGATAACTCATAGCACTGTGACTCATAAACCCCGGCAGATGCACTAGTATAATTGCAAAGCCTCTACCATCAGCATTTCAAAGACAAATGGAGTTAAAATTTAGAACGTTTATACATTTTGGCACAGCATGTGTTGATGACTTAGTAAATTAATGTAAATTGTTGTGCATTGTAGCACTTTTTTTTTTTTTGTCTTGATAGTACTGCTTATGTTGCTGAGCAAACCAGCCTTTGTTGGAAAAATTTTACTCTTATTGGGAACCACTTCCTTCTTAAGTATAGACAACTCTGGGCGCGGTAGTGGCACAGGCGTAAAACGTGCAACCCATATTAAGAGGCTTTATTCCTCAACGCAGTCACGGGTTTGACTCCTGGCCTAGTTGACCTTTCCTGCATGTCTTCCCCCTCTCTCCACCCCTTTCCTGTCAACATACTGTTGAAAAAAAATAGAAAAATACTGACCGTTAGTTCTGTAACAAAAAAAAAGGTATGCACACCACCAACTCTTTGGATAATGAATAAAGATGTGCTCACTTCCCTCTTTCTTGTGATTCAGATTCCTTCCCTTTGCTCTCCAGCTTTAGCTCTATTTAGTAGAAGAAGCAAATACTCCCCTACTTCTATGCTTTGGACAACAGCTTGATGCAACTGCCTGGATGAGGTCAACTCATGCCTTCCAGAAGCCAACTATGGAAACGTGAACTAAGGAAGGACCAAAAACAGAAATCGTTCCTCAAGATTTTTATAAAAAGGAAACTAACTAGGCCTTGTATTTTAGCACAAAGCACACAGATAAGCATATGACTCAGACATATTATTTGTCATTTGATTTGATTGTTTTGTGATTTGTATCTTCTTGGTTATTATGTTAAGTTGTAGTAGAGGCTGTGTTAAATGAGGTCTTCAGTAACCCTTCTTTGTATAACATGGTACATCAGCTATATTTCCTTATCCCTTTCATGCATAGCGGTCACTGTAGTGGACAACTATTTAAAAGTCATTTTCTTCTGTATAATATGGGTTATGTTTTAAATGTGCATAGGCCACTGAAGTAGACACCAGTGCATCATACAAAACACTGCCAACTACTGGCCATGCACTGCAAGTGCAACCAAATTTTCTCAAATCCAAGATGGCAGACGGACAGAAAGGCATGCTGGGCATCTCTGGAATATCCAGTCAATTCTTCTAGAGTAGAAGACTTTTGCAGGTAAAAAAATATATATATATTAACAAAAAGTAACAACTAAAGAAGAAGACTAATGGTATATTTTGCAAATATTAACTTTATATTTGGAGAAAGGTATAGCTTATCACCTGTCCACTAAACTGGACCTCATGCATCAATGGCAATATTTCAACAGCCATTGATATTATTGCTTTGACTATAGTTCAACAATATGCACCATCTCCAACAAGTGTTTTAGCAGTATATGAACTGACTTATTTATTAGTGCATAACTTTAAGATTTTGGTTGGAAAAAATGTCCATTGTTGCCATTAGCAAGTAAGGTTTTTATATTTTTTAGAGCGCAGATGCAATGCATAGAAAAGCCTGCAAGATAGTGGAACTACTGCCCGCTGACTCAAGTGAGAATGAAGCTAGTGAAAGTGATGATAATGAGTGGCTGCCAGGAAAAAAAGAATTGATAATCTAGGAGTAGTGACAGTGGAGATGAGGATGATGAGGAACCTGTGATTCCTGAGGGAAATCAAGAGGGTGAAGGACATGAAATAACTAAAGATGGACCACATGGCGAAGCTCAAGGCCAGAAAAGCAGGAAAATCTGGAAAAACAACGACAATGGTTTTGGAGGACAACTGCCCCCTTTTTTAGGGTAGTAAAAGGTCAATGTTAAGGTAGAGGAACACATTTTCTTTCCACCTTATCATTTATGCCTTAAGAAAATCAAAAACACACTGGAAAAAAATCCTGACGGAAATTATCATAATTCATGCATTAAAGGGTTTTTGTTTGTTCTGATAATCATCCGAAATACAGAGAATTCCTTGTTAGGCTTCATGGCACTTCCTCTTAAGGTGGTGTCCATTTGGTGTTTTTGTAGTGTGAGGTTTTATCGTTGGAGCAGTTGTCTGGGGGGCACAGCCATACACATTTATATATATATATACAGGGGTTGGACAATGAAACTGAAACACCTGTCATTTTATTGTGGGAGGTTTCATGGCTAAATTGGACCAGTCTGGTAGCCAGTCTTCATTGATTGCACATTGCACCAGTAAGAGCAGAGTGTGAAAGTTCAATTAGCAGGGTAAGAGCACAGTTTTGCTTTAACCGGATTTGCCTAAGGAAAAACTTCAAGCAAGATTTTTTTGGTAATTTGGTTACGGGAAGCATTAACTAATAGGAATTTCTGCTTGCCAACGTGCTTGTCTAAAAACACCACATGTGCACCACTTAAGATTTAATGGCTAATATTAAAAGGAAGGGGGGTTGAAGTGGAAGGGCAGGGGTTTTACTTCTTATTAAACAAAGCCCATTTCTACATACAACAACACAAAATTAGGTGTGAGTATGAATTATTATACAAAGTCCGATCGCTTCCAAATGCCGCAAATCGGAACCAGAGATCATTTGACAAAAGTTAACTTTTTTGGGGGCTGGGGTTGTTTGAACATTTCATCAGCCTCATTAAGACAAAAATAATGCAAATATTGTAGCGTGCTAATTGACGGATTTTGCCTTTTTTTTATCTTTCTTATGTCAGATCTACTAGTGACAACTATGCTTTATGGTTCACTTTTAGAGTTTTAAATAGTAATAGTAATGTTTGCCCTTCAATTTTCCTTGAAAAGTATTTATATTTTTTAGATATCAGAAATGAAGGTTTGATTGTTTTAAAAGTAAAAGAAGATTGTGCGGTTCGACTCCTGTTATCCTGTCAGTAAATGTGAAGTATGTAACCTTTTTTTTCTGTTTTTTTTATCAGTGGAATAAAGTTTTTCATTTTCTTATGGCTGTGATGTAGAAATGTGCAAAATAATTTTAAAATGGCCAACATAAGTGTAAAAGGAATAAATTATCCTGAATGTTAACTTTGATTAGTCAGCTGATTGTATGAGTTGGTGTCAATTAGGTTTTTAACATATAATTATTTCCAGCTTTGCATTTTATTTTTCTGTATTTGTGTTTGAATATGTTTTGTACTCATGTGCTTACCTGTAGCCTTGTTTGTGACCTTGTCTTTTGTGATGTTGGCAAGTAAACAGCTT